>NC_091545.1:339583-679166 GCF_030788295.1 Drosophila virilis
ACACTTACTTGCCTATTAATATAGTTGCAAACATACACACCACACACACGAACAAATATAAACGCATATTCATAGACACTTATATAGTTAGTTAAACGTTAGATTGCGAGTTAAATTCATTAAAACCGAAAACACAATTAATTTTAACCAGCATTTTACTAAATAACTGTTAAAGTTCAATTATATATCGAGGGCTGGCAGCGTGGGCAAGCACAATTCTCGATACTTTCTCTCGAGTATTGACTCCGTACAAAGTTGCGCTTCATAAGAAAAGAGTATGCAATGGATTTGTTTAAAATTATAACTTTTGCACTTTTATACAGCTGTAAACATACACACACACGTACAAATATAAATCCATATTCATAGACACATTTATAGTTGGTTAAGCGTTAGATTTCAAGTTAAATTAATCAAGATCGTAACACAATTTAATTTCACCAGCATTTTACTAAATAACTGTTTAAATTCAACCATATGTATATCGAGTGGCTATCGATACTGCGAGGGCTGGCAGCGTAAACAAGCGCACTCAACGATACTTTTTCAGAAGTATTGAGTACGTGCAAAGGCGCGCTCCATAAGAAAGTATGCAATAGATTTGTTTAAATTTAATATTGTTGGTCTTTTATTATGGGAGACTAAAACTGACAGCTTAACTGCAGTTGAAACAAAAATATAATAAAAACTAAGGCACTTGTTAGACTTTTCAATGTTGCAAACTGTGCAACAGCGCGAAAACAGAGCTAATCATTAGACCTAAGCTTACCAGGGTCGCCGCAGAATTCTTACGATCCGCAATGCTGCCATGAGGTATTTCGTTTTCGGAGTCATCCGGAACGACCACCTCGTCGGCCGCCAGCTCCTCTAGGGCGAGTGAGGTTGCCTCATTAATGGTGCGCAGCAGAGGATAATTCTGATTGAGTCGCCTTGGTGCAGTCTTTACAAGTCTGAAATCGTTATAGGTGTCCTCGTCCGGCTCACATTTGCCCAAGAAGTCGTCGGTGTCGACAGACCAAACCATAACGCCAGCCAACCGCTTCTTTATGGCGAACTTCACCTTGTTGGCGATAGAACGTGAGCTGTCAAAGGTGACAACGCTCACGTCTTGGGTGAAAACATTGCGCTCCGAGCGGGCTACCACTTGGCTGGTTGCTCCATCCCACGTTGTGGACCAGCCCGATGTTTTATTGCTCAATATACTGCAGATCTCGTTGTAGCCTAAGAACCCATCCTCACGGGTAAATGGACCACGGAAGCCGACACCATCACTGGCATCATCTACATTGCCCTGGGACACAGTCTTAAAGGTGCGCCCGTAGAAGGGCAGACCTAACACCAGCTTGGCCGGCGGAGCACCCAGCTTCAGAAGATAATCGATGCTGTATTGCTAAAGGTATTAAATAATAATATGAATGCTAAACAACATATATTTTGCAGACATACCACACTCAATGGATCCACAGGGGCCGCCGTCATTGGAGCATTGTATCCAATTTTCTGGTCCCAGCTGCCGTGATAATCGTAGCACATGATGTGCAAGAAATCGAGATAACGAGCGATTTGGGGCACATCGTAGGCCTGATCGATTACATTCTTGGAGGCGCCAATTGCCGAGGTCAATAGCAGGCCATAATTGTCAAACTCCTCACGCAGTTCCTTGGTCAGGGCAACAAAGTTCTCGCGATCCTGCGGGCTGCCACCGCGCTGCGTGGGATACTCCCAGTCCAGATCCAAGCCATCGAAGTTGTATTTGCGCACAAAGCCCGTCACCTGTTTTACAAAATGGCCGCGCTGCTGCGGATTGGCCACCAAAGTAGAGTAGTTCTTCGAGCCCTCGTTCCAGCCACCGATGGCCAGGCTGACCTTCAGATGCGGATGGCTGCGTTTCAAGCCCGTCAAGCGCTCATAGCCACCCTTGCCGTACTCCTCTTGCAGGTCCTGCCAGGGGTCTGTATAAACAACATATGGTAAATAATAATTTGCATATTATGCATATTTTTATTTGTATTTTACCTAACGATTTGATGGCCGACTGCGTGATGTCCAGGCCAGCGAAAGCATAGACAGCATGTGTGCAGAGGTTCGGATCGAAATTTTCTATGGAATAAGCGCCCTGTCCGGGTCGATACACCGCCCATGTGGATATGTAGCAAACGACCACCTTGTTGTGTGTGGGTCCTGGAATGGGCAAGAGAGATGGTTAATTTACAGCCCCTTCGCGGTCAACCACAAGCACTCACCTGTCCTGGCGGCTACTGAAGCCCACAATGTGCCCGAAACAAATGCCAGCAAAAGGGACAGCAGCGCCCTCCCAGCAATTGGTCCGCCCTGCGCCATGAGCATGTGCATCTACACTTAGCCAACAAACAGAGAACAAATCAGAAATGAGCGGGTGCCGCTTTAAAGAAATGTGCTGTTGTTTGTGTCTTTACGTGTGTATACATCATAGATCTAAAGCATATTGTATCTGCCAGATACATTTAATTAAGCTCAATTGAGCACGACTTTCTGAGAAGACGCAGAAAAGTGAAAGGCGATTCTTATATGCACTGATCTCGGCAGTGAATCACCAAGACAAACTCTAGAGCTTAACATTTTACGACCATGTTTACAATTTTAAATGCAAATGTAGTAAAAGGGTTTTTTTTTGCTGTTAATGTATGTAATGTAATGGTTTTCATACTGAATATAATGGGTTTCGCAGCACGTATATCAGAAATAGTGGGAAGTTGTACTAATACCAATATTTTTTTCTCCTTTTGGCCTGTATTTTTAAAATAACGATAGCTGGGCACACGGTATTTCCTGTTCAGTAAAACAGTTTCTTATGTTTTTAGCACTTGTATGGGCCTGGCCGGGCCTGGTGAGGCAATTAAAAAAAGTATCAGTACGTGGGCTGAGAAACCTGATTCTCAACTTTCGCTCATATACCCTTTACAGTCATGCAGGCAGATTCTTATGATAGCCGGCACAATTGCATGTGAGCTGAAGGCATGATTCATGAGGACTCAACTGTTGACATCTATCCCGATTTTTTGCTCCGGAGCTAGACAATAAATTGCTATCAGTTGTATTGTTGGACAAATAACAACAAAATGATAAGAATATTGTATGTACATGGCATCAATATGCACTTGCAAAAGCTAAAAATAAGTTGGAATTTAACATTTTGTTTTGTTTGCCTATTTTCTTTGTTTTGACTGAAACCGAAATCATCTTCGCTCACAAGAGCTAACGGCGAATCATGCGAAAAGAAATCGAGAGGAAAAAACCAGATCGCGACTCCCAGAACGCAGTTGATCTGAACAATGATTCGCTCAAGCTTGTGGGCTACGCATGCGCCCTGGGTTTGGTTAGCCAGCCGTGCATTGTGTGTGCATGTGTGTCGAAAGTCAATTAGCAGAAAGGCAACTCTAACTTTAAAAATCACATTTATTTGACTACGCACTTAAAATTCGTTAGTGTGAATATCACTGGCACTGCTCGAGCTGACGTGCACGGCATGTTCAAGCTAGCAGAAACCTTTTTATATCTACACTTTTATGTATATGCATATATATTAAGTGGTTGTATCAGTTTTTACGTACAATTTTATTGCTGCAAGACGTGTTTTTGTACTTCAGAAAAATATGAGATCCGCGAGCGAACACAATTGGTACCGTTTTTCACGCGCTCTTACCAATAACTAAACATCGTCGATCTGAGACCACGGCCACACTGCGAATTCAGACACACACATAAGCCACTGAGGCCGAACAGCTTACCACCACCAGCCAGAGCAAGCCGTCGTCAAGTCCAGTTAAGAGCGAAAGGCGCACTGTTTGCGCTCAGCATAACGAAGACATTGAAGAGAGCAGAAGCCAACCTTAAGAATTGTATTCAGTGTTGTCAACGGTCGCTGTTTCAATAAAAGTTAAGAGTAAAAGACGACCTGCGTGCACTAAACAAAACAAAGACTTTAAAGAGCGCAGTTAAGCAGAACTCAACCTTAAGAGTGTTGTCAACTGTCGGTTAAAAGAAGTCGGTTAGTGTAATGCTTATGATTCTTTGTTTCTTTGCAACAGTAACCAAAATAACTTTTCTTTGTTACATTTTTTTTAGAGCTGCAGCTTTTAATAGGTAAGTAGGTAGAAATATTTATTTATTGAATCATGATATTATTTGTCCAATGTTTTTTTTTTTTAATTTTCCTTGCATTTTTTTAAACATCGTTAAGCTTTGAAAGGGTTTTTAAAAAGTTTCTTTAGAAATAATTTGTTGACAACACTGATTGTGTATCACATTAATATTAAATGTAACCGCATTATGTTTCAATAAAAATTTAAAAATAGATTTATAATAGATTTTACTAAAGGCAAATTAAATTTGAACTTAGTACACCGAAAGCAAACAAAACAAAACAAATCTGAGCCGATAGGCTTATCGATTTCGATTAATTGCTAAAGAAACTTTTTACGCAGCCCTTAGTAATTGCAATCATTGTCTCTGTCCATTTGCCATCACTGGCTTAAACATAAACAATCGTCAAAATTTTTGCTGCGTACACAGGAAAAATCGTAAGGGGTACCCAGATTGCAGGTCGATAAAATTAATGCACGTTTCCCGCTCACTTGTGAGCCATCTGCATTTGTATAATGAACGTTGAAGCCGAGGAATGTGTACCGGATGCAGCAACAGCCTGCAAGCGCCTGAAGCGCACACACTCCAAAGACGAAAGTTGCAGCGAAGAAGCAGCAGCAGCTGCTGCTGATGGATCTAAAGTGGACTTAATATTGGTTGGGTAAGTGGCAGCAATTGCATATTTTCACCACACTGATTGATTTTTACCGACGCGCAGTAAGGAGGCAAACGTGGCCGCAAATACCCACAACAACAACAACAACAACAACAGAAACAAAAGCGAATCAGAACTGGGCACTGGCAATGTGGCGTCTGCAGCTGACGCTGACAAAAACACAATGGTCGATACGTCGAGCGAAACATTATCTGATCTAATCTTGGAGACCGAATCTTGTTCTCCACGCCTATTTCCCATTCGTGACAGTTTCGACTCCACTGATGAGCCGGCAATTATTAACCCGCCGGATATATTTTCTGATAGTTCAAGCTCCAATCCGTTTCTGGATTTATTACCGGGCGAGCCAGGATATGTTGCACGCAACAACACGGCTCGTAACAATGGTGATGGCAATGCCGAAAACGTCGATGCAGCTGCCAGCTCGCGTACATTTAATCGACCACGCACGCAGCGGACTCGCTCTTATCGCTCCACATTATCAAACTTGGAGTCCAGCAGCAGTGCCAGCGGAAGCGACCTTCAATATAACAGTGATACCAATGATGCGGATGTGGATGAGGACGACGCTGATGTGGCAGCGGAGGCAGCAAATGCCGAGGAGGATGAATCTCGTTCGCCGGAGGCTCAGTTGCTAGACGAAAGCAGCTCCGACTCGAGCGGCGCGTTCTGGAACCGCTTCTACACGTCTAGCAATGAGGAAAACGATTCCGTAAGTTATTCCAACAATGGATCAGTTTAATATGCGCATACTTTAAATGCGTATGAAGGATATTAGGTTTTTGTGTGTATATAGCAGGCAGAAGGGAGCCTGTCTTGTTCAGGACATTAGAGCTGAGTCGATATGGTCATGTAGCCATGAATACCTTAAAAGTAGGCTCTCGCAATATGAAAAGTATCGCAAAAAGAACAAAGCCCGGCTGCTGTCAGGCTCATCCGCACTCTTGTTTCCATTTAAAAACATTCAAAACTTTTAAATGAAATATGTTCCACAAAAAGAGGAAAATTTTGATTCAAATGTCAGAAGCAATAGAGCATAGAAGTAAATCCGGTTGGGAATAAAGCATTTAGTAGTCTAGAGCTGTAAGAAAAACTATATACGAATCTAAAAAATATTTAACAATATGTTTTTTCCCGTAAGTTGAGAGCTCTTTCATATATAATAGTAAATATTTTTGTGACCACAATCCATGCAGGACGACGACTACAATGAGGCGGAAGCGAATCCCGCCGATAAGGAACAAATCGAGATAGCCGTTAACAAGGTGCTGTGCAAATCGAAACCGTCCTACAACTGGAACTTTGCACAGGAACTGATGCGGCGCGAACATAACCTGTTCAATCGGATTGGATGGCGTGGCGGGCACACCTCGGCCCTGAGCTTCGGTCAGGGCTATTACGGCTCGCGGCAGGTTGTCGAGCGTATGAAGCTGATGAATGCTTTGAGCATGCATCGTTGCTGCGTTAATTGCTTGAGCTTTAATCGTACCGGAGATCTCATTTGCTCCGGCTCCGACGATCTCAGCATCATTGTTTGGGACTGGGCGAACGGCAGGCCAAGACACAGCTTCAAATCTGGCCACAGCTTGAACATATTCCAAACAAAGTTCATTGACAGCGTCGGCTGCCTGGACGTCGTATCCTCCAGCCGTGACGGCCAGGTACGACGCGCCGTCATACCGCCATCTGGCAGCAGCAGCATCAAGCCCGTACGTCTCTACAGCCATAACGATGCAGTCCACAAACTGGTTGTGGTGCCGCACAGCAAGCACGAGGTGATCAGCGCCGGCGAGGATGCGGCGGTCAAACATTTTGATTTGCGCACCAATGCATGCACGACAATGCTCCGATGCGTCTCCAGCGACGACAATAGACGCGTTCGTCTGTTCAGCATTGCCCACCACCCATATGTGCCGGAGTTTTGTGTCAGCGGCTCTGATGACAAGCTGCGCGTCTACGATAAGCGCAAGCTGACCAGCCCCGTACACGAAATGACGCCCAAGGATCTAAAAGATGTGAGCCTCAATTTGAAATTCACACATTTGTAACAATAACAGACGAAATTCCCCCTCTTCGTGTAGACGAAGATCACGCAGATCACATGCGCGGTCTACAATCACAGCGGCAGCGAAATTCTCGCCTCCTACAGCGATGCGGGCATTTATCTATACGACAGCCGAAACTACAAGGATGGCGAATTTCTGCACTCCTATGAAGGACATATGTAAGAAACGCAACAAGAACAAGACTATATTCGGCCCGCCGAAGATAAGATACCCTCTATAATTATATGCTCCTTTCTAAAGCCTATACATGAATACATACATGCATATATGTATATATATATATGTACCAAGATACATACACACTTGTACATACTAAGGTACATACAAACTTACAAAAAAAAAAGGAAAACAAAAAATACCAAAAAAAAACTACACTAACAGCTTACTTAAATTTTTGAGAATCGCGAAGTAGAGCACTTGATAAAAACGTTTTGTTTAAATTTGCAGCACAGCGAAAAATAAGCTTGGCATTCATGCATGCATGCATACACAAACTCACATAAATATATACAATATGTACAAAACTTGTATCCTATGTAGACAGAGATCAAAATATCCCACCCCCATAACTCGGTCAAATCTCATCATATTTTCACGAGGTTTGGCTTTTTCTTCATGGTTTTCCATCTACATTAATCTGGTATAATAATCTGAAAACCGATTTTTTAGTCGGAATTCATGTCCAAATCTTACCTCAAGATTAGTATATAGACAAGGGTCAAAATTTACAACCCTATAACTCGGTCAAATCTCAACCGATTTTCACGAAATTTGTATTTTTCTTAATGGTTTTCCGGCTAGATTAATCTGGCATTAAAATCTGAACACCGAAATTTTAGTCAAAATTCATGTCCAAATGTTACCCCAATTCATGTCCATTTCTTACCCCAAGATTAGTATATAGACATGGGTCAAAATGTACAACCCCATAACTCGGTCAAATCTCAACCGATTTTCACGAAATTTGTATTTTTCTTAATGGTTTTCCGGCTAGATTAATCTGGCATTAAAATCTGAACACCGATTTTTTAGTCAAAATTCATGTCCAAATCTTACCCCAAGGTGCGTATATAGACATAGATCAAAATTTCCCACCCCCATAACTCGGTCAAATCTCATCATATCTTCACGAGGCTTGGCTTTTTCTTCATGGTTTTCCCTCTAGATTAATCTGGTATAATAATCTGAAAACCGATTTTTTAGTCGGAATTCATGTCCAAATCTTACCTCAAGATTAGTATATAGACATGGGTCAAAATTTACAACCCCAAAACTCGGTCAAATCTCAACCGATTTTCACGAAATTTGTATTTTTCTTAATGGTTTTCCGGCTAGATTAATCTGGCATTAAAATCTGAACACCGAAATTTTAGTCAAAATTCATGTCCTAATCTAATCCCAAGGTTCGTATATAGACATAGATCAAAATTTCCCACCCCCATAGCTCGGTCAAATCTCATCATATTTTCACGAGGCTTGGCTTTTTCTTCATGGTTTTCCCTCTAGATTAAAATGGTATAATAATCTGAAAACCGATTTTTTAGTCGGAATTCATGTCCAAATCTTGCCCCAAGATTAGTATATAGACATGGGTCAAAATTTACAACCCCTTCACTCGGTTAAATCTCAACCGATTTTCACGAAATTTGTATTTTTCTTAATGGTTTTCCGGCTAGATTAATCTGGCATTAAAATCTGAACACCGAAATTTTAGTCAAAATTCATGGTCAAATCTTACCCCAAGGTTCGTATATAGACATAGATCAAAATTTCCCACCCCCATAACTCGGTCAAGATTAGTATATAGACATGGGTCAAAATTTACAACCCCAAAACTCGGTCAAATCTCAACCGATTTTCACGAAATTTGTATTTTTCTTAATGGTTTTCCGGCTAGATTAATCTGGCATTAAAATCTGAACACCGAAATTTTAGTCAAAATTCATGTCCTAATCTAATCCCAAGGTTCGTATATAGACATAGATCAAAATTTCCCACCCCCATAGCTCGGTCAAATCTCATCATATTTTCACGAGGCTAGGCTTTTTCTTCATGGTTTTCCCTCTAGATTAAAATGGTATAATAATCTGAAAACCGATTTTTTAGTCGGAATTCATGTCCAAATCTTGCCCCAAGATTAGTATATAGACATGGGTCAAAATTTACAACCCCTTCACTCGGTTAAATCTCAACCGATTTTCACGAAATTTGTATTTTTCTTAATGGTTTTCCGGCTAGATTAATCTGGCATTAAAATCTGAACACCGAAATTTTAGTCAAAATTCATGGTCAAATCTTACCCCAAGGTTCGTATATAGACATAGATCAAAATTTCCCACCCCCATAACTCGGTCAAATCTCATCATATTTTCACGAGGCTTGGCTTTTTCTTTATGGTTTTCCCTCTAGATTAATCTGGTATAATAATCTGAAAACCGATTTTTTAGTCGGAATTCATGTCCAAATCTTACCTCAAGATTAGTATATAGACATGGGTCAAAATTTACAAACCCATAACTCGGTTAAATCTCAACCGATTTTCACGAAATTTGTATTTTTCTTAATGGTTTTCCGGCTAGATTAATCTGGCATTAAAATCTGAACACCGAAATTTTAGTCAAAATTCATGTCCTAATCTAATCCCAAGGTTCGTATATAGACATAGATCAAAATTTCCCACCCCCATAACTCGGTCAAATCTCATCATATTTTCACGAGGCTTGGCTTTTTCTTTATGGTTTTCCCTCTAGATTAATCTGGTATAATAATCTGAAAACCGATTTTTTAGTCGGAATTCATGTCCAAATCTTACCTCAAGATTCGTATATAGACATGGGTCAAAATTTACAAACCCATAACTCGGTCAAATCTCAACCGATTTTCACGAAATTTGTATTTTTCTTAATGGTTTTCCGGCTAGATTAATCTGGCATTAAAATCTGAACACCGATTTTTTAGTCAAAATTCATGTCCAAATCTTACCCCAAGGTGCGTATATAGACATAGATCAAAATTTCCCACCCCCATAACTCGGTCAAATCTCATCATATTTTCACGAGGCTTGGCTTTTTCTTCATGGTTTTCCCTCTAGATTAATCTGGTATAATTTTTAGTCGGAATTCATGTCCATTTCTTACCCCAAGATTAGTATATAGACATGGGTCAAAATTTACAACCCCATAACTCGGTCAAATCTCAACCGATTTTCACGAAATTTGTATTTTTCTTAATGGTTTTCCGGCTAGATTAATCTGGCATTAAAATCTGAACACCGATTTTTTAGTCAAAATTCATGTCCAAATCTTACCCCAAGGTGCGTATATAGACATAGATCAAAATTTCCCACCCCCATAACTCGGTCAAATCTCATCATATTTTCACGAGGCTTGGCTTTTTCTTCATGGTTTTCCCTCTAGATTAATCTGGTATAATAATCTGAAAACCGATTTTTAGTCGGAATTCATGTCCATTTCTTACCCCAAGATTAGTATATAGACATGGGTCAAAATTTACAACCCCATAACTCGGTCAAATCTCAACCGATTTTCACGAAATTTGTATTTTTCTTAATGGTTTTCCGGCTAGATTAATCTGGCATTAAAATCTGAACACCGAAATTTTAGTCAAATTTCATGTCCAAATCTTACCCCAAGGTTCGTATATAGACATAGATCAAAATTTCCCACCCCCATAACTGGGTCAAATCTAATCATATTTTCACGAGGTTTGGCTTTTTCTTCATGGTTTTCCCTCTAGATTAAAATGGTATAATAATCTGAAAACCGATTTTTTAGTCGGAATTCATGTCCAAATCTTACCCCAAGATTAGTATATAGACATGGGCCAAATTTACAACCCCATAACTCGGTCAAATCTCAACGGATTTTCACGAAATTTGTATTTTTCTTAATGGTTTTCCGGCTAGATTAATCTGGCATTAAAATCTGAACACCGATTTTTTAGTCAAAATTCATGTCCAAATCTTACCCCAAGGTGCGTATATAGACATAGATCAAAATTTCCCACCCCCATAACTCGGTCAAATCTCATCATATTTTCACGAGGCTTGGCTTTTTCTTCATGGTTTTCCCTCTAGATTAATCTGGTATAATTTTTAGTCGGAATTCATGTCCATTTCTTACCCCAAGATTAGTATATAGACATGGGTCAAAATTTACAACCCCATAACTCGGTCAAATCTCAACCGATTTTCACGAAATTTGTATTTTTCTTAATGGTTTTCCGGCTAGATTAATCTGGCATTAAAATCTGAACACCGATTTTTTAGTCAAAATTCATGTCCAAATCTTACCCCAAGGTGCGTATATAGACATAGATCAAAATTTCCCACCCCCATAACTCGGTCAAATCTCATCATATTTTCACGAGGCTTGGCTTTTTCTTCATGGTTTTCCCTCTAGATTAATCTGGTATAATAATCTGAAAACCGATTTTTAGTCGGAATTCATGTCCATTTCTTACCCCAAGATTAGTATATAGACATGGGTCAAAATTTACAACCCCATAACTCGGTCAAATCTCAACCGATTTTCACGAAATTTGTATTTTTCTTAATGGTTTTCCGGCTAGATTAATCTGGCATTAAAATCTGAACACCGATTTTTTAGTCAAAATTCATGTCCAAATCTTACCCCAAGGTGCGTATATAGACATAAATCAAAATTTCCCACCCCCATAACTCGGTCAAATCTCATCATATTTTCACGAGGCTTGGCTTTTTCTTCATGGTTTTCCCTCTAGATTAATCTGGTATAATAATCTGAAAACCGATTTTTTAGTCGAAATTCATGTCCAAATCTTACCCCAAGATAAGTATATAGACATCGGTCAAAATTTACAACCCCATAACTCGGTCAAATCTCAACCGATTTTCACGAAATTTGTATTTTTCTTAATGGTTTTCCGGCTAGATTAATCTGGCATTAAAATCTGAACACCGATTTTTTAGTCAAAATTCATGTCCAAATCTTACCCCAAGGTGCGTATATAGACATAGATCAAAATTTCCCACCCCCATAACTCGGTCAAATCTCATCATATTTTCACGAGGCTTGGCTTTTTCTTCATGGTTTTCCCTCTAGATTAATCTGGTATAATAATCTGAAAACCGATTTTTTAGTCGAAATTCATGTCCAAATCTTACCCCAAGATAAGTATATAGACATCGGTCAAAATTTACAACCCCATAACTCGGTCAAATCTCAACCGATTTTCACGAAATTAGTATTTTTCTTAATGGTTTTCCGGCTAGATTAATCTGGCATTAAAATCTGAACACCGAAATTTTAGTCAAAATTCATGTCCAAATCTTACCCCAAGGTGCGTATATAGACATAAATCAAAATTTCCCACCCCCATAACTCGGTCAAATCTCATCATATTTTCACGAGGCTTGGCTGTTACTTCATGGTTTTCCATCTAGATTAATCTGGTATAATAATCTGAAAACCGATTTTTTAGTCGAAATTCATGTCCAAATCTTACCCCAAGATAAGTATATAGACATCGGTCAAAATTTACAACCCCATAACTCGGTCAAATCTCAACCGATTTTCACGAAATTAGTATTTTTCTTAATGGTTTTCCGGCTAGATTAATCTGGCATTAAAATCTGAACACCGATTTTTTAGTCAAAATTCATGTCCAAATCTTACCCCAAGGTGCGTATATAGACATAGATCAAAATTTCCCACCCCCATAACTCGGTCAAATCTCATCATATTTTCACGAGGCTTGGCTTTTTCTTCATGGTTTTCCCTCTAGATTAATCTGGTATAATAATCTGAAAACCGATTTTTAGTCGGAATTCATGTCCATTTCTTACCCCAAGATTAGTATATAGACATGGGTCAAAAACTACAACCCCATAACTCGGTCAAATCTCAACCGATTTTCACGAAATTTGTATTTTTCTTAATGGTTTTCCGGCTAGATTAATCTGGCATTAAAATCTGAACACCGAAATTTTAGTCAAAATTCATGTCCAAATCTTACCCCAAGGTTCGTATATAGACATAGATCAAAATTTCCCACCCCCATAACTCGGTCAAATCTAATCATATTTTCACGAGGTTTGGCTTTTTCTTCATGGTTTTCCCTCTAGATTAAAATGGTATAATAATCTGAAAACCGATTTTTTAGTCGGAATTCATGTCCAAATCTTACCCCAAGATTAGTATATAGACATGGGCCAAATTTACAACCCCATAACTCGGTCAAATCCCAACGGATTTTCACGAAATTTGTATTTTTCTTAATGGTTTTCCGGCTAGATTAATCTGGCATTAAAATCTGAACACCGATTTTTTAGTCAAAATTCATGTCCAAATCTTACCCCAAGGTGCGTATATAGACAGAGATCAAAATTTCCCACCCCCATAACTCGGTCAAATCTCATCATATTTTCACGAGGCTTGGCTTTTTCTTCATGGTTTTCCATCTAGATTAATCTGGTATAATAATCTGAAAACCGATTTTTTAGTCGGAATTCATGTCCAAATCTTACCCCAAGATTAGTATATAGACATGGGTCAAAATTTACAACCCCATAACTCGGTCAAATCTCAACCGATTTTCACGAAATTTGTATTTTTCTTAATGGTTTTCCGGCTAGATTAATCTGGCATTAAAATCTGAACACCGATTTTTTAGTCAAAATTCATGTCCAAATCTTACCCCAAGGTGCGTATATAGACATAGATCAAAATTTCCCACCCCCATAACTCGGTCAAATCTCATCATATTTTCACGAGGCTTGGCTTTTTCTTCATGGTTTTCCCTCTAGATTAATCTGGTATAATAATCTGAAACCCGATTTTTAGTCGGAATTCATGTCCATTTCTTACCCCAAGATTAGTATATAGACATGGGTCAAAAACTACAACCCCATAACTCGGTCAAATCTCAACCGATTTTCACGAAATTTGTAATTTTCTTAATGGTTTTCCGGCTAGATTAATCTGGCATTAAAATCTGAACACCGAAATTTTAGTCAAATTTCATGTCCAAATCTTACCCCAAGGTTCGTATATAGACATAGATCAAAATTTCCCACCCCCATAACTCGGTCAAATCTAATCATATTTTCACGAGGTTTGGCTTTTTCTTCATGGTTTTCCCTCTAGATTAATCTGGTATAATAATCTGAAAACCGATTTTTTAGTCGGAATTCATGTCCAAATCTTACCCCAAGATTAGTATATAGACATGGATTTTCACGAAATTTGTATTTTTCTTAATGGTTTTCCGGCTAGATTAATCTGGCATTAAAATCTGAACACCGATTTTTTAGTCAAAATTCATGTCCAAATCTTACCCCAAGGTGCGTATATAGACATAGATCAAAATTTCCCACCCCCATAACTCGGTCAAATCTCATCATATTTTCACGAGGCTTGGCTTTTTCTTCATGGTTTTCCCTCTAGATTAATCTGGTATAATAATCTGAAAACGGATTTTTTAGTCGGAATTCATGTCCATTTCTTACCCCAAGATTAGTATATAGACATAGGTCAAAATTTACAACCCCATAACTCGGTCAAATCTCAACCGATTTTCACGAAATTTGTATTTTTCTTAATGGTTTTCCGGCTAGATTAATCTGGCATTAAAATCTGAACACCGATTTTTTAGTCAAAATTCATGTCCAAATCTTACCCCAAGGTGCGTATATAGACAGAGATCAAAATTTCCCACCCCCATAACTCGGTCAAATCTCATCATATTTTCACGAGGCTTGGCTTTTTCTTCATGGTTTTCCCTCTAGATTAATCTGGTATAATAATCTGAAAACCGATTTTTAGTCGGAATTCATGTCCATTTCTTACCCCAAGATTAGTATATAGACATGGGTCAAAATTTACAACCCCATAACTCGGTCAAATCTCAACCGATTTTCACGAAATTTGTATTTTTCTTAATGGTTTTCCGGCTAGATTAATCTGGCATTAAAATCTGAACACCGATTTTTTAGTCAAAATTCATGTCCAAATCTTACCCCAAGGTGCGTATATAGACATAGATCAAAATTTCCCACCCCCATAACTCGGTCAAATCTCATCATATTTTCACGAGGCTTGGTTTTTTATTCATGGTTTTCCCTCTAGATTAATCTGGTATAATAATCTGAAAACCGATTTTTAGTCGGAATTCATGTCCATTTCTTACCCCAAGATTAGTATATAGACATGGGTCAAAAACTACAACCCCATAACTCGGTCAAATCTCAACCGATTTTCACGAAATTTGTATTTTTCTTAATGGTTTTCCGGCTAGATTAATCTGGCATTAAAATCTGAACACCGAAATTTTAGTCAAAATTCATGTCCAAATCTTACCCCAAGGTTCGTATATAGACATAGATCAAAATTTCCCACCCCCATAACTCGGTCAAATCTAATCATATTTTCACGAGGTTTGGCTTTTTCTTCATGGTTTTCCCTCTAGATTAAAATGGTATAATAATCTGAAAACCGATTTTTTAGTCGGAATTCATGTCCAAATCTTACCCCAAGATTAGTATATAGACATGGGCCAAATTTACAACCCCATAACTCGGTCAAATCCCAACGGATTTTCACGAAATTTGTATTTTTCTTAATGGTTTTCCGGCTAGATTAATCTGGCATTAAAATCTGAACACCGATTTTTTAGTCAAAATTCATGTCCAAATCTTACCCCAAGGTGCGTATATAGACAGAGATCAAAATTTCCCACCCCCATAACTCGGTCAAATCTCATCATATTTTCACGAGGCTTGGCTTTTTCTTCATGGTTTTCCATCTAGATTAATCTGGTATAATAATCTGAAAACCGATTTTTTAGTCGGAATTCATGTCCAAATCTTACCCCAAGATTAGTATATAGACATGGGTCAAAATTTACAACCCCATAACTCGGTCAAATCTCAACCGATTTTCACGAAATTTGTATTTTTCTTAATGGTTTTCCGGCTAGATTAATCTGGCATTAAAATCTGAACACCGATTTTTTAGTCAAAATTCATGTCCAAATCTTACCCCAAGGTGCGTATATAGACATAGATCAAAATTTCCCACCCCCATAACTCGGTCAAATCTCATCATATTTTCACGAGGCTTGGCTTTTTCTTCATGGTTTTCCCTCTAGATTAATCTGGTATAATAATCTGAAACCCGATTTTTAGTCGGAATTCATGTCCATTTCTTACCCCAAGATTAGTATATAGACATGGGTCAAAAACTACAACCCCATAACTCGGTCAAATCTCAACCGATTTTCACGAAATTTGTAATTTTCTTAATGGTTTTCCGGCTAGATTAATCTGGCATTAAAATCTGAACACCGAAATTTTAGTCAAATTTCATGTCCAAATCTTACCCCAAGGTTCGTATATAGACATAGATCAAAATTTCCCACCCCCATAACTCGGTCAAATCTAATCATATTTTCACGAGGTTTGGCTTTTTCTTCATGGTTTTCCCTCTAGATTAATCTGGTATAATAATCTGAAAACCGATTTTTTAGTCGGAATTCATGTCCAAATCTTACCCCAAGATTAGTATATAGACATGGATTTTCACGAAATTTGTATTTTTCTTAATGGTTTTCCGGCTAGATTAATCTGGCATTAAAATCTGAACACCGATTTTTTAGTCAAAATTCATGTCCAAATCTTACCCCAAGGTGCGTATATAGACATAGATCAAAATTTCCCACCCCCATAACTCGGTCAAATCTCATCATATTTTCACGAGGCTTGGCTTTTTCTTCATGGTTTTCCCTCTAGATTAATCTGGTATAATAATCTGAAAACGGATTTTTTAGTCGGAATTCATGTCCATTTCTTACCCCAAGATTAGTATATAGACATAGGTCAAAATTTACAACCCCATAACTCGGTCAAATCTCAACCGATTTTCACGAAATTTGTATTTTTCTTAATGGTTTTCCGGCTAGATTAATCTGGCATTAAAATCTGAACACCGATTTTTTAGTCAAAATTCATGTCCAAATCTTACCCCAAGGTGCGTATATAGACAGAGATCAAAATTTCCCACCCCCATAACTCGGTCAAATCTCATCATATTTTCACGAGGCTTGGCTTTTTCTTCATGGTTTTCCCTCTAGATTAATCTGGTATAATAATCTGAAAACCGATTTTTAGTCGGAATTCATGTCCATTTCTTACCCCAAGATTAGTATATAGACATGGGTCAAAATTTACAACCCCATAACTCGGTCAAATCTCAACCGATTTTCACGAAATTTGTATTTTTCTTAATGGTTTTCCGGCTAGATTAATCTGGCATTAAAATCTGAACACCGATTTTTTAGTCAAAATTCATGTCCAAATCTTACCCCAAGGTGCGTATATAGACATAGATCAAAATTTCCCACCCCCATAACTCGGTCAAATCTCATCATATTTTCACGAGGCTTGGTTTTTTATTCATGGTTTTCCCTCTAGATTAATCTGGTATAATAATCTGAAAACCGATTTTTAGTCGGAATTCATGTCCATTTCTTACCCCAAGATTAGTATATAGACATGGGTCAAAAACTACAACCCCATAACTCGGTCAAATCTCAACCGATTTTCACGAAATTTGTAATTTTCTTAATGGTTTTCCGGCTAGATTAATCTGGCATTAAAATCTGAACACCGAAATTTTAGTCAAATTTCATGTCCAAATCTTACCCCAAGGTTCGTATATAGACATAGATCAAAATTTCCCACCCCCATAACTCGGTCAAATCTAATCATATTTTCACGAGGTTTGGCTTTTTCTTCATGGTTTTCCCTCTAGATTAATCTGGTATAATAATCTGAAAACCGATTTTTTAGTCGGAATTCATGTCCAAATCTTACCCCAAGATTAGTATATAGACATGGATTTTCACGAAATTTGTATTTTTCTTAATGGTTTTCCGGCTAGATTAATCTGGCATTAAAATCTGAACACCGATTTTTTAGTCAAAATTCATGTCCAAATCTTACCCCAAGGTGCGTATATAGACATAGATCAAAATTTCCCACCCCCATAACTCGGTCAAATCTCATCATATTTTCACGAGGCTTGGCTTTTTCTTCATGGTTTTCCCTCTAGATTAATCTGGTATAATAATCTGAAAACGGATTTTTTAGTCGGAATTCATGTCCATTTCTTACCCCAAGATTAGTATATAGACATAGGTCAAAATTTACAACCCCATAACTCGGTCAAATCTCAACCGATTTTCACGAAATTTGTATTTTTCTTAATGGTTTTCCGGCTAGATTAATCTGGCATTAAAATCTGAACACCGATTTTTTAGTCAAAATTCATGTCCAAATCTTACCCCAAGGTGCGTATATAGACATAGATCAAAATTTCCCACCCCCATAACTCGGTCAAATCTCATCATATTTTCACGAGGCTTGGCTTTTTCTTCATGGTTTTCCCTCTAGATTAATCTGGTATAATAATCTGAAAACCGATTTTTAGTCGGAATTCATGTCCATTTCTTACCCCAAGATTAGTATATAGACATGGGTCAAAAACTACAACCCCATAACTCGGTCAAATCTCAACCGATTTTCACGAAATTTGTAATTTTCTTAATGGTTTTCCGGCTAGATTAATCTGGCATTAAAATCTGAACACCGAAATTTTAGTCAAATTTCATGTCCAAATCTTACCCCAAGGTTCGTATATAGACATAGATCAAAATTTCCCACCCCCATAACTCGGTCAAATCTAATCATATTTTCACGAGGTTTGGCTTTTTCTTCATGGTTTTCCCTCTAGATTAATCTGGTATAATAATCTGAAAACCGATTTTTTAGTCGGAATTCATGTCCAAATCTTACCCCAAGATTAGTATATAGACATGGATTTTCACGAAATTTGTATTTTTCTTAATGGTTTTCCGGCTAGATTAATCTGGCATTAAAATCTGAACACCGATTTTTTAGTCAAAATTCATGTCCAAATCTTACCCCAAGGTGCGTATATAGACATAGATCAAAATTTCCCACCCCCATAACTCGGTCAAATCTCATCATATTTTCACGAGGCTTGGCTTTTTCTTCATGGTTTTCCCTCTAGATTAATCTGGTATAATAATCTGAAAACGGATTTTTTAGTCGGAATTCATGTCCATTTCTTACCCCAAGATTAGTATAGACATAGGTCAAAATTTACAACCCCATAACTCGGTCAAATCTCAACCGATTTTCACGAAATTTGTATTTTTCTTAATGGTTTTCCGGCTAGATTAATCTGGCATTAAAATCTGAACACCGATTTTTTAGTCAAAATTCATGTCCAAATCTTACCCCAAGGTGCGTATATAGACAGAGATCAAAATTTCCCACCCCCATAACTCGGTCAAATCTCATCATATTTTCACGAGGCTTGGCTTTTTCTTCATGGTTTTCCCTCTAGATTAATCTGGTATAATAATCTGAAAACCGATTTTTTAGTCAAAATTCATGTCCAAATCTTACCCCAAGATAAGTATATAGACATCGGTCAAAATTTACAACCCCATAACTCGGTCAAATCTCAACCGATTTTCACGAAATTTGTATTTTTCTTAATGGTTTTCCGGCTAAATTAATCTGGCATTAAAATATGAACACCGATTTTTTAGTCGAAATTCATGTCCAAATCTTACCCCAAGGTGCGTATATAGACATAGATCAAAATTTCCCACCCCCATAACTCGGTCAAATCTCATCATATTTTCACGAGGCTTGGCTTTTTCTTCATGGTTTTCCCTCGAGATTAATCTGGTATAATAATCTGAAAACCTATTTTTAGTCGAAATTCATGTCCATTTCTTACCCCAAGATTAGTATATAGACATGGGTCAAAATTTACAACCCCAATAACTCGGTCAAATCTCAACCGATTTTCACGAAATTTGTATTTTTCTTAATGGTTTTCCGGCTAGATTAATCTGGCATTAAAATCTGAACACCGAAATTTTAGTCAAAATTCATGTCCAAATCTTACCCCTTCGTATATAGACATAGATCAAAATTTCCCACCCCCATAACTCGGTCAAATCTAATCATATTTTCACGAGGTTTGGCTTTTTCTTCATGGTTTTCCCTCTAGATTAAAATGGTATAATAATCTGAAAACCGATTTTTTAGTCGGAATTCATGTCCAAATCTTACCCCAAGATTAGTATATAGACATGGGCCAAATTTACAACCCCATAACTCGGTCAAATCTCAACGGATTTTCACGAAATTTGTATTTTTCTTAATGGTTTTCCGGCTAGATTAATCTGGCATTAAAATCTGAACACCGATTTTTTAGTCAAAATTCATGTCCAAATCTTACCCCAAGGTGCGTATATAGACAGAGATCAAAATTTCCCACCCCCATAACTCGGTCAAATCTCATCATATTTTCACGAGGCTTGGCTTTTTCTTCATGGTTTTCCATCTAGATTAATCTGGTATAATAATCTGAAAACCGATTTTTTAGTCGGAATTCATGTCCAAATCTTACCCCAAGATTAGTATATAGACATCGCTCAAAATTTACAACCCCATAACTCGGTCAAATCTCAACCGATTTTCACGAAATTTGTATTTTTCTTAATGGTTTTCCGGCTAGATTAATCTGGCATTAAAATCTGAACACCGAAATTTTAGTCAAAATTCATGTCCAAATCTTACCCCAAGGTGCGTATATAGACATAAATCAAAATTTCCCACCCCCATAACTCGGTCAAATCTCATCATATTTTCACGAGGCTTGGCTTTTACTTCATGGTTTTCCATCTAGATTAATCTGGTATAATAATCTGAAAACCGATTTTTTAGTCAAAATTCATGTCCAAATCTTACCCCAAGATAAGTATATAGACATGGTTCCAAATTTACAACCCCATAACTCGGTCAAATCTCAACCGATTTTCACAAAATTTGTATTTTTCTTAATGGTTTTCCGGCTAGATTAATCTGGCATTAAAATCTGAACACCGAAATTTTAGTCAAAATTCATGTCCAAATCTTACCCCAAGGTTCGTATATAGACATAGATCAAAATTTCCCACCCCCATAACTCGGTCAAATCTAATCATATTTTCACGAGGTTTGGCTTTTTCTTCATGGTTTTCCCTCTAGATTAAAATGGTATAATAATCTGAAAACCGATTTTTTAGTCGGAATTCATGTCCAAATCTTACCCCAAGATTAGTATATAGACATGGGCCAAATTTACAACCCCATAACTCGGTCAAATCTCAACGGATTTTCACGAAATTTGTATTTTTCTTAATGGTTTGCCGGCTAGATTAATCTGGCATTAAAATCTGAACACCGATTTTTTAGTCAAAATTCATGTCCAAATCTTACCCCAAGGTGCGTATATAGACAGAGATCAAAATTTCCCACCCCATAACTCGGTCAAATCTCATCATATTTTCACGAGGCTTGGCTTTTTCTTCATGGTTTTCCATCTAGATTAATCTGGTATAATAATCTGAAAACCGATTTTTTAGTCGGAATTCATGTCCAAATCTTACCCCAAGATAAGTATATAGACATCGGTCAAAATTTACAACCCCATAACTCGGTCAAATCTCAACCGATTTTCACGAAATTTGTATTTTTCTTAATGGTTTTCCGGCTAGATTAATCTGGCATTAAAATCTGAATACCGAAATTTTAGTCAAAATTCATGTCCAAATCTTACCCCAAGGTGCGTATATAGACATAAATCAAAATTTCCCACCCCCATAACTCGGTCAAATCTCATCATATTTTCACGAGGCTTGGCTTTTACTTCATGGTTTTCCATCTAGATTAATCTGGTATAATAATCTGAAAACCGATTTTTTAGTCAAAATTCATGTCCAAATCTTACCCCAAGATAAGTATATAGACATGGTTCCAAATTTACAACCCCATAGCTCGGTCAAATCTCAACCGATTTTCACGAAATTTGTATTTTTCTTAATGGTTTTCCGGCTAGATTAATCTGGCATTAAAATCTGAACACCGATTTTTTAGTCAATATTCATGTCAAAATCTTACCCCAAGGTGCGTATATAGACATAGATCAAAATTTCCCACCCCCATAACTCGGTCAAATCTCATCATATTTTCACGAGGCTTGGCTTTTTCTTCATGGTTTTCCCTCTAGATTAATCTGGTATAATAATCTGAAAACCGATTTTTTAGTCAAAATTCATGTCCAAATCTTACCCCAAGATAAGTATATAGACATCGGTCAAAATTTACAACCCCATAACTCGGTCAAATCTCAACCGATTTTCACGAAATTTGTATTTTTCTTAATGGTTTTCCGGCTAAATTAATCTGGCATTAAAATATGAACACCGATATTTTAGTCGAAATTCATGTCCAAATCTTACCCCAAGGTGCGTATATAGACATAGATCAAAATTTCCCACCCCCATAACTCGGTCAAATCTCATCATATTTTCACGAGGCTTGGCTTTTTCTTCATGGTTTTCCCTCTAGATTAATCTGGTATAATAATCTGAAAACCGATTTTTTAGTCGAAATTCATGTCCAAATCTTACCCCAAGATTAGTATATAGACATGGGCCAAATTTACAACCCCATAACTCGGTCAAATCTCAACGGATTTTCACGAAATTTGTATTTTTCTTAATGGTTTTCCGGCTAGATTAATCTGGCATTAAAATCTGAACACCGATTTTTTAGTCAAAATTCATGTCCAAATCTTACCCCAAGGTGCGTATATAGACATAGATCAAAATTTCCCACCCCCATAACTCGGTCAAATCTCATCATATTTTCACGAGGCTTGGCTTTTTCTTCATGGTTTTCCCTCTAGATTAATCTGGTATAATAATCTGAAAACCTATTTTTAGTCGAAATTCATGTCCATTTCTTACCCCAAGATTAGTATATAGACATGGGTCAAAATTTACAACCCCATAACTCGGTCAAATCTCAACCGATTTTCACGAAATTTGTATTTTTCTAAATGGTTTTCCGGCTAGATTAATCTGGCATTAAAATCTGAACACCGAAATTTTAGTCAAAATTCATGTCCAAATCTTACCCCAAGGTTCGTATATAGACATAGATCAAAATTTCCCACCCCCATAACTCGGTCAAATCTAATCATATTTTCACGAGGTTTGGCTTTTTCTTCATGGTTTTCCCTCTAGATTAAAATGGTATAATAATCTGAAAACCGATTTTTTAGTCGGAATTCATGTCCAAATCTTACCCCAAGATTAGTATATAGACATGGGCCAAATTTACAACCCCATAACTCGGTCAAATCTCAACGGATTTTCACGAAATTTGTATTTTTCTTAATGGTTTTCCGGCTAGATTAATCTGGCATTAAAATCTGAACACCGATTTTTTAGTCAAAATTCATGTCCAAATCTTACCCCAAGGTGCGTATATAGACATAGATCAAAATTTCCCACCCCCATAACTCGGTCAAATCTCATCATATTTTCACGAGGCTTGGCTTTTTCTTCATGGTTTACCGTCTAGATTAATCTGGTATAATAATCTGAAAACGGATTTTTTAGTCGGAATTCATGTCCATTTCTTACCCCAAGATTAGTATATAGACATAGGTCAAAATTTACAACCCCATAACTCGGTCAAATCTCAACCGATTTTCACGAAATTTGTATTTTTCTTAATGGTTTTCCGGCTAGATTAATCTGGCATTAAAATCTGAACACCGATTTTTTAGTCAAAATTCATGTCCAAATCTTACCCCAAAGTGCGTATGTAGACATAGATCAAAATTTCCCACCCCCATAACTCGGTCAAATCTCATCATATTTTCACGAGGCTTGGCTTTTTCTTCATGGTTTTCCATCTAGATTAATCTGGTATAATAATCTGAAAACCGATTTTTTAGTCGAAATTCATGTCCAAATCTTACCCCAAGATAAGTATATAGACATCGGTCAAAATTTACAACCCCATAACTCGGTCAAATCTCAACCGATTTTCACGAAATTTGTATTTTTCTAAATCTTACCCCAAGATAAGTATATAGACATCGGTCAAAATTTACAACCCCATAACTCGGTCAAATCTCAACCGATTTTCACGAAATTTGTATTTTTCTAAATGGTTTTCCGGCTAGATTAATCTGGCATTAAAATCTGAACACCGAAATTTTAGTCAAAATTCATGTCCAAATCTTACCCCAAGGTTCGTATATAGACATAGATCAAAATTTCCCACCCCCATAACTCGGTCAAATCTCATCATATTTTCACGAGGCTTGGCTTTTTCTTCATGGTTTTCCCTCTAGATTAATCTGGTATAATAATCTGAAAACCGATTTTTTAGTCAAAATTCATGTCCAAATCTTACCCCAAGATAAGTATACAGACATCGGTCAAAATTTACAACCCCATAACTCGGTCAAATCTCAACCGATTTTCACGAAAGTTGTATTTTTCTTAATGGTTATCCGGCTAAATTAATCTGGCATTAAAATCTGAACACCGATTTTTTAGTCAAAATTCATGTCCAAATCTTACCCCAAGGTGCGTATATAGACATAGATCAAAATTTCCCACCCCCATAACTCGGTCAAATCTCATCATATTTTCACGAGGCTTGGCTTTTTCTTCATGGTTTACCGTCTAGATTAATCTGGTATAATAATCTGAAAACGGATTTTTTAGTCGGAATTCATGTCCATTTCTTACCCCAAGATTAGTATATAGACATAGGTCAAAATTTACAACCCCATAACTCGGTCAAATCTCAACCGATTTTCACGAAATTTGTATTTTTCTTAATGGTTTTCCGGCTAGATTAATCTGGCATTAAAATCTGAACACCGATTTTTTAGTCAAAATTCATGTCCAAATCTTACCCCAAAGTGCGTATGTAGACATAGATCAAAATTTCCCACCCCCATAACTCGGTCAAATCTCATCATATTTTCACGAGGCTTGGCTTTTTCTTCATGGTTTTCCATCTAGATTAATCTGGTATAATAATCTGAAAACCGATTTTTTAGTCGGAATTCATGTCCAAATCTTACCCCAAGATAAGTATATAGACATCGGTCAAAATTTACAACCCCATAACTCGGTCAAATCTCAACCGATTTTCACGAAATTTGTATTTTTCTAAATCTTACCCCAAGATAAGTATATAGACATCGGTCAAAATTTACAACCCCATAACTCGGTCAAATCTCAACCGATTTTCACGAAATTTGTATTTTTCTAAATGGTTTTCCGGCTAGATTAATCTGGCATTAAAATCTGAACACCGAAATTTTAGTCAAAATTCATGTCCAAATCTTACCCCAAGGTTCGTATATAGACATAGATCAAAATTTCCCACCCCCATAACTCGGTCAAATCTCATCATATTTTCACGAGGCTTGGCTTTTTCTTCATGGTTTTCCCTCTAGATTAATCTGGTATAATAATCTGAAAACCGATTTTTTAGTCAAAATTCATGTCCAAATCTTACCCCAAGATAAGTATACAGACATCGGTCAAAATTTACAACCCCATAACTCGGTCAAATCTCAACCGATTTTCACGAAAGTTGTATTTTTCTTAATGGTTATCCGGCTAAATTAATCCGGCATTAAAATCTGAACACCGATTTTTTAGTCGAAATTCATGTCCAAATCTTACCCCAAGGTGCGTATATAGACATAGCTCAAAATTTCCCACCCCCATAACTCGGTCAAATCTCATCATATTTTCACGAGGCTTGGCTTTTTCTTCATGGTTTTCCCTCTAGATTAATCTGGTATAATAATCTGAAAACCGATTTTTAGTCGGAATTCATGTCCATTTCTTACCCCAAGATTAGTATATAGACATGGGTCAAAATTTACAACCCCATAACTCGGTCAAATCTCAACCGATTTTCACGAAATTTGTATTTTTCTTAATGGTTTTCCGGCTAGATTAATCTGGCATTAAAATCTGAACACCGATTTTTTAGTCAAAATACATGTCCAAATCTTACCCCAAGGTGCGTATATAGACATAGATCAAAATTTCCCACCCCCATAACTCGGTCAAATCTCATCATATTTTCACGAGGCTTGGCTTTTTCTTCATGGTTTTCCCTCTAGATTAATCTGGTATAATAATCTGAAAACGGATTTTTTAGTCGGAATTCATGTCCATTTCTTACCCCAAGATTAGTATATAGACATAGGTCAAAATTTACAACCCCATAACTCGGTCAAATCTCAACCGATTTTCACGAAATTTGTATTTTTCTTAATGGTTTTCCGGCTATATTAATCTGGCATTAAAATCTGAACACCGATTTTTTAGTCAAAATTCATGTCCAAATCTTACCCCAAGGTTCGTATATAGACATAGATCAAAATTTCCCACCCCCATAACTCGGTCAAATCTCATCATATTTTCACGAGGTTTGGCTTTTTCTTCATGGTTTTCCATCTAGATTAATCTGGTATAATAATCTGAAAACCGATTTTTTAGTCGGAATTCATGTCCATTTCTTACCCCAAGATTAGTATATAGACATAGGTCAAAATTTACAACCCCATAACTCGGTCAAATCTCAACCAATTTTCACGAAATTTGTATTTTTCCTAATGGTTTTCCGGCTAGATTAATCTGGCATTAAAATCTGAACACCGATTTTTAGTCAAAATTCATGTCCAAATCTTACCCCAAGGTGCGTATATAGACATAGATCAAAATTTCTCACCCCCATAACTCGGTCAAATCTCATCATATTTTCACGAGGTTTGGCTTTTTCTTTATGGTTTTCCATCTAGATTAATCTGGTATAATAATCTGAAAACCGATTTTTTAGTCGGAATTCATGTGAAAATCTTACCCCTAAGATTCGTATATAGACATAGGTCAAAATTTCCAATCCACACTTTGTTGGATTACAACCTTAATTTATTAAATTATAAATGTCCACTTACCGTGCTCTGAGCCAGAACCGAGGTTTTCAAATATGAAACCCCAGGCCTACGAACCGAATGGTAAATGCGTTTGGATATGCGTTGCATATTCTGTGACACAATCCTAATACCCGCTGGGAGGGTATACAAATATTTATATATGTAAACGGCAATTTAATACTTCCGTATTCAATTTACAGCAATAGCCGCACCATTAAAGGGGTCAACTTCTTTGGACCGCACTCGGAGTACATAATAAGTGGAAGCGACTGTGGCAACATCTTTTTCTGGGACAAGAACACCGAGGCGGTGATTAACTTTGTGAAGGGCGATCATGCCGGCGTGGTCAACTGCCTGGAGCAGCATCCATCGATGCCTGTGCTGGCCACTTCTGGGCTGGATCACAACGTTAAGATTTGGACACCCAGCGGCCTGAGCGAAGCTGTAAGTTGACTTAGTTTACTCGTTTGGGGTGAAACTAATTTCTAAATTTAGGAGGTGCCGCGCACGGATGCGCTGAAGGAGACGCTGCAGAGGAACTTTAGACGCAGTCTGTTGGACGTTGGCGACTTTGACATTAATCAGATTCATTATTTCATACGTCAGCTGATCGAGCCACGTCGCAGTGCAGGTGGTGCAGCAGGCGGCGGTGAACAGGGTGGTCCGCGGGAGCGCAATCGTAATCTTTTCCGGAGCAGCAGCAGTAGTAGCAGCAGCAGCATCAGCTCCAGTCCCGGCAATGCCGACGCCGCCGCCAACCAGGAACCGCCGCGTCGCCGAGACAGCAATCCAAGCAGCTCCGATGAGGGCAATGCCGATCCGCTTGGCTGCCGCTCGCAATGAGAAGGAAGAACTGCATCATCCGTCACCCTATTAGCGTTGTCATTAATCCAAAGTCTACATAACGTATTCGTGTTTGGTTTCCTGGTCTTTAAAAGTCCCGGAAAGCATGCATTATTTGTTTTTCATTATTTTTTATATATTTTTTGTCTGTTGCGAGCACCTGAAAGTTTGCGAGCTCTACGTCTTTTATTTGAAAGCGTTTTCAAATGCTGTGAATATACAAATAAGCGCGCCCATATTCTAATTTTGAACAATTTCCAATAAATACCACACGCATCGAAGAACATAATGTGCGTTTGTTTGTGTCTTGTTTCTCCTTGTATGAATAAAATATACGTCTCATTTAATCGTTGGTCTGGCAGATGAGCGCTACGCTCCGCTTCACCCAGTGAGAGGCCTTCATCTGTGTGTTGAGCAGCAGCGGAACCACATAGTTGGTGGAGTGTCCGGTCGTGGATAGCGTGCCCTTACGCTCGCCCGTCTTGTACAGCGGGCAGCGATAACGCGTGCCCTCGGTGACCTCCATTAGGGTTATTGGCCGGAAGTAGATGACGGGCATCACGTACATGAGTACCTTTGGCAGCTGTTCAACCAACATGTTCTGTTCCCAGTGCCAGCGTGCGCCCTCCAGGAAGAGGCCGTTGCAGTAGACACCGTCATCGGGCGCCACGCTTTTTGTCTCCACCTTGAGCACGTCGTAGTCGAAGGTGAGCGTATCAATTGGTATTTTATATTTTCGGGCATAATTCTGCATGGCGCCGGTGAGGAAAGCCTGCGTAAAAAAGAAACCCGACAGCCAGAAGGTGGGCGGCTTGCCCACCCGATGCCATAAATGCAGCCAATTAAGACGCTTGTACAGATCCTGTACATAGGCGCCGAGTGGCTTGAGACAGGGGTAGGACTTGCTCATCCACTTGAGCGGTATACGATTGAATTTCATGGCGGTCATTACATTTTCCAAATCGGGCGTCATCACAATGATGCCCTTTATGCCCATGGCCAGGTCGCGGCATGAGGCGCGAATCTCTTTCTGTAGCTTCAGAAAGCGTTCCATTTCCTGAACGACAACCGTGTTCATTGATTCATTGTAATCAACTGGATATTTCTCGGCAGCCGCCTCGATGTCCATGTCGGGCGGCATTTCCGTTTCGATCTGTTTAATCGTATTGAGTACCATTTGCTCCGGACTAATGCCGCCGCTCGCCGTGCCCGCCGCCTCGCTGCCTAGCAGCAAAATCATCGAGTCCAGCAGAGTTTTGGTCGTCTGCAAGTCTCGCGTAATGCCCGAATTCGCGTGCAGGCCATAAACCTCAGGCGGCGCCAGCGACGGCATGCTCTCGTCTAGATAGCGCAGAATCTCCCGATGCTCCGTCTTACGCGGCAATATGTAACGATCGTCGGCGGCAAAGCGGAATCGGTTGTCGGACACCACCTGCGGATTGCAAAAGTCCGCAAGAATCGTGACAATCGCGCGCCTGTCCCAATTATCCGTGACTCGTCCGCCATAGTTGCACTCGCTAGTCAGATACGAGATGGCGTCATACGGCACGTGCTCGTACTGGTTGAGCAGCATCTGCAAGGCAGGACATCAACATGGTTAATATAAATAGAACAAGATACAGTTCCCGTTTATGCCTTACGCTTAGCTGGAGCACTGAAATCTGTAGATCGGACTCGTTGAAGCCGTATGCAATGTTCCAACCCAAGGGGCCGTATTTGCGTCGTTCTTGGACGACGGCATGGAAGAAGCATATGCCGAACAACAGACGTGTGAATGCGCGATCCTGCTTGGCGCAGCCCATATAGAACTCGGGATCATTGATTGGCTCCGAATTGTAGGAGCGCATCAGATTCTCGCGCAGACCCGTCGGCGGTTCGTTTGTCATCTTAACGCCGTTCTGGAGGATCGTCACCGGAAACTGGGGCGTGGGATACGCCGTAAGCCAAATGCGGAAGTTCGCTGAAAAGTCAAACGGAAAGTTGTATAAATCGTATATTTGGGAGCTGCTGGGATGCACTCACCCTGCGTGTTAAACGTGTCCATATTCTCCCACAAATACTCCAGGGTGGGCATCCAGGATGCGGCCAGATGACAATTTTGCAGGCAAACCCAGTAGCCCATTTCCTGAGCATTCTTGATGAGAGCGGTCGCAATTGGGCCCTGACCCTGGCCAAGCGAGATGCTCTGGAACGACTCCTCCTGGCCCATTTTTTCGGCAAATGCCAGCAGGGAGCCCAGCGGATCAGCGCCCGGAGACAAGATGAACAGCAGCGGAGTAAGAGCCGTGGAGTCTGCATACGACTTGGATATGTCGAATTCGGGCGGCGACACGTACTGATCTCCAATTGTGTTCGCTATAAAGTTGCGAACGCCCAGGAAGACCGAGTCCGGACGCAGCGCCTTGAGTACTATGATCTTCTCAAAGGCCGTGGTCTTGTCGTTCCATGGTGGCGGCAAGGGCTGCAGCTCCGGCGAGACATGATCATAGATCGCTTGCCATGCGCTCAAATTTCCGCGGAACGAGTTGACAATTCCACTCAGCTCCTTGAGCTCTTCTAGGCGCAGGAAATTCAGCCAAACGATGTCGGTTATCCAGCTGGGATCGGGATTGGGCGGTAAGTTGGTGGACTCCTTGGCATTGGTCAGCAGATGCGACAGATGACGCATCTCGACCTGACCCGTGCCTAGCATAATCCGGGCGGTGAGTATGAACGAGAAGAGCAGCTTGTCCTTCTCGAAAATGGAGCGGCAAACGTTGTTGTACAGATTCCGGGTGAATCCATCGACCAGAAACTTGATGCGTCGTGGCAGATCCTTCGATTTGTTGGCCGTTTCAATGGAGTACATATACAGGTTGATGTACCAGTTGAGGGAGAACTGGTACATGGGATCAATATTGGGCAAATCGGTTATGGAATAATACAGTATAGAGGAGTGCACTGCGACGGGCTTGTAGTTAAGGCGGAATGCCTCAATTTTGGCCGACGTCTCCTTGGCTGCCTCCTGTTTCTCCGTGATGTCCTTGGAGAGCGTCTTCGAATCGGCTAAGATCAGGATGGCCGCCTCATTCTCCAGTATATCACCCTCACTAGAGGTCAAGGTCTTCAGGATCATGTTCTCGGCATCGCGAAGGGCGCCCTTATTGGCCGCCGCTTCGGTGGTCAGCATGATGCGTAGCTCCTGCAGATCGGGTCGCTCCTTGGCCACCACAATGCTCAGCAGCTGGTCCATCAGAGCGTTCTGGGTGAGCGCGAAATTGATCACCGTCACCTTGTTGAACGTCTCCGGCAGGAAGTGAGGATTGCGCAAATTACACGTCATATAGAGGCGAAAGTTCGGGGAGACCGGAACCACATTTTCACCGAGGCTGATGTGCTTGACGCCGCCCTGCAGGAAGGTCTGCCGCATTAGGATCGGATCCAGTGGCACCTCCAGCTCCTCCTGCACATTCTCAATGATCACGGGCGAACCGTACTCCAAGGCGTCGGCAATGATTTTCATGTAGTTACTCTGATTGAACTTGACGCAGTTCAAGCGATTCTTGCGCTCCATGTTTTTGAGCCAATTGTTGGCCTGGCCCTGGGGATCGATGAACAGACTGTAACGACTCGAGTTGGCCGAGATGATGGCGTTCTCGCTGGAGAACTCATCGTTTGGCAGGCCGTCCAGCTGCCAGTTCTGTATGGTCACCTCCAGGCCCAGGACAGTCGTGATCGAGTACTTCTTCGAGCAGGGTATCTGCAGGGCGTTGCATTTCTTGAACCAATCCTGGACGCAGTTCGCCCGGTACTGCAGATTCACTGCCGACAAATAGGCAATAATGCCGCACGAGATGAGCACATCGCCCGGCAGATGATCGTACAGATCCTGCAGATCATCGGCTGCCTTGCTCCAGCGCGACTTTTCGCCACCGAGCCCACCGATCAGCGCCTCGGCGCGTATCAGCTTGTTACGGCAATTCTCGGCATGCTGCTCGGTCTTTGTCATCTCCTCATTCGCCTTGTCCAGCTCAATGTTGAGCAGCGCCACCTTCTCCTCCAGCGCCGCGGCCATGGCCCGCTTCTCGGCCAGAAAGGCCATCGTGTCGGCGTACTCCTTCTCGGCGGCGGCGAGCTTGGCCTTCTTGGGCGCCACCACCTTGGCGACGTCGTCGTACATGTCCATGGCGATGACCCACTGGCAGAGACCCTTGGCGGCGCTGGAGGCTTTGGCCACCACCTTAGGATCGAAGTCCTTGTTGGGTATGAACTCCTTGCGTATGCGCTTCATTACCTCAACCGGTATATTGTCCTTGTCGAACTCCTTGAGGGCGGGCAGAAAATTCATATCGCCCAGGATACGCTTGCTGGGCCCCCAAAAATCGTTGACCATCTTGCCGGTGGACGGATCGGGTACGCGCTCCGGCGACAGGCCCTTCATCACACAGACCGCCGCCATGACCAGTTTGATGACCGGCGGAGGGTTCTTCATGGACTTCACCAGTGTGATGTCCGCCGGTTTGAGAGTGTTCAGAGCGGCCAGTGCATCTTCAAGCACGGGTATGGCCTTGGCCAAATCCTTTTCGCATTCGCCCTTGAGTACCTGCGCGGCCTCAGCCTGCACGGAGGCCACCTCCTCGTCCTGTTTGACCTGCTCGGCAGCAGCGCTGGCAGCAAGCGTCTCCTTGTTAATCTCCAGCATCATTTTGCGCGAGTTCTCCGCAAGCGCTACCAGTTTGGGCTGCAATGCACCTAAATCACGCTGCATTATGGAAATGGCAGCCGCCGCTTGCGCCAACGTATCCAATCCACCAATGTAGCGCATTTTGGCCAGCATGGTCTCCTCCTGCTTGCGCGCGATAAGCGTCTGAAAGGATCGGATCAGCTCGATGAAGGAGGCGTTTGTCTGGTAGATGTGGCGATTGGACATCTGGCAGAAGGCGCGCGTGACACGCGCCGCCGTCGTATGAAAGTACTGGCAGGTGTCCATGATGGCCAATTTGATCTCTTCGGAGGGCACGTTCACATCGACCAGCGACATTTTGGCTATCATCTGAAGCGCCTCCTCCGGCCAACTGTCGTACCAATCGATGGTGCAACAATTCACCAGCGAAGGATACAAACGCACCCGGGTACGCAGAGCGTCGCCAATCGGCGAGAAACTGAGCACTATGTGCAGCTTCTGCTTGCAGCGATTGACAAAGAACGAGAAGACCTGCAGCGGGGAGACGTCAATATTGCGATTGCCACCCTGGGCGGCGAGGCGCACCATCTCAAGCACCTCTTGCTTCTCGTCGATGGGAAAGATGTTGGGCACCTCGCCCTGATTGAGCAGACAATCGATATCCTGCAGGAACAGCTCCATTTTGATCTGATTCTCGGTGATGAGAAACGTGGTGTGCTTATTCATGCCGCCCGCCTCTTTCAGTATGGCCTTGATATCATCGTGCCATTCATTGGCGCCATAGTTCTTGGTTATCTCCGGCTGGAAGAAGGACGTCTGCACCATGTTGGTGGCCAGCTTCGTCAGTGACTGCCGCCCAGAGCCGCCCAGCCCGATAAGCAACGCGCTGGCGCCCTGTATGGATATGATGCGGCAGATCCGGTTCAGATGCTGCAACGCGAACGTGAACAGGGTTATGTCCATCTTAGAACGACGCGTCGAGTTGTAATCCTCAAGGCTGTTCTCGGACAGCTTGTGAAAGATCTCCATGCTGGGCACCTCCTCGTAGCGTCGTTCGTCTGGCTCGCTGTCCTCATCAAAGTACATGCCAAAGAACACCTCGTTGGCGACCTCCATTGTGAACAACTGATCCGGTTCCTGCCAAGTTTAATGTTTATTAATCTTCAATTATATTTAATTGCAATGAACTCTCGAACTCACCGCGACATACTTCTCAAAGACGCTCTCCACCTTGTCCTTGAAGTTGGACTTGAGGCATTCGTTCAGCTTCTCGAACATCCATTTGCGATCGATGTCGTCCACGAGGCGATCGTAAAATACACGCATGGCCTCATGGTACCAGACGCGTATCAGCATTTTCTTGTCATTCACCGACTCCTTTCGAACCAGGGTGCAGCCGGTGACAACGCGTGAAATGTCGCGCAGATTGAATATATAATGGGATTTGGCGGGCGTGGCGCGCACTTCGGACTGGACGCTCTTGTAGATGCTCTGCGTGGCGCTCACAATCTGATTGGTCACCACGAAGACATCCTGTCCGTGGCCCGAGCGCCGAAAGCCGTTTAGCGCCACATTGAGAAAGATGCGGAACATGGTATCGTCGCTGAACGTGTTGATGGAGTAGACATTAAAGTGGTTGAGAAAGCGCGCATAGACATCTTGGCGACTGCCGCCCGGCAGGCCGCAGGCGGTCATGATGAGAACATTGTTTATATAGATCTTGGAGCTATCCTTCAAATCGTACACATGGCCATAGTCGAAGAACTGTCGCAACAATTCCAGTGGCGGCTGAGCACCGTACACTTCCTTCACGGGCATGTTCATGTCGTCCACAAAGAGCACGCTCTGCATGCCCTTCGGTGGTCCAAAGATGCCGCGCTTCCACTTCTGCAGCTTGGCTATAATCTGCTCCTGCGTCTGATTGGCGGTTATCATCACGGTAAAGGTTATAAAGCCAGTCTCGTACTCATCGGGATTCAGTTTGTTCATCAGATAGTTTTGTATATAGACGCTCTTGCCGGTCCCGGTCGGACCGACGAGCAGCATGCGTTTCTTGTGCTGCACATGCATTTTCAGCAGGTGAATATATCGAGCCGTGTCCACAGTGGGCACAATGACACCCGTTTTGGTCTCTTCCACATCCATGCGCTTAGCTATCTCGGGCCAATAGCGCCACGTGCCGCGCTGCTTAAAGACAAACACATAGTCGACAAGGAGACCCTCCATGGGCGGTGTCACCTCCATTTTGCCCAATGCCACAGGCTCCTGTTCGTATATCTGTTGGGCAAGGCAACTTATTCTAATAAGCAACATAACTATGGAATGGAAATACCTACACTTCGCAAGTATGTGTCGTACTTCTCACGGGATTCTGTATTGAGAACTCCGCCCACACCCCAAACCAGGCCATAGAGCATCGCGGCCTGTATGTAGCCTAGTATGTACTTGTCGTAATCGTCGGGATTCTCCTCAATGGCCTCGTCCAGCAACATGTCTATCAAATCAAATGTAGTTAACATACAATTAAACTCGCCCGGCTTGATGAACTGACTGCAAAAGCGCCTCACAAAAGTCAGGGACTAAAAATATGCATGATGAACGACTGGGAATCACATCTCTAGTCTGTACTCACGGGCACCAGGAGCCATTGCAGCATGTCCAGCATGTATTGGGTGTTTTCCTTATCGGCCCAGCGGGGATCGGCTTTCTGTAGCCAGGTATTTGCAAACGAGCGCCAGCCCAGAGTTGTGGGCTCCATGTAGATCATGCCACAGCGCGAGACGGTAGCTGGGGATGCCTGCGCCAGGTCCATTACCTCAAACACCATTGACATTTCATTGGACATGGTGACCACCTCGCCGCTGGTCAGGCACAGCTTCTTGTTGTCGTCCAGGACAGTATTCATGTTCTCTATCCAAACCGCGTCCACGGGACCATCAAAGATGACCTACAGAAGGATACACATAGATAAAAAGTGGCTAATGGGAAGGGATCACAATCAACCTACCCATTTTCTGTCTGGTGTCGGTGTCATGGCGAAATCTCGAAAGATTTTGGCCACCAGGCCGTCCGTCCACTCGTAGGATATGGGATCAAAGGAGCCGTACAGCTGGTTCATTGTTATGGACTTGGGATTCATTATGCCCATCTGCACGTGCTGAAAGTAGGGGCTCTTGGACGGCGCCTTTATCTTCAGTGCCGACAAGACCTTCGCCAGCACCTGCAGCGTCTTGGACTTGCCTGCCAGCGGCTCGCCGACCAGCATGAAGCCATGCCGCACGATGATCATCTCGTAGGTTTGGATGACTTTGATGAGGAAGCTGGGCGCCGGTTCCAGGATTTCCTCCTTGCAGACGCGCTGAAACTCCGCCTCCATTAGGCTGTAGTCGATGTGAGGCAGCTCGATGCCCGGAAAGATGTCCGAAATGATGCCCTCAAAGAGCGGCACATCAAACGACAGAAACTTCGGAAGATTTACATCGATCAAGCTGCGCAGCAGCAGAATGTCTTCCACCTCGTCAGGGAACTGTTTCTTAATGTTGCCGCAGGCGGAGAGCACGGTTTTTACGGCTCGCATGCCGTAATCGTAATGGTTTTGGCTGGACAACTGTTCGGAACACAGTCGGTATGTGGTCACGATTTTAACAGCCAGCTTACGGGCATCGACAAAGCCGTACGAGTAGAGCGAGATCTCCCCAATCATGGCGTAATCGGGCACCATCATGGCAACGGATCGAAAGAGCACCTTCAGATTGTCGGGCAGTTCGGAACGGCCCGCGTAGCCAGGATTCATGGTAATGCACACATAACAGGCCGGATTCAGGGTTAGCTCCGTGCCCTCGAACATAAACTTAGTCGCATTCGCGCGTACCGCCTGGATGATGAGCAGAATCTGCTGTGCCACGACGGACAGCACCTCCAGCTCGATACGATTGAACTCATCGAAGCATGCCCAGGCGCCACACGAGGCCAGTCCCTTAAAGAACTTGCCCATCGCCTTGTAGTCCAAGCCATCCGAGCAGTTGAACACCTTGCACTGCACAGCTAGCGCCTTGGCCAAATCCTTGGTTGTTTCTGTCTTGCCCGTGCCGGCGGGTCCCTCCGGAGCACCATTTAAATGTAGCTGATAGGCACCCACCAATGTGCGATAACAGCGATCCGTGAGCGGTGTGATCACCAGACGATCCGAGTTGCCCAAATACTCGTTGGCAAAGGGCACCGTCGCATTGATGATGCGCACAAGCATCGTGGAGTCCTCCCAGTAGTAGCGCATCTGGGCCAGCCACTGGAAGTCGTACTCGCTGCTGATCTTCAGCCGTATCAGCTCCTCGGTCACGTCCTTGGCATGCACATCAATTACAATCAGAGATTTGATGGTGATCCGGTTCAGATTGCTGATGACGGGCGAACGCACCAGTGTCACAATGTCATTGAGCTCCTTGGTCAGCTCCTGGAAGAAGTGGTTCATCACGGTCTGGTTACCGCCGTAGCTGCGACGCAGGCAGCTGTGCATGCGCGAGGCCCAATAGACTTGTGAGACGGCCAGCACAACCATTTGGGGCCACTCCAGCACCCACTCGTTGCGCTTCACAGTGGGATAGTGATTGAAGGAGAGCTCGCTCTCGTAGCGCACGGCCTTTAGCATTTCATCCTCGACGCCAATCAGCCATTTCTCCACGCTACCACCGGCAGCTACCGTTGATATCTGCTCTATAAACTGGACGTGCTCCTTGTCGCTGCTGAACATGGCCAGAACATTTTTGCCGGCATCGAACTCTAGTATGTTGATGCCCTCAAAGCATTTGCTGAGATGCGGCTGAACACGCAACGGATCCTTGGTCTCGGACAGAATTTCCAGCATTTCATCGTTTGCCAGGAAGAAGAAACGCGGAAAATATAAACGTTTCTTTTCCAAATAGTTGCTTACGCCCGTGGATATGTCCTCCAGCAATTCGTTGGCCTTTTGCAGAGACTCCAGCAGGCCTACTGTTGGCGCCGTCTCCATGACAAGCGGATTGCGCATAACCAGGCCCATGTTGCGGGTGTAGGTTTGTTCGACTACGGAAAAGAGGCGACCCTCCTCTGGCATCTGGGCAACAATGTCCTTGGACGAGAATATGGGCAGCAGGTACAGGTAATTGACCTGAACCTTTCCCCACTGATCCAGCGTTTCGTTGACGCGCATGATTTTCTCATACCAGGCGCGCACCTCCTCTTCGCAGGGCTTCATAAACGCCGAGCCACGCATGGCCAGCGTCTTGAGTATGTGATCATCCAGAAGCGCCTGTATGTCGTCCATGCTGGAGAGTATTGTAACACCTGTCTCCTTGTAGGGGCCGGTGGGAAAGACCTTATTCTCCCACTCTTTGATCATCAGCTGCAGATTGTTCCACAGTTGCAGCTCCTTATTGGCGCTTATGCTGATAATTTCGAACTGATCGAGTATGCCGTCGAGACCAGAATTCAGAATCTTACGCAACGTTGTGCCGGCGTCCGGCGTTATATCGAATCCTGCTATTTCCGACATCTCCTTCCAGTGGCGTTTGCGCAGTGCCGGATTGCACAGCGTGTTCACGACAAATACGCCAATGGTAAAGTCCTTGATGGACCTTATCATTGTGGCGCACAGGCGCAGTGGCACGGGATGCTTCTCCGGATCAGGATCCTCGGTTTGACCCTATAAGTACGCATTTAAATAATTGATCCATTTGTGTGCAAGGTATTCACCTTAAATTTGCAAACGGGATCCTCAACCATGTCCTGCTTGATCTTAATGCGATAATATTTCTGATTCTTTTGAAACTCTTTCAGATAATCTTCCGTCGTCGTCTCCACGAACTTTGGCTCCAGGTACTCAAAGGGACCATCCCTCCACACGCTCAAATAGCGCTGCCATTCAATGCACAATCTGGAAGATAAAATTCACATCAGCTCCAAAAATCTTTAACTTTATTTCTACTTACTTCATCAGGTCCGCAAATGGGTAAACAAAGCCCTTGATGACTTCCAGAGTTGGGTATTCGGTTTGGTTGATTTTGAACAGTTTCTCCTCCTTGTTTATCCAGGCCACGTAGTCATCAAATGTCTTCAGCTGATCTATAAAGTTCTGGAGTATGATGTAGCACTCGCGAAACTTGTCCGGCCTGCTCATGTCATCAATGATACCCAATTTGGGCAACATTTCCTGAATGTCCGTGTTCAGCTTCTTCACGACTTCCTGTAGATGCTCCTCAAAGAGGAACTTGTAGTATTCCTGCTGCGATGCGTTATAATCGCAGATATCGTTAATGTCCTTAATCCAGTTTATGGTCTTGATGGTCAGATCGAAATGATACTTGGACATCTGAGTGAGCTCTACAATATTGGTGCCGACTTGCAGGCAATATTGAATGCGATCCGTGAGCTCTGCCAGCTTCTTCATCTTCACGTAGATCATGTAGTCGGCGCTTTCAAGCAGTTCCTCCGTGGACTTTGGTATCAAAAGAGCGCTGTCCTTAATCTTTTCGAACTCCTCGCATATCTCCTCCTCGGCTTTAATATGCTCGCTTATGATAATTGCGGTAATGTTGGCAATTAGGTTCTCGGCCATGGAACGTAGCCCCTGGATGGCCGGCTCGTTATCAATGACGGCCATCTCGAAGAAGTCCGTGGCCGGTTCGCTGCGCAGCTTGTTGATGAAATCGTAGTAGGTTTCGATGCGGGCGAAGTATTCCTCGAACTCGTGCGGCTCCTCCAGAAATTTGGCAAGCCGGTTGCGCTCGTCCGCCGAGTAGAGAGCAAAATACTTTTGACGATAGCCATTGAGGTAGTCCATCAGTTGGGTGTAGGTGTTGACAATAATTTTCTGGACTCGGTTAATGACATCCTTGACGGTGTTCTCATTCATTTCGATCTTTAGATAATCGTTCACTTGACCGTAGGTGGACAGCGAGTCCACTTGCGGCTGGAGCGCCTCCATGCGATAGCCAACCATTGAGATTTCGGTGACAATCTCGCCAAACATGCTCTGAATATTGGAAAGACTGGGCCGCATGTCCAGGCCGTCGTCCACATCGTTCCAGCCCAAAGACATGCGAAAAACGGGCATGGTGCGCGGATTAGCGCATATGCGAAACATTTCCTCAAATGTGCGCATCTTCATGTTGTTCACCTCCCGATTCATCAGCCCCTCTAGGCCGCCCCAAGCGCGCCTCCACACGTTCATGGGCATGACACGCTTGCGCATCATGCGCCGCAGTACGGACACCAGCCGACTGTACCAGGTCCAGCGCAGAAATGTGTTGACTCTATCCAATTGATTCTGTATATACTTGCGATAGAACTTGTACGACAGGGCCTCCCGTCCACAAAGACCCAACTGCTGCTGCTGGGCACCCATGCTGCCCACGTACTGGAAATTACAGGCCAAATCGGGTAGTTCCGCGACCGAGATGCTCAGTATGACGCGCATGGGCATCTGCAGGATTAGCAGCTTTTTGGCGATTTTACGCCGATTCTCCAGATACGTTTTGTAGTTGGCTGAGCGTCCGGGCAGGCTGGAATGGAAATCTGCATGCGGCAGATCAAACTTTGTGGGATCCTCATCGGCAAACTCTGGATGCTGCAGTATGTTCTTCATGCTATATATCTTCATGAGCCGATCGTATTCCTCGTGCACATCACCCATGTACGCCTTGACCAACTCGGGATACTTGGTTTTGAGTCGGTCCGAGGCAAAGCTTAAAATCTTTGCTTCCGTCTTGCGCAACATACGGGGCACAATGATCTTGCGCACTTCGCGGCGTAAATTGTCTATATAGTGCACCTGCGGCAGCGGTCGCATCTCCGGCTCCGGCTCCCACGGTTTTTTTGCCACCTTCACCTTGATGTCGGCCGCCCGCTGCTTGAGGAACATATAATGTCGCCGCTCGTGCACCTCCGATATGCGGAACGTGAGCAGCGGGTTCTTCATATACGGCTCATTGTCATATTTGGTTATGTCCGAGGGGGGGCGATGCATGCGCTCCAGCTTGCGGCTATACATCTTGCAGGCCGGCTAGTTGTGCTGCGAATCATGTGCAAGATATAAATAAATTATTTATGTTGTTGGGCCAAACGTGCAACGTCTTAACATTTGATTACAATATCCTGTTAATCGTTACTAAGGCAACTTGTGTGTGCGTTGTTTTGTTTTTGTATTTTGTCGTTCTATGTATGTACAAATTGTCGACTGCTGCTGAGCGTTAGACGCCATTTTGTTAGTCCCAATTTGCGTATGTGTGTGTGCATTTGTATTTATTTAATTCCCGATAACAATTATGATATCGATAACTGTGTCACATCTGTTAAAGGCGTTAGACGCCATTTTGAAAGTCCCACTGTGCGTATATTATTATGTATTTATTTAATCCACCATAACAATTATGATATAGATATCGGTACCAATTCGATTACAAATGACATTACAGATCAGATTAACAACTCCTTTTTTTTTGTTTTTGTTATAAGCAACAATAATTACAATAATAATTTTATGTATATATATATATATATTTATATATATATATATATATATATATATGTGTATAACAGTTGTTAAATTGCCTTCAAATATACAATATTCTAAAAAGAGAACCCCGAATTATTTATCAAAAAACAGCCTTAAATTTATGAAAGAAATGTGTCTGGGCGTCTGTGCTGGGGTATTCTGTCGTGGTAGGCATAAGAATAGTTTTAGGGGGCGATGGTGGGCTGTGTGCGGGGCATATGCGCATTTGAAGCACAACACGTAAAAGTTATACAATTGAATAGATTCACAATACATAATTTACTTATGAGCGTTTTGAACAATAGATTCGTATAAAAGAAATTGCACATGTTTGATTTGGATGTTTGTTTTTGTTTAAGTTTTTAGGTACGTTTAAGCGTTTTCATATCTTAATTCATAATAATTATTTGATGCATGATTATATATATATATTTGATATATACTGTAAATACTTAACATATGGTTGTGTGCGTTTGTAATTTAGGAAATTTGCATGTAAAATATTCCATAGCTTAAGGGGCAACATAACAATTGCAATAATGATTGATTTCAAGTAGTCATTGGTCGTTAATAAGTTAACATTGACGACGCTATGAATATATAATTATATTATTTTAATTGCTTGACAACTGCCGCTTCGTTAATAGTAGCCAAATCAGATTTTAGCAATAAAAAGGCAAAAATCAGAAACAAATTCAATTGTTTTTAGCTGTTTACTCTGAAAATAGCTACTTTCAGCTACAAAATAGTTGAATTAACGTCCTGAATGCCCTTGCACTGGTTATCCCTCGAATTGAAGTACATAATCCTTGAGCGGTCCCGGCAAATTCAAGCGATTTACATTCTGCGCCAGCTTCCTATTCATAGCTTCATAGATGGCCATCCGGGCCAGCTGCTTGAGGCTGCGCGGCCGACGATACAGCGTCGAGATCAAAGCAATCAGCTGCTCGGTTTTCTTGTGCGGTACTTGGGCTACGTAGAAATTGTGCAGAGACTTGAGGCAATTGTAGAGGGGCTCGTGCTCCATGGTCAGATAGAAGAGATGAATTATGCGTGTGTATGTCGATTGCGGATCGTTGAGTATAAATTCCTTCTTCGTTATCAGTATAATATAGTAAAAAAGCAAATAGCGTGAGTTTGTGCGAAACGAGTTGCGAAACGTGTTGTCGCCCAATGCAGCAGCAGCTCCTCCGCCTCCGCCGCCGGCACCACCTCCGAGCGCCTCACCATAGCTGGCAATTTCGCTGGAGAAGATTGCAATGCCAGGTGTTGTCTTGCTGCTCAGCACAATATTTGGATCGGCGCCGTACTGTATAAGCGTCAGCGTCAGCTCATATATGCATTCCATATCCTGGCAAGTTCGCACGTTCTGCACCATATCCATAACGGCCTGCAGAATGTGCTGATATGTTTTATTGCAGTCCAGGCCATGCTGCAGCAGAAGCAGCAGAATGTTCTTAATAAAGTCAAAGTTTGTGCGTTTCTGTGCGTCACAATTAAGCGTAAAGTTCTCGCTGACCGTAAAGACCAGCACGTGCAAGGGTTTCAAGTTCGCCCGATATGAACAGTTCGGATTGGCGCCATGCTGCAGCAATATCCGTATGCAATTGAGATAGCAGACCTTGAAAGAAACAATGCCATATAGAGTATGTGTGTGCTGGAAGAGTCTGGAATATTCACCTTCATTGAATGCGTAAAGTGATGCAGATGATCCTTGTTGATGAGTGGCACCAGCAGCACCATTATGGGCACTGAGCCGTCGCGGCCGACAATGTTGGGATCACCTGGGGCGGAACAGCATTATATAATTACATTTAATTGCTGGTTTGGTTATAAAAAACGCACCGTCCTCTCTAATAAGCATGTTGAGCAGCTCGTAGCAGACCTCCCAGTCGCGGAGATGGCGAAATACGCAGGCCATGGCACTATTTCCAGCCTGATTAATGGATGCCTTGGCGCCGTTTTGCAGCAGAAATCTGACCAAATGCAAAACATCCCATTTGCTCCACTTGTCGTAGCCATAGCGTGCCTCCTCCAGAGCATAACGCACGATCAACGCATGCAGCGGCGTATTGCCCAGCGTGTCCGGAGCGTTAATCAGCTCCTTACAGCCCCGATCAAGCAGAATGCGCAACGTAGCCTGCGTATCCTCGGCCGACTTTCGGGCAGCAAAAATTACTTCAAATAAAAGGAGTATATTAAAACAAAAGATACTTAATTAAGCGAGCAGTTGACTTGCCAACATGCAGCAGGGTCATCTGCTGTGTGCACGTCCGGACTGTGGTGATGGCGCCGTGTTGTATGAGCAGCTCCAGAAAGCGTCCATCGTGGAGTACCGCATGGTGTATGGGATAGTATTCGTCCATGATGAGGTTTATCTCCTCGGATCGTGTAACGACCAGCTGCTGGACACAGTTCCACGCGCCACGCTCACATGCCAAATGCAGCAGAGGCTTCTTGGCCCGAAACGGTATCCATGGCTCCTCCATCTTCTGCGTCATCATGCTTAACACATTATACTGATCGCCTAAGAGCCGAGTGGAATTAATGAATTGAAAGGATGTTTAAGATACCTTAATAGGCATATATAACTTAACTTAATTATTATACTTAAATTAAAATTAATTGAGCAATATTTGACAATACCGTCGATGGCATAGCAGAGGGCATTCTGGAGCTTGGTGTTCAGCCGTTCGCTGACATCGTCCACGTTGCTGTGCCACTTGCCGCTCTCCTCGCAGTTGTGCGAATGTGCGCCTGGGAAGCACATGCGGGTATCGGCATCGATGCGGGCTCCATGACGCAGCAGCAGCTCCACACACTCTTCGTAGCCGCGCAGCGTCGCTATATGCAGGGGCAGGGAGCATGGCGCCCGGTTTACGTCCGGTCGATGGCGATGCAGCAGCCATTTGGTGAGATCGATGTGATTGAGTCCAACGCTGCGCTGCAGTATATTGTAGCCACAATCATCGTGTATATACAAGATGTTCTCATTTTTGGGTATCTGAATTAGCAGACTTTCAAGAGTTTGCAATGAGATTTTTGGATTCGCACGCAGAATTTCAAAAAGTGTCTGTATTTTCTCTTCCGTTGCCTTTGAGACTTTATGGCCATCCCGATGTGACAGTAGAGCCGAGCCCGACCGAAACACCTGGCTAACCTGGCCGCCCATATCTCTGCTGGTCCGACCTGTATCCTCCTACCCCGCCCGCGACAGTATCCCTCAAGGGGATGACTTTAATGTCTATATATGATGCAGTGATCAATGTTGGTTTAAGCAACTAATACCAGGTCGGCTGCATCTGCATGTTGGCAACACAGTTTCGTGTCTTATGGCTCTTGCAACCTGCACGAAACAATAACAATAAACAGTTCGCGGCAAGGGCAACGTAAAAATCAATACAGATGCGAGCTTTCACGCGTTCACACAAATCACCACTTGGCACTACACGCGCACAGCATTTGCTTGTTCCAATTGTAGTTAAACATTTTGCTGGCGTGTTTGTTGGTGGAAATCATTGTTTCAATGCATTTAGCGTTTTTTTGCAAACACGCAAAACTTTTTCTACGCTGCAAATTGTAAACGAGTTAATCTGTCTATCAGCTGGTCTGCCAAAGACTACCGATAATCGGTTCGTCCAGCCCTGGTACATATCGCAATTCATCGATAGTCTTCGACAATGTATAGCATCGATAGTATCATTGACATTGACATCTCTAATGTACTCTTGTGTTTTGTTGGCGCGTAAATACTATAATTGCAGTAAACAAATTATTAAATAAACATGCCTAGTCGCTTAAATTGTCACTACGAGAACCTAAGCAGCCCATATCTGCTGCAGACTACCGACTATCAAAAGCAGTTCTGCCATCTGTATGCACATCGTTTGGCCGAAATGACGCGCCTGTTGGCGCCACTGGGGCAGACGAAATGGGGCAAAGAGGTACCAATAATGAAATTGTGTGAGCTGCGCGGGGAACAGAACGTCCAATGCATTATAATTGGCACAGTCTACAAGCATCAGGCACACAAGCCCAGCATTTTGCGTGATATCTCCGAAGAGAATCAACTGGCACCGCAGCCACAACGCCAAAACTACTCGGAGCCCGAAGACAAGGTTATGTTGGAGGACGAGTTGCAGCGTGTACGATTGCAGGGTGAGCACCTGGAAGCGCGTAACCTGGCCACGGGCATTGTTTGCGCCGTCAAAGGAGGCACTGACAATGACGGCTACTTTAACGTCGAAGAGGTGCTCTTCCTGGAGAGCGGGCCACAGAAGCCGCTGAGTCCACGCACGCCCGGCAGCAAACTGGTGATCATTTCAGGCTTGGATCAGCTGCAGGCGCACAACTATGTGGATGCATTAAACATATTCCAGTACTGGCTGAGCGGTTGCCTTGGCAATAGCCGCGAAGCTCAGTCCACGGTGCGGCTCATAGTAGCCGGGAACTCGGTGCGCAGCACAGCTATAGCACACGCGCCCACCCTGCAAGTGGCACGCAACCAGGCGAATGCGAACGACACTGTGCAGGCGGTTGGCCAACTAGATAGTTGGTTTGTATCGTGGGCACATGCACTCACCGTCGACGTTATGCCTGGCGCCTACGATCCGGCCAATTTTATGCTGCCCCAGCAGCCATTTCATAAATGCATGTTTCCGCTGGCCTCGCAGCTTTCATCCTTTCAATCCGTATCCAATCCCTACGCGTGTCGGCTGGACAGTGCGCTCGTAGTTGGCACTGCCGGCCAGAATGTTGCCGACTTGCTGCGGAGCACATCGCTAGACTCTTCACTGCAAGCACTGCGCTGCACGCTCACCTGGGGCCATGTGGCGCCCACAGCACCGGACACGCTCGCCTGCTATCCGTACATAAGCAGTGATCCGTTTATAATGAAGGAATGCCCCCACGTCTACTTTGCCGGCAACTGTGAATCCTTCGAAACCGAACTCCATGTCGGCACAGGCGGGAAGAAAACGCGTCTCGTCTGTGTGCCCAGCTTCTGCAAGACGCAGAGTGTGGCCCTCATCGATTTGGAGAGCCTCGATTGCCGCCAGATTAAGTTTAGTGCAGTATCCGAATAGCTGTATCTCGTCTGTGAGCATAGCTTCTGCAAGAAGCAGAGCGTGGACCTCAATTGCCGCCAGATTAATTTAAGTGTAGAGTCCAAATAGCTGTGTGTCAATAAATATCCATTTCCATGTTATGTATAAAATTTGATGAGTTTATTTGAACTAAGAGCTACTTCAGTTAATGCACAACCGGTCCAAGCGGCTCGCCGCGTATGTTCGCCAAATCCAGGCGCGAGTCCACCGTGTCATCTATCAGTCCAATCACTGCTATATTGTCGCCTCGGATGATGTGGAGGCCGAGCACAATTTGCTCGATTCCCGACGTTGTGGAAAAGACGCGCTCATGGCACTCATCAATGATGATGTTGATTGTCTGATCGAAACCCTTCAACGTGCCTATGAAGTTCCGTCCATCCGCCGTAATAATTGAGACTGTGTGGTTAATGTAAGACTCCAAACCGGACATTCTGTCTGCTCTTCAAGAGTTATTCTCAAGCTTTAAAACAAACTAACGCGAATGCTCGCCTTTGTAAAACGTTTGGCATTGGAAATATATTAATCGAAATATCGATATAAATATATTATCGGTTGCATAGCAGCTGTTCTCCGTTCGCCTTCTGCTCATGTAATCGAAGAGGAGAGATTCTTACTGTGCATTTAAATTATAATTAAAAAAAAATAAAATGCTACGCCTCCTTACACAAATCAGTTCCAGACAACTGGTGCGCGCACAGTCCTCGTCTACGCAGAGCCCCAAGGATAAGTGGGATTTGTATGCTGGTGTCTTGGTCGAGCGGCTGCCGGTGGTCACCAAAACTTTGAATCCATTGGAGCGACAGTTCCAAGATATGCTGTCCCAGGTCGAGTACGAAAACAGTCTTAAATCAGACTTTGAGCTAAAGCACGAACGCGACATGCTGCAGGCTGAGCTGATTAAGCAGGGTAAAGCGCAGGTGGACCTCGATGACTCGGTAGCCAAGCAAACCGCTCAAGATCTGAAAGATGCCTACACCGAGGAGCTGAAGAAGTTTCGATTCGCGCCATGCACCACGCCCGACGACGCCGCTAACAAAACCACCTCAACGGACCGATGCTTGGAGGACACGCTCTATCTGGTAGTTAAGCAAAAGCTCGGCCAACAGGAGCATTTGGTGCTGCCGCAGGGTCTCCGCCAGGAGGGCGAATCCATGCGACAAACAGCGGAGCGTGTGCTTCGCGAGCGATGTGGCACAGATTTGCAGGTCCTGTTCTATGGCAATGCGCCCGTTGGCTTCTACAAGTACAAGTATCCGAGCAAGCAGCGCATCGAGAGCGTCGGTGCCAAGATATTCTTCTACCGTGCCTCGCTGCGGGCTGGAAACGTGGACGAGAAGCAATCGCCGCCGGTTCCATACGAATGGCTGCCCAAACACGTGCTCAACGCAAAACTTAATACCGCCTATGTGGAGAGCATTAATAAATTCCTGATATGATTTGAATATTGTTTGTCCTGTTTCAAGTAGTTAAATAAACATATTTTATCATAAATAACTATTTGGATCTTCATGAAATTCTATACTTTTGAGCTTTGTGTTCGGCCGTAGGAGCTTTAATGAAATATATTTAGACTCTCCTCGGGAGGATCGTCATCCGTTCCCATCCAATATTCTTTTTATTTACAATTTAGCTAAATTTATCAAAATTAAACACATTTGTTTATAACATTTGTAAGACATGCAGCAATATAATTTTTATTTGCAATTTGTTGAAGTGTAAATAGCAATATTTTTTATTTTTATAAAAATTTGTTTTGGTTATTTTACCAATTGCATTTCGTTTATATAAACTGGAAACTGAAAATTAATTTTGTTTCTTAAATTTGATCATGTTTCGATTACAAACGCGGAACATTTCGAAAGTTTTGGGTAGTATATTTATAGAGCCAAGCATTTCGCTAGGATGCGGCGTATAATCTGGTTTATAAGCATTTTTATATATTTTGATTATATATAGACAGATACTACGTTTTGTCATGTCAAAGTTTAAGATACCACTTGGGAGATAGATGAATACGGGAATATATAAATGCAAAAGCTACCAAATGTGTTAAAAGTGCTCGATTATTGTTTTGTTTTGGGCTCATTGTGGCATTAATTCTTAAATAAGCATATTTCTGTTGGCTTAGATACTAAAAATGATCGAAAAAAATCGTGTAAATATATGTTTGTAATATTTTTGTTTTTTTTTTTTAGAAATAAGTTGCAAGACATTTTCTCAGGCGCCATTTGAAGGAAACGCAATTTAATTCTGGAATAGCGTTCGCGTGAAATCTATGTAATCTAAAGCATCTTTGATGGGCTGGCCAGAGCGCGGTTCCGAGAAAGGTTTCATGCGCTGCACGCAATAGTCCGCCATGTCCTTGGTGAGGTTCTGTGCAAGATATAAACTTGATTAATTTTACTGTCTCAATAAGGATTTGTGTAACTTACGCAGTAGAGCTCCTCCTTGGTGACGTAGGGGCGGTCGGCGGCAGTGATCGCGCGGAAGGCATTCTCGATTTCTTCGTAGGACTGCACGTTCTCGGTTTCCTTCGAAATCATGAATGCAATGTACTCCTGCAGCGAGACATAGCCGTCGCGGTTGGGATCGACCACATCGACTATGGCCTCAAATTCTGGATCGGGCTGACCCTCTTCAACCATGGGCAGATCGTAGCCGAGCGCGCGTAGACAGGACTTGAACTCTTGATGGTTTAGCTTGCCGCTCTTGTCCTTGTCGAAGTGCTTGAACATCATCGAGAATTCCTTGAGCGAATCCTCCGAGACGCCCGAATGGTTGCGCGCCTGTATCTGTTGCTCCAGATTGTGTTGCATGCGCATCGACAGCTGGTCCAGCTGATCCCATTGCTGGGCCAGACCCACCGTCGAGTGTTCCGTGTAGCGATTATCCAGAATCAAGTGCTCCTCCAATAAGGCGCCGAGTTCTTCGATTTTCTTCAGATCAACGCGACGGGCACGCACCTCCGTGGCCTTGACGCGAAGCGCCTCCAGTTGCTGTTCCAACGAACCGGAGCCTTCCATCATTGAGGTTCTGCGTGCGTACGACGAAATATTTGTGTACATTTTTGGTGTTTGAAATAGATTAGGGATAATTAGTTAAGCACGACAAAGTACGGCAGATTAAAGTAGATTATTATGCATAAGAAAAGCAATTCTTGTTAGAGGTCTGTGGTTAAGGGCGGCCGTTTTTTACATCTTTTGGGTCGTACGACCAAAATTCTCATCCTTATGTTCATATATACAGGTGTGTGTGTGTGGAAATGCATCGACCTATGACACAAGCTGAACTCGAAGCGAATTTTATTCAAAGTTTATTTTCTTTTTGAGGCCGTGTCATCAGCAAAAACATTTCAGTTAAACGCGAGAGAATTTTTTGAATATTTTCAGCAACTCATAAGTTCGAAACATGACTAAAAAGCGAGTTAAAAAAGAATAGGCCGAATATTAGTTAAAGCTACTTGAACGAAAAGAAATGCATTTTTCTACAAATTTTCTGTATGCTACATTTTAACATGCTGCGTATCTTTCGAATATTTAGTTGATTGATTTAAAAACTAATTTGACAGAATTTTGAAAGAATCGAACGCTAAATTGATTGATTAATTGCTGCTAAGCGCTGTTGCTACAGCAATTTAAACTATAACTAAATTGAAATATTTTTTTTTTAATATTATATTTACAAAGCGAGGGCAGAGCCCCCTATAAATATTTATAGTTAGTGGAGCAGCGCGGCGGGTTAAACTTTTGGCCAAAACAGAAACGGTAAAAAAACGAAAAAATAGTGGAAAAGTGGAAGCACTGCGTCCGTGGGGAGACTTCTTAATTACCCTTGACGATTATAACCCAGCATATAATATCTAGAAGAACAGAATTGAACGTTTCAGTTACGCGGATTATTAATGGAGAATGACGAGATTACGCGCGGGAGACCACAAGAGTTGTTTTCGTTAAAAGAAATTGTTGCCAAGACTTGGCTGGAGGAATCAAAAACTAACACCAAGAACAACCGGCGCAGGTCACTCACCTAGTTTCGGTTAGCCACTGATGGAAGAGATTGGCGTGCTTGGCGAACTCCTTGCGCAGCTTGTCGTTCTCCTCTTGGCGCTTGGCCTCCTTGGCAAGTTCGCCATCGCGTTCCTCTATGATCTTTTGCAGATTACGCCAGGTCTCCTCAAGAGCTTCCATGGTGAACCAGGTGTACGGATTTGGTCCAACATTAAAGCTCTTGATCTTCTGGTCGAGCGCTGCCAATGCCTTAAAGTCAGCTTCGGCCGATGAGAGAGACGCTTGGAATTGTGCGTGCGCGTCACGCAGGGCGCGTATTTCTTCGATCGAATTGCAGCGAACAGGATCCGTGAGATCCTCCTCGGCATTTTCGAACCAAGAATTGAAGGCCGAAGCTTTCTTGGCAAATGTCAAGTAGAGTTCCTCGATTTGGCGGAACTGCTCTTGCATGGCCAGCAAACGCTGTTTTCGCGTATCCGACGCATCCCGCAGCTTCTGCCAACGGGCGATCACGTCTCCGTGACGCTTCAGTATGGCCGGTGACTGGGCGTGATTAGCATTAATCAGCTGATCCTTCAGAGCGCTTATGTTGTGTATGCCCTCCTGCTCAAAGGCATTAAGACCTGAAAGGGATATGCATAAGTATGGCAGATTAAAAAGTACGTCACGCCCTGCTCACCTGCATCGAATGTCTCCTGCTTGGTTAAAAGCGTTTGCACAGTGGATAGATCACGTCCGTATTCGTCGGAACGCACATAGTTCTCCTTGTCGTCAATCCAGCTCTCGACCACATCGGCTTTCCACATGAACTGCAGATAGGCCGAGTTGTCCAACAAGGCGCCCTTGCGCCGTGCGGCCAGAGCGTTGAGGTTCTCCAGCTTGTTGCGCAGCTGCTGGCAGCGCTGGCCAATAGATTCGCCGTGATGGTTCTTGGCCTCGACCAGGTCGCTGCCCTGCTCACAGATTAGCGAACAGCGATCTTTGTGGGCGGCAAAATCGGTTTCGAAGGCATCGTGCTTCTTCAGCAAACCCTGGACGGCGGCCATCGAGTCACCGTAGTCCTCCACAGATAGCAGCTGCTGCTTTTCAGTGATCCAGGCCTCCTCCTCTTCGACCTGGGCCAGGAACTGCTGATAGATCAGCGACTCGTCCAGCTTTTGGCCACGCGTAGCAGCCAGATTCTTCAGTTCGGACCAAGCCTGATTCAGGGCCTTCAGGCGTTGCTCGATTTCCGGCACGCCCAAATTTGACACATCCATTAGCTTCTCGCCGGCCTCCTGCACGGCCTGGATGGCCGGCTCATGCGAGCCAAGCTCCGCTTCGAGGCGCTTGTGCTTCTTCTTCAGGTTCTGTACACCGGTCAAGTCGCGTCCATAGTCATCGGAGCCGACCAGCAACTTCTTCTCCTTGATCCAGCTCTCCTCGTCGGCGATGTCGCGGAAGAACTGGTGCAGGGTGAGAGCCTCGTTGAGGCGAGCCTGGCGGTGGGCGGCCAGATTGCAGATGCGCTCGTAGCGCTCGTTGATGGATTGACGTTTTTCCTGGATGCCAGCAGTATCGAATTGACCGCTTTCGACCAAGGAATCGGCCTGGTTGTTCATGTCCTTGATGCGGTCTTCGTGCGCAACGATATCCGCTTCGACCAACTGATGCTTCTTCATGAGGTTTTGGACAGACGCCAAATCCTTACCAGAATCCTCAGTGGTCAACAAACTCTCGACCTCGCCCAACCAGAAGTCCAAATCCTTGACAGCAGCAATATACGTGCGCTGCTTATTGGCCTCCTTCAGCTTCAGCGACTTCTCAGTCGTCTTGTGCGTCAGGTATTCCCACTGATCGGCTATTTGGGTTAGTCGCTTCTGCACCGCATCCTCCGAGCCACTGCACTGTTTTTTGTCAATCAAATTGCCGCCCATCGCCAGGACGCTCTGTATGCGATCCGCATTGGCGGCCAGCTCCGCTTCAAAGGCTTGATGCTTCTGATGCTTCGATTGTATGTTGGCCGGATCCTTGTAGCTCTCCTCGGTGGCCAGCTGGAGCTTTTCAGCTATCCAATTCTCAATCTCGTCCGCATCGCGGGAGAACTGCTGCAGCGTCTGCTCATCGCCAAGACGTGAACGCTTCTCGATTAGGCCCTCCTTTAGGTGACGCCAACGCTCAAGCACTTGCTTGCGCTTGTCATCCACCAGATTGGAGGCATAATGATTCTGGGCAATGAGCTGATCTGCCACGGTTTGCAGGGCAGCTATCTTCTGCTCATGTCCGTTGATAGCCTTGTCGAAGTCCTCGTGCTTTTTGATCAACGCCTCAACATTGCCGCCGGCATTGGCATCGTCGTCCGCATTGAGGAATGCCTCACGCGCGGACATCCACGACTCGGCCAGTTCGCAGTCGCGCATGTACAGTTGCAGATCGAGATTCTGCTCCAGCTGTAGGCGACGCTCGGTCCAGGCCTTCTCCAAATCCTCGCGCGCCTTGGCCAAATCCTCAATCTTCTCCTTAATTTCCGGGGATGCATAATGATTGGCCTGCAGCAGCTCATTGCCGAACTGCTCAAAGGCCCCAAAGGTGCCGGCGCGTGCATCGATCTCCGTGCGGTGTTCCTGTACACAAAGGGAAAATACTTAAATACCTTCGAGCTGGACAAAAATCTTGCTTTGAATAAGGCTTAAATGCCGGGTTAGAACAACAAGAAACGTTTTGAGTTGCTTTTCTTGTACTCAACTCAAATCTTCAAATAGAGATTAGTCAAAATTACCAAAAACGTCGAACAGAAACAGAAATAGGATAGAATAAAATGATATGCGAGCTGTCTGTTGGGTGCTTTGCAGAGATGAGTGTAGGAATATGGCTGATGTCCGAAGACCTAAACCATTCTGACCTTGTCATTAGTCGCGGTTAGGGAAACAGTGCTGCCAGCCAACACATCTGTTCTTAAAAGCTGGTAGATATTGTTATTTTTATATAAATGGCTGATGTCTGATGACAACCTTAACTATCCTGACATTGTCGTTAGCCGCTAAATAAAGTTTATTTTAAACGAAGTTCATTAAAATGATCTACTGATCTAATTCAGTGAAAAGGGCACTATATCGGTCATGAAATTCACTCGTTCAGCAGTTTATGAACGATAAATTCTATTGAGAGGAACAAAAATAGCGGAATTTTAAGTTTACTTCTGATCTGTTGATCTGTTGTTGAAAATGTTGAACGAGTGAACTAGAAATCCCCAGTCTGGTCAAAAATATAAGGTCAGTCGAATAGTTAAAGGTCGATGCTTTGCCTGTCTCCTGTGGCGATTGTCAATTATGTAGATGAGAGCTGCTATGAGATGACTGAAATTTAAAGGTTTAGGATTGATTAGCTGTAGTTGTATGCAAATATAGTCTAGAGATGTATAGAACGTATTCCAAATAGAAATAAATATCAATTTTGTTTAAGAATTAACGAGCCTGTTCAAGATTTCGATTCAGTTTGAAAACTAAATTCGGATACATTAGGAGGTTTCATTAATATTTTTGCTTGTTCGAGCAATTTTAAAATAACGACCAAATATTATCGGACGCGAAATAAAAAAATACCAATCCACTTCGAATCGTAGTCTAAAATGCTAGAACAGGCCCGCCGCATGTGCTATTAGATTCGTGTATAAGTACAGAATGGGGTTATTTAATGGCTGTCGAACTCCAACTGAGTATTTACAATGAAGAGATATTCAAGCGCATCTCCAAGGCTGCCATTGTGAATACCCAGAAGCAATTGGATAGCATGTGGAAGCTGCAGCTGAACAAACTCAGGCGGCGCAAACTAGTTCAAAAGACAAAAAACCAGTGAGAAAACACAACGCACAATAATATAACATTGATAACATGGATAACGATGATGATGCTGGTGATGAACAACGGATGCGGTATACGAACAACTACCTCGTCGCCGGATGGTGATGCACCTGCTGCCGGAGCGGAACTGCTGCCCAGCGTGAACTCAATTTCAGCACGATGTGCCTGTGTGTTTACAGATGAGAAATAATACCATGGGATGTATATTGTATATATGTTGTCATGAACCATGAACCATTGTTGTCGATAGCAGGAAACGTTGAGAGGTTTAATAATTGTTTTTTATGGCGTGATTTTTGGGTTGGGGATACCCCGAAAACAAAACAAAAGAACGCACAAAAAATCAGAATTAAATGAAAGGTTTATCTTGGGGAACAGAAATTAAATCTTTATAAGTTGCTTCTGACATAATCCGGTTCCATTGGCATTATCATTCAGAACACAAAAGAATTAGTTATCTTCGGACTGCCGAAGATTAAATACCCTTGCATGTACAGCTAAGTTTTATTTTGCATACATTTCAATACACATCTGCGGCAAAAAGGAGGATTTACTTGAAGTGAAGACGTGCATTGCTAAGCTCGTTTGAATCAAATTCGAATACTCAATCGTTTCAAACGAAAACCGACAGATTCGAACCCCAGTTGAGTATCGAACTAACCGATTCACCGTAGCCAATTATTCAGACAAAGTTTGACATGCTCGAGGCCTCATAATTTGTGCATAAATAAATGATTTTGAGCTTGTTCGATTGAATCTTAGTAAACAAAAATAAATGAAGGATGAATAAACAAGCAGATAGACGGACATAGCTTTATATTTTTTCTATCCCTACCCCCTGCAAGGGCATGAAAAGCAAATAACCTGAAACATGGGCAAATGAAATTATAAAAGTAATCAAGGCCATCAAAATCCTACCTGATGACGTTCGATAAGCGCCTCGGCGCCAGTCACATCGTTGGCCAGCTCGTCAGAGGTGACCAGGCTCATCATGGAGTTGATCCAAGCGAGCAGATCGCGATAGTCGCTGAGGAAGCGCTGCAGGTCGTACGAGTCCAGCAGCTTTTCCTTGCGCGCCGTCGACTTGGTAATGATCTGATCCCACATCTCGTTGATCTCCTTCTGCTTGGCATAGGTCTGTTCGGCGGTGTCCGGATGCGATTGCATCAGGCGATTGGCGGTCTCGTCCAGCTGGCGGATCTTGTCGCGCAGGGCCGCCAGGTCGCGCTCGACGCCCTCATGTTTGCGCTGCAGCGTCTGAACGCTGCGCAAATCTTTGCCCAGGTCGTCGTTGTTGAGAGCGTTCGCCTTCTCGGCTATCCAGTCCTTGGTCTCGTCAATGTCGCGATGGAAACGCTGCACTTCGTGCGCGGAGCCCAGCTGGCTGGCCTTCTCGGCGGTCAAGGTCTGCAGATTGTTCCACTTCTCGTTGAGATCCTGCATCTGGGTCTGGATCTTGAGGGCCGCCTCCGTCTGGCCGAGCGATGTCAGCTGAACGGCAATTTCGTTCATGTTCGCTAGACGCACCTCGTTGGCCTTGAGATCGTCATTGAAGTCGTCGAACTTCTTCTGCAGCACCTCAACCTCCTCGAGATCCTCGCCGACGACATCGGCAATCTGGGCATGGTTTTCCTTGTCGCGTATCCATTGAGCCAAGTCGGCTGCCTCACGCACCAGCACATACGCCTTCACGGTCTCGTTCAGCTTGTTCTGGCGCTCGCGGGCCAGGGCCAAGAGATTATCGTACTGAGAATTGATCTGATTCTGGCGCTTGGCAATCGAATGGTTGTCCACGAGGTTCTGCTGTGAGGCACTGAGTCCAGCCTCGATCTTCTTGATGTAGGCGGCCGGTACGAAGCCTTGCCGATCATTGACCTCCACCTTCCACCAGTCCTTGTTGTTTGAGTTGAGCAGCGTGAGGACGTCGCCCTTCTTCATGGACACCTCGCGCGGCGATTTCTCCGTGTAGTCGTAGAGCGCTACGACGCACTCCTTGCCGGTAATGTCGACGACGGGCGTTTCCTGCTGACGACAGTTCTTGGCCTGCTCCTGCAACGCCTGGATAGTGTTGCCGAAGGCTTCCAGATCGGAGACGAGTGCCTCATGCTTCTTCAACAGCGCCTCCGAAGAGTCCTCGTCCTTGCCATAGTCACTGCCCGTGGCAATCGGCTCCTTTTCGCGCATCCACGACTCCGCCTCGTTGGCATCGGCAAAGTATTGATGCGCCTGCAGCGAATCGTCCAGATCCTGTTTGCGCTGATTCGACCTCTCGCGCAGCGTGTTCCACTGCTCCTGCAGTGCCTCGAGGCGCTGGCGTATATCGTCGCTGGCGAATGGCTGATCCTTGAGCATATTCTCGCCCGAGCTTATGACATTCAGCAGGCGCGCCTCATGATTGTTGATCTCCGCGAGCACAGCCTGATGTTTCTTAATCAGATTCTGGACACCAATCAGATCCCGGCCGCGATTCGTCGATGCGGCAATCGGTTCCTTCTCGCGTATCCAGGCGGCCTCGTCCTCGAGGTCGCGGAACAGCTGCTGCACCTGCAGCGAGTCCAACAAATGCTGCTTGCGTTCGCCCATGGGCGCTGCCAGAGCGGCATAACGGGCCGAGAGATTGCCCTCCTTGTTGCGAATGTTGTCGGCATCGAAGTGTCCCGATTCGATGAACTTGTTGGCCGCCACATTGATGTTCTCAATGCGATCCTGGTGGGCCATTACATCGGCCTCGAGCAGCGCATGCTTCTTCTGCAGATTCTGGACAGAGGTCAAATCCTTGCCGTGATCCTCGGACAGCAGCTGGCCCTCGATCTCGCTCAGCCAGAGCTCAATGTCCTCAATAGTCCGATTGAACTGTTGCTGCTGGCAGGCCTCGTTCAGCTTGCAGCCCTTCTTGTCGGAGGCCTGGACCAGCGTTTCCCACAGCACGACAATCTCCTGCATGCGCGTATTAATCTGGTCGGCGGCATAGTGCTTCTTCTCGATCAACTCGCTGCCCACGTTGGTGATGTCCTCGATGCGCGACTTGTTGGCGTTCAGCTCGTGCTCGAAGTTCTGATGCTTCTGCATTTTACCATTCAGATTGGTCGGATCCAGATAGCTGTCGTCGGTGGCGAACTTGAGTTTCTCGCTGATCCAGCCCTTGGTCTCGTCGCAGTCGCGCTCGAATTGCTGATAGCGATTCGAGTCCTCCAGCAGCTGGCGCCGCTTGGCCGACTTCTCCTGCAGGGCGGCGCGTCGAGCGAGCAACATCTGTCGTCTCTGCGCGACATCGTCAGCGGCATAGTGCTGGCCATCGATTAGCTTGGTGGCGAAGATGTCCAGCGCCTTGATTTTCTCCTCCTGTGCGGCCAGGCTCTTCTCGAAGTCTTCGTGCTTCTTGATCAGCGCCTCGACGGAGTCCAGTGAATCGCCCAGATCCTCGTTGGCGAGAAAGGCCTCCTGTTTGGCCATCCAGGTGTCGGCCTGTTCAGTGTCACGATAAAAGAGCTGCAGATCCATGCACTGCTCGTACAGGATGCGGCGATCCTCCCACAGCGACAGCAGCGAGCTCTTGTCGTTCTCCAGAGCAGCCAGCTTCTCCTGGATCTCGGCGGCGGCATAGTGCTCGCGCTCCAACAGTTTCCTGCCGGATTCAGTGGTCAACTTGAAGCTATCCTCGCGCGCATCGATCTCACCCTTGTGCTCCTGATGGCGCTCCAGCAGCGCCTCTGCGCCGGCTACATCCTTGGCGAGCTCATCTGCCGAGATGATGGCCTTCATACCATTGATCCACGACACCAGATCACGGAAGTCGGCCAGGAAACGATGCAGATAGTAGGATTCGTCCAGCTTCTGCTTGCGCTCATGCGCCTTGGCCGTCAAACTCTGCCAATAGTTGGCGATCTCGGCCTGCTTGTCGCGTATCTGATCGCTGTGATCGGCATGGATGGAGCACAGGCGTTGCGCCTCGGCGCCCAGTGTGGACACTTTGTCCTCCAAGGCGGCCAGGTCGCGTTCGACGCCCTCGTGCTTACGCTGCAGAGCCTGCACGCTGGCAAGGTCACGACCATAGTCGTCGGAGGAGAGCACAACATCCTTTTCGGCTATCCAGGCGACTGTCTCGTCGGCATCGCGATTAAAGCGCTGAATCTCGTGGGCGCCGAAGAGTTTCTCCTGCCGCACAATGGCCAATTGCTTGAGCCGCTGCCAGGCCTCGTTGAGCTCCTCCTTGCGCTTGGTTATGGTGTCCCGCTCGGGATGACCGTCCTGTATTAGTTTGTCGGCCAACTGGTTAACTTCGGTGACGCGATACTCCTGCGAGGCCATGTCCTTCTGGAATTCATCAAACTTGCGCTGTAGCACTTCGACATGCTCCAGATCCTGACCGAACTCATCGGCCGTCACAAAGGTCTCCTTGTCCTTGATCCAAAACATGACCTCTTCGCACTGACGCAAAAACTGGACCAGAACCAGCGCCTGCTGCAGCTTTAGGCCCTTCTCGGCCAAACGGCTCAGCAGCAGCTCCCACAACTGATGCAGCTCGTCCAGGCGCCGCTGTATGGTCTCCGATGCGAAGTGCTGCTGATTGATCATCTCCTGGCCGGTATTATCCAGCGACACAATTGCATTGCTATGCGCCGAGACCTCCGCCTCGAAGGCCTGATGCTTCTGGATCTTGGCCTGCAGATTGGTCGGATCGCGGTAGCTCTCCTCGCTGGCCGCTTGCAGTTTCTCGTGTATCCACGACTCCAGCTCATCGGCGTCGCGCTTAAAGTACTGAAACCGACGCGAATCCTCGAGCTTCTCGCGCTTTTGCCGGGTCTCAATCTTGAATTCATTATAGCGCGAAAGCACCTGCTCACGACGCTCCTGAATGTCCTCAACGGTCTCGAGGATTTTCACCTCTTTCGGTGTAAAGTTCTCCATATTGGGTACTGTTCGTTAAATTCTTCGTTCGTTTTTGGTTTTGACTTTGTAAAGTTTCAATTTAATCTAATACTGCTCCCGGCTGCTCATCAAATTCAAATGCCAAAGTCTGCCCGTGCTCAACTGCAAGAGAATGAGAATTAATGAATCAACGAGAGAGTGAGCAACAATTAGATTCAATTAGTTTTAACCAGAGACACAGCTTTTGTCGATTGCATAACCTCCGCTCGCGTTTTACAAATTTAGCACAATGACACACACACACATACATACAATCAGCTTTGCTGCATACACACAAGCGACACATTACGCGCTTTGTGTACCGCACAGTGGTTGAAAAGTTACAAGACTTTGGAACTTCAAATTGTGCAAAAAGAGAATATTCGTCGTGTGCTTATGGATACTAATGGATATATCTACGTATATAGATTTCTATATACTGCAAGCAAGTCAATATGCCGCACAAAGGCTGTAGTCAATCGATTTCAATTGCGGCAGAGTCAGTGTTGCAATTAGCTATTTTCCTGCTTAGTATATAGCCATTGTTGCCAATTCAGCTTTTTTCCAGCTTAGTTTGTCTGGAGCCAGTGTTGCTAACTAAGCTAGTTATAACATTCTTTAACTTTTGGCACCTTAAAATCAATAGACAAAATTAAAAATTTTTTTTCTTCAGTTTCTACACTTATTCGTTCTACTGTTTGCCCAATGACTGCATCGCCCGCCTTACATACATATATACATACATACACATATCAAAATCATTTTGTATTTCACAAGCCAACCAAATACAACGACAAATTCGTCAAGTTTCGCTGATAGTGTGACGTAATCGGAAATTTTAATTATCGATAGGCAGCGCTGTTATCTTATCGAAGAGAAGGTTGACATTCTTTTGCAAAAAATAGAGTATTTATTAACAGCGACAAACATTGTATGATAAATGAGAATGATATATGTAACTAACTCTTGAGCTTAAAAACTATCTAGATCGCTGGATAAATCCGCCAGCATTTCCATAAACAATTGGGACTTGCCGTCGTCGTCGTTGACCTTGTTGGAACAACCTTGGGACAACTGATGCAGCAGCTGGGAGAGTGCGCTCCACACCGGCTGTGTCCAGTTCTCCTTGAAGAGTGCCACGAAAAACTGATTAAGCTGTTCTACGTCGAGCACGTGTGCTTCTAGCATATGGTGTAGCAGCTGATGGAGCAGCTGAAATCGCGCAGGATTTGCACTAAGATCCTGAAAAAAGCTGACGCTGAGCAATGCCTCCAAATAGATGGGATGAGGGACGTCCTCGTCATCACCACCTGAACGCACCTTTGGCGCCAGCCACACCTCACAGCTAATGCTGATAACCGGCTGCGTCAGCATCTGCGGCTGCTGGCACATGAGCAACTGCAGCAGACGCACCAGAATGGAGCCGAGCAACTGATAGAAATGGCTGGGCAGATGCGGCAGCAGCGCCGCCTGCCGCGTGCGTTTGAGCAGCGGCAGCAGATCGCCCAAATTGGGCAGAAATTCGGGTCGCATGCTGAGGCAGTGCACCCACTGCTGCAGCTCGTGTAGAATCTGCGACAAGCTGAGCTCGCCCGCCGCTGTCAGGCACAGATCGTTCGAGTTGGCGCTAGACTGGACGCCGCTCCGGCTGTTTGCGCGACACACCTTGGTGGCTAGCTCCTGGAGGTCGCCGTGATAGAAGCTGGACTGCAGCACGCTGATTTCCAGCCATTGCTGTAGCTGCATTTGCGCCTGCTGCCGGATCAAATGCGCATACGTGTGACGCACAACGTCATTCGTATTGGCGGGCAACAGCGCCCGCAGCGACTGCTCAATGCGCTGCTCCAACATTCCGGGCACCCGCTCCGTCCACTGCTGATACGCCTGGTTTCGGGCCTGCTGATAGATGCGCTGCAGCTCGCGCAGCACCTCGTGCTGCTGCGTCGACTCAATCCCATTGACCTGCGCATCTGCCGCTGACTTAGAGGGCAGGAGTATTGTTTGCTGTGCATCCTTAACCACGCACTTGAAGCTGCGCTCTGTCACGAATTCCAGCAGACGCCGCATCGAGGCGTTCTGAGAGTGCAAAAAGGCGTCCACCAGCTTGCGCTGATCTGAAGCCGGCACAAACTGAGATTCATTGTCCGGTGTACTATCATTTTTGCCTCCGCCGCCGCCCAGCTGTTCCAGGCGTGTGGTTATGTAGCGATAGCGTCCATTGCGCTGGACGTGGCGCTGGGAGGGAGCGATGGCCACACGGAACTCGTGCAGGAAGGGACACGCAAGCGGCAACATCTGCTCCAGCAGCGAGCCCACCTTTCCCCCGTCCGAGAAGCAAAGACTGCGCAGGCAATCGGCTACAAGAGCTGCCGTGGCTGCATCCGGTTTCGTGCTCATCCTCCTTCTGTGGCTATAGTAGCCCGTGCTTAGAGCCGGCTGCGATTCCAGCAGCCAGCCGAGACAGCTGCGCGCGATGAAAACCGCGCGGGGCTGCAACGGGATATGGGTTTTGGCTATGCCCGCATACAGGGCATAGAGCAGCTCTAAAGTGTCCAGGGCAGCGGGCAGCTGCAGCGTGACTGGGTCCAACATGACCAGATACTGCACCAGCCACGGGAGCGTGATCAGCAGCTTTCCCTGGCGCATAGCACGTTCCAAATGCAGGCGCATTTCAAACGGAGGCTGGAACTGGCGGCGCAGCTGGAGCTGCTCCTGCGGGCAGCTGTTGGCTGCGTTGGGCGAACGATTGTAGGGAAAGGCGCACACATAACCCAAGAACTTGGCTAAGATAAGCAGCTCGGCTTGAGCCTGCGGGCGCACAATATATGGGGAGGCCACCTGCTCCTCCTCCTCTTCACCGTCCGGTTGTAGCGAGAGCAGCTCGAAGCTAGAGTCATTGTGGCGCAATAGCTGCACGTAAAGTGCCAGCTGCAGCTGCACCAGAAACGCCAAGGAACTGCATTCACCAATAAAATCACGAAAGAAGCCCTGCGTGCGCGGGAACTGATCCTCAACACTGGAATTGCTGGTGACCAGACGCTGCGCCAACCTGTTGAGTCGCTGCTGATCAAGCTTGAGGCCCAGCTCCTCGGGCGACTCGTGCTTCTCCCGGCTGGACATGAGCAGCTGGCTGACAAACAGCCCAGCAAAGTGCGCCATATTCACCACATGCTCCGACTGCTTGAAGATGTCACGCACAAGCGGGCCCAGCTCTCGGCCAAAGCTGAACAGACGATTCAGATGCAGTTGCTCCCATTGCTTGAGCGACTTGTAAAAGAGATCGCGCTGGCTCTTGAATGCCCCAAACTCCTGCTGGCTGGGAAACTTATCGCGCGCATCTTTCTCGTGCTGATAGTGCACATTCTGCTGCGCCTTGCTCGGCGTTTCCGCCGGTAGCTGGATCCGTGCCCGCTGGCTCTGCTGCTGCTCCAGTTGCTCCTGCAGCTGCTTGGACAGAAGCGATAGGCGATCGTGCTGCAGCAGCACGGCCAGCGAGCTGCGATCCAGCTGCAGCAGCACATCCTTCTGCTGCTCCAGCAGTTTGGCCGCAAAATAGATGCACTCCTTGTGGCCAGCTAGCAGAGCAAGCGGTGGCTCCAATTTTGAGCTGTCACCGGCCACATCGCATACGTTAAGCAATTGCAGCGCGTAGCTGATCTCGGTCAGCACATTTGGCACCAGGTTGAGATCCATCAGCAGCGCGTAGATCGCCGCCAACAGATGCAGCTGCTTGGCATGACGCACATGCTCCAAACTAATTGACATTACTTTCGGCTGAACATCCCTTTCCCGTTGTTCCCGCTCCTGTTCCACGGGCGCTTCGCTTTTGATCTCCTGTCGGCGCAGCAGCAGCATCTTGCGCGCCTCCTGCTCCAGCTCGGCGCCTTGGCTGCGATCAAGCTCACAGCTCTGCGAAAGACGCAACAGATTGTTCTCGTTGCTGAAGGAGCTGGTGTCGCCAAAGGAGCTGCTCGCGGACACGTTCCTACTGATGGTCATAGGCAGCACGCGGCGGCGCGGCCTCTGCGATTTGTCCAGCGGCGTTGCCTTTTTCTTCGCTCGCTGCTGGCTCTGATTGGGCGTCGTATTGGTCATAAAATCCGCTAGACAAAAGCTGCTCGAGCCTCCTCCTCCACTTCGATTGGTCGATCGTTCGCTGCTTTGCGGCGTGCCGCCCGTGGAGCGACGACCTTGCTGCTGCAGCGGAGTTACCTGTCGCACGGGCGTGGACACATTGCACGTACTCAGCTGACTGAGCGGAGATTCATTCAGTTCCTGATCAATGGGCGTGGGTTTTGCCTGGTGCACGGGCGTGTGTTGTTTGGGCGTTTCCGATTCGTTGTTACCGCGAAAATGCAGCTCCGTGTGTTGACGCAGTGCAGCCAAAAAGTAAATGGCGAAATCTTCCAGACAGCATAGGTTGCTCTGCTTTCCCTCGAAGTGTGCCTGGAACGTTTCGGGTAGCTGATAAAAATCCACAAGTTCCAGTTTTTTAAGCAACTGCTCCAGCTGCTGCTCCTGTTCCAGTTCCAGTTCCAGTTGCTTTGCGTGCTCCATTTTCTGTTTATGTTATATTAGGTTTAAGCTATCGATCTCTCAAAGCCAAGTCGACAAGTTCTTTTTTTTATGCAACTGCTCCGGTTCCAGTTTTAGTTCCATTTGCTGTTTGATTTATTTACATTTGTTGCGTGTGTTTTTGTTTATATTACGTTTAAGCTCTCGTTCTCACAACATTTTCTCTCTCCCTCAGGCCCCGTTCCTGCAACGGAAGATGAGAGAAGAGAAATATTGCTTGTACGCTCTTTGTCTTTTGCTTGCTTTCATTTATTTCATTTTATTTATTTTCTTGGGAGGTTGCCACTTTTTTCTTTTTGCTTGGTTGCGATTTTTATTTTTATTTAAGGTTTCATTTCTTTTATCACACACACGCTCAAACGTATAAGGATCTAACTAACTTCAGATTTGTGCCGAATTTAGATAGAGTTTACGAAGGAAAATTATTATATATACGGTATGTTAGTCAATTTGTTTTGTTTTTGTTTTAGTTACCAATATTATTTCGTTTAACATGCAATATACTAGAAGCACATCACACGATTGATATTATATTACTCAACACTTAAAAATCTATTGTTAATTTATGTAACTAAAAGTATCTTTAAGGCAATGATTTAAGATACATTGTGCTACAAAGCTTTAGAAATGCATAGATACCTACACGAAGACTGCAATCAATTTTCTAATAGAAAACACGCGATATTTATTACATTAAGAGAAATGAAACAGGAGGTCAAAGAGCAAAGTAAAGTAGTTGCAAGTAGTGTCTTCAATTGCTTTACTTAAATGACATCATCACCAAAAGAAGAAGTCTTACAAAGCAGGGTGGTTCGGTGAAGAAATATAAACGAGCATGTATACAAATTTCTAAATATAATTTGGTCACGCGAGTTTTTAACGGCATCGCCCTAACACGGCAGGAAATTGAAAAATAATATAGCCTAGGCCCGGATTCGGGGTTCGTATTCAAAGCAGCCATACAAAAGTCAAAATGTCGCCCAGCCACATACGCACACACATGCACATATATAAACATACATAAACGAATCGAAGGCAATTTAACTGTTTATGGCGTGCTTTACAAACAAAAACAACATACAAAAAGAAACAGCAGCAAAGAGAGAGAGAGAGGGAGGGGGCATACATGGACTCCCTGCCATGGAGTACAATTTGTTTGAAATGAGAGAGCGAGCGAGCGCGCTCTCTTTTTGAATACATTCACAGAGCCGCTGGCACAGACCTCACACATGAGCGATACACAGCAAAGCGGCAACATACATTAATTGAAGTGTATCAGAAATAGCTGGATGACGTAATGCGCACAACTTGGAACTATGAGCAATAAGTATTAAGCATTAGCGTTTAAAAGAGCTATATTTTTTATGGACATAAAATTAAAAATTTACAAAATGCAAAACAGTTTTTTTTTGGATTTCCGGCAATATGCGCACAAAATTGGGCAACGTTATCCTAAATAAACAACCCGCCGACAAAGTCAAGGACATTTTTTTTCTGCAAACAGGTTTCGCGAAATTTCTATTAATGGCAAATATATTATTTCTGTTGCTATTTTTCCTGTAAATACCAAAATGCATCTCATTGGTTTGTATCCGAGCCTGTGTTCTATATCTCTCTCTCCCGCTTTCTCTCAAATTAAAGTTGCGGCACAACCCGATGACGTATACACAACACACACATACATATGTACGTATTTATAAAAATGGTTCACATACAACATGGAAATAGAATTTTGCACTCTTTACACACTTTCCAAAATGTAATTTAGTAAGCAAATCACTTTGTGACATTTTGCCAATTTCTAAAGCATAATTAGATTTTCGCCTTTTGAAAACGAGGGTGTGGCGTTGACCCGAAAAATTTTCACTGTACCACACACACATAAACGCTTGCTGATTTTCAATGTAATTTAAAGCTTTGTGGTCTACAATTGTAAATGAAAACAATATGTAACTTACACTTTAGATCTCGCTCAATCGCTTTACAACAAATTTGTTGGTTTAACTTTTGATTTTCAACTCTTTTACTTAATTTTTCATGCAGCGCTTTAAATTTCACACGAACTGCACGCGAGCACTTTACAGAATGTAGTATGCTAGAGGTGTGATATGATTCGATAGGACTGGCAGTGTTAATAGATATCGATAAGCAACGCTGTATATATCGCATAGTGTATATATCGTACAAATGTGAATGGCATTAAATGCAGCTGTTAAACAAAAACAATAAGGAAAAACATTTTTGCTGCAGCTATAAGTGCATTTAAGAGGGTTTGAAATATGGACAAGGATAAGCAGATTATGTCCAATCAAATTGGCTACTTGATACTCAAAGACGATGGCTCACTACAAGAATCAGGGGGTGATCTCAAGAACGATGAGCGCAGCGCCAATGTAATAATGGGTCTAATAAATCTTACCGAAAGGCAAGTTGAACTGAAATTGTAAAAGATAAAGAATTTTGTTTATTTTTCCTTCGCCTGCAGCATCGATGACAATTTTATGCCCAACAGCAGCTGCGAGCGCATCAGCATCGATTATGAGCACCACAGCTACAGCATTTGCATGTCCAATCGGCACATTTATATTGTGAAGCTTAGCAAGGGCCACAATGGGGTCACGACCTCCTCATCCTCGACGAGCGTGTACAACGATGCCAACACTGAACTGAATCCATCTAGCACGAGTAGCACCACGGTGCTGGCTTGAAAACAACATCGGACGCAGATCAGCGCTTGCTGTGGTTTCTGCTGGCGGCAGCCGGAAGCGAGAAACACAAACAACAGCAAATACAATTGGAAAACGCCCTTTATTTATCTAATTCTATTGTTTATTTGTCAAAAAATACATCATCTGTGAGCTCCTGTTCAAATATACGCTTCGCCTCCTGCGTCACATCCAATAGCGTCGCCTTGCTCTTCCCAAGTATCACATAATATTGTCGCCAATTGCAGCGGCGCTTCACAACCCAAAAATCGTTGGTTGTCTTCACCTGCAGCTCTTCGGTGGCTGCGGCACCTTGCTCAATGGGATTGGCCAAATCGGCAATGATGCTCATCACGTTACGCGGAATGCTTTTCTGCGGCGTCTTCGCACTACGATAGATATTCGTGTGATGCTGCAGGCTTTGCTCGTTGATAAACAGATATTTGGGCGAGCTGTCATTAGAGGTGCTCTCCTGGGCTGCGGAGCCTACGCTCAGCTTGGAGACCTCGGCGGCAATGTCGCGTGCCAGGCAGCTGAGCTGTGGACCCATGTACGTGTGTAGCTCCTCATAGAATTCGGGGGCCGGTGCAACTTGCCGGGCTGCTGGGAAAATCAGGAGTTAACCTTAGGTTGGGATTGAAAAATAAACCTCGCTTACCATCGAGGAACAAGCAGAGCGTGACATTCAACGCCCGATAGATGAGCAAGTAGTACGGCTTGATTTGCGCCTCCCAATCCAAAAATACTCTACTGGGCGGCGCCGCCTGCTCTTCGTTTTCATCTCGTACAAAGGCGCCCGAACGATAGGTCTCTGCGTTGGCAGCTGCCGTCGTTGCCGACAGAATGTGCACATGCAGGCTGTACAAATCGCTGGCAATCAGCTTACCGCCGCAGACGACTTGCTCGTTGTAGAGCATGACGCACTCCTTGACGGCGGGAAAGGTGTCGCACAGCATGCTAAAGTTGTGGGCGCGCAAAAAGAGCGCCTTGTCCAGCGCCAGATACTGGACCGAGTGCAGCATGTCCACAATGTCGCATTGCGCCAAATCCTTGATATTGGCCAAATAGCTTTCATAGAACTGATGCAGCTCGGCCGCCAACTTTTGGCGCTCTTCCTCCGCCGCCTTCCCTTGCGTCAACTTGGCCTGCAGCGGGCCATGATGGAAGCGGTACATATGATACCATTGACGGAGCACGGCATGGTATATGCGATCGCAGACATCGCCGCCGCGATAATCGGCCACCTCGACGCCGTCCTTTAGCTTCAGCTCCTTGGGCACATTGAGCACCAGCACCAGCCAAAAGCCTGGCTCCGGCTGATAGAACAGCTGGGTTGTCTTCTGCGTGTGCAGAGCCTTGCAATCATCCTCGCTGGTGAACGTGCTGGGATCACAAAAAACTCTTTTATTTATTGGACGCGGCAGCAGCAGGCGCTGACTCACCCGGTAAAGGTTATGATGGCTTCGCTAAGACCCACATCTTTGATTTTTGTGTTGAGCTCAATGTCATTCGGATGATAAAATAGAATTTTCTTGTGCTCCTGTTGATTACCAACAATTTGTAGGCGTAGCTTACAAAGGAATATGACCATAACTCACCTCGCCCTCCTTCTGGCCCAAGCTAGAATTAAATACATAGAAGCTACGCAGCGTGGTTTCCACACGTTGCAGCACCTTTGCCATTTTGTTTGCAAGTTCAGCTGCTTTAACTTGTCCAAAATAAACGGGCAGCATTCACTTTTTGATTCAGTTTTGCCCCTTTTGACAGTCACCACGCAACGTTTACATATCTAATAAGCCAGAAGCCATTCACACAGGATCGCTCGAACGACATTCTCAAATCTGGCAGCATTCACAATAAAAAGTTCAAAATAGTTTTTAATATCTGCATTGGTTTTCCTATATGGCAACGCCCGTTTTCTATTTTGATACCATATAGCATTTAACAGTAATGTTCACTATATCCCCATTTTAGATATGACCCCATCACCTACCACAACAAAACATTTCTCTTTGAATAATTAATTTATTATAATTGTATATGGAATTTGAAGCAAGACAATTTTAAGCCAGAAGAAACAGCAGTCACAGTAAAATCGGCTCAATGCTTGAACTTGTAAATTTGGAATTTTTACTTTAGGTCCAGTGTTATTTTGCAGAAATTAAAAAATTTGGCAACTCTGTAGCTTGATTTTCAGTGTTCGATAATTAATAATGCCCATTTGATTTGTATTTGCTTTTCTACTTAAACTAAGCTGCGCCGCCGCCACGCAGACGGAGCACCAAGTGGAGGGTCGACTCCTTCTGTATATTGTAATCCGACAAGGTGCGACCATCTTCCAGCTGCTTGCCGGCGAAGATCAGACGCTGCTGGTCTGGAGGGATGCCCTCCTTGTCCTGAATCTTGGCCTTCACATTCTCAATGGTATCACTGGGCTCCACCTCGAGGGTAATGGTCTTTCCCGTCAGGGTCTTCACGAAGATCTGCATACCTCCACGAAGACGGAGGACCAAGTGAAGAGTCGATTCCTTCTGGATATTGTAATCCGACAACGTGCGTCCATCTTCCAACTGCTTACCGGCGAAGATCAGACGCTGCTGGTCTGGAGGGATTCCCTCCTTGTCTTGAATCTTGGCCTTCACGTTCTCAATTGTATCACTAGGCTCCACCTCCAGAGTAATGGTCTTTCCCGTCAGGGTCTTTACGAAGATCTGCATACCACCACGCAGACGGAGGACCAAGTGAAGCGTCGATTCCTTCTGGATATTGTAATCCGACAACGTGCGTCCATCTTCCAGCTGCTTACCAGCAAAGATCAGACGCTGCTGGTCTGGAGGGATTCCCTCCTTGTCTTGGATCTTGGCCTTGACGTTCTCGATCGTATCGGAAGGCTCCACCTCCAGAGTAATGGTCTTTCCCGTCAGGGTCTTTACGAAGATCTGCATACCACCACGCAGACGAAGGACCAAGTGGAGGGTCGATTCTTTCTGGATATTGTAGTCAGAGAGAGTGCGACCATCTTCCAGTTGCTTGCCGGCGAAGATCAGACGCTGCTGGTCTGGAGGGATTCCCTCCTTGTCTTGGATCTTGGCCTTGACGTTCTCGATCGTATCGGAAGGCTCCACCTCCAGAGTAATGGTCTTTCCCGTCAGGGTCTTCACGAAGATCTGCATACCACCACGCAGACGAAGGACCAAGTGGAGGGTTGATTCTTTCTGGATATTGTAGTCAGAGAGAGTGCGACCATCTTCCAGTTGCTTGCCGGCGAAGATCAGACGCTGCTGGTCTGGAGGGATTCCCTCCTTGTCTTGGATCTTGGCCTTGACGTTCTCGATCGTATCGGAAGGCTCCACCTCCAGAGTAATGGTCTTTCCCGTCAGGGTCTTCACGAAGATCTGCATACCACCACGCAGACGAAGCACCAAGTGGAGGGTCGATTCCTTCTGGATGTTGTAATCTGACAACGTGCGTCCATCTTCCAGTTGCTTGCCGGCAAAGATCAGACGCTGCTGGTCTGGAGGAATGCCCTCCTTGTCCTGAATCTTGGCCTTCACGTTCTCAATGGTATCACTAGGCTCCACCTCCAGAGTAATGGTCTTTCCCGTCAGGGTCTTCACGAAGATCTGCATACCACCACGCAGACGGAGGACCAAGTGGAGGGTCGACTCCTTCTGGATATTGTAGTCAGAGAGAGTGCGACCATCTTCCAGTTGCTTGCCGGCGAAGATCAGACGCTGCTGGTCTGGAGGGATTCCCTCCTTGTCTTGGATCTTGGCCTTGACGTTCTCGATCGTATCGGAAGGCTCCACCTCCAGAGTAATGGTCTTTCCCGTCAGGGTCTTCACGAAGATCTGCATACCACCACGCAGACGAAGCACCAAGTGGAGGGTCGATTCCTTCTGGATGTTGTAATCTGACAACGTGCGTCCATCTTCCAGTTGCTTGCCGGCAAAGATCAGACGCTGCTGGTCTGGAGGAATGCCCTCCTTGTCCTGAATCTTGGCCTTCACGTTCTCAATGGTATCACTAGGCTCCACCTCCAGAGTAATGGTCTTTCCCGTCAGGGTCTTCACGAAGATCTGCATACCACCACGCAGACGGAGGACCAAGTGGAGGGTCGACTCCTTCTGGATATTGTAGTCAGAGAGAGTGCGACCATCTTCCAGTTGCTTGCCGGCGAAGATCAGACGCTGCTGGTCTGGAGGGATTCCCTCCTTGTCTTGGATCTTGGCCTTGACGTTCTCGATCGTATCGGAAGGCTCCACCTCCAGAGTAATGGTCTTTCCCGTCAGGGTCTTCACGAAGATCTGCATACCACCACGCAGACGAAGGACCAAGTGGAGGGTCGATTCCTTCTGGATGTTGTAATCTGACAACGTGCGTCCATCTTCCAGTTGCTTGCCGGCAAAGATCAGACGCTGCTGGTCTGGAGGAATGCCCTCCTTGTCCTGAATCTTGGCCTTCACGTTCTCAATGGTATCACTAGGCTCCACCTCCAGAGTAATGGTCTTTCCCGTCAGGGTCTTCACGAAGATCTGCATACCACCACGCAGACGGAGGACCAAGTGGAGGGTCGACTCCTTCTGGATGTTGTAGTCAGAGAGAGTGCGACCATCTTCCAGTTGCTTGCCGGCGAAGATCAGACGCTGCTGGTCTGGAGGGATTCCCTCCTTGTCTTGGATCTTGGCCTTCACGTTCTCGATCGTATCGGAAGGCTCCACCTCCAGGGTGATGGTCTTTCCCGTCAAAGTTTTTACGAAGATCTGCATTTTGATAATTCTGCAAAATAAAATAGAGAAAATCAGAAAATAAAATTGAATTTCAACTGAACAGACCTCGACGCAAACTAAAATGGTATGACTTTCACGATGACTTAAAAAAGAGTATCGAAAAATGAGTGCTTCTACACGATTGCTTTGTTCTGACTGCATGTATGTACATATATGTACAATATGTGTACACACTTTTTCATATTGGACCATTTCCTCCCTTGTCAATTATGAAACAAAGACCCTTTATGGACGGCCATTGCACTTCATCATTGTTTAAATTTCCCCAGACACATACATACATGTCTGGGCCTGCGACGCATTTTTTATTTGTGTATATACGTATTAAAAAGTTGCATTAATAGAAACGTAATTTTGCAATTAATCTGCATACATATATATTATAAAATATATATATATACGTGTGCACGAAGTCGCTTCACAGACGGCCATTGCACTACGTCATGTTTAATTTTTCCCAGACATATACATATATGTGTCTGGGCTGACGACGCATTACTTTTCTTGTGTATATATGTATGCATAAAATAGGTGCATACATAGAAACATGCCTTTGAAATATATACATATCTATATATATACCAATATATATAATATAATAATTATATATGCACATATATATTCATGTGCATACATTTCCATATATATGTATAAATATATATATAATCGCCTTCTGGAAAGTTCTATGACGTCACAAACTAATTTCACAACAAATACCAAAATTGCTAAATACAAAGTTCATATGTGAAAAACGCATTAGTTAACAGCAAAATTAGATGCTGCGTATTGATTTTTCCAATAAATTAATTAGTGAATAGTAAAATGAGTACGTAACAAAGAAAAAAAAAAATGGCGACACAAATCATTTTTTTTAACCCCAAATAAGTATTTCACCAATTTAACATATTAATAACGCTTTATATTCTAAAACTCACTTTTCGAAACACTGGCTGTAACTTTTTTTTTTGCAATTATCACACCTAAATAACTTATAAAATTGTTCCGTTTATTTGCTACTACGTTGTCAATCCGCTTGCTTCACTTTTCGATTACTTTGACGAAATTGGTTTGTGCTTGGCTTTTTATAGCCTTTGTCAACTGCAGGGGTATTGTGGGAAATTTTGTGGTAAATTGTTAAGTGCTATGGCGCCATCCTGCTCTCACATAAATGTTATGAATTTTCCACTTATTATAACATGCTTGTTTTAAGGCAAAATGTTTTTGTACACTGTTATAATTAATGTTTTCATATAAAAGTTCTTCCGTAATGAAAGCAGATCTAGAGAAAAATCTAAATTTTGTATTTTTCGTGTCGTAATGCGTATTTGCAGCTGTCGAGCGTCGTATATAGTTATCTCGCTCGAGCTACTCGTCCAAGGCTATCAGTCGGTAAGTTATAAAGTTGCCAGAGCGTTGAATTTACCGCGACTGCAAATCGTTTTTAAATGAACCCGAGTTTGTTTTACTCACCCTCTACTTCCAATACTTTTGCTTAAAGATGCGTTTTTATAATTAGATATTAATTGATTTTCTGCTGGATTTACACGATTTCCTTTAGTTTCAAGTGTTCACTTTGGAATTCAAACGCAAAATGAGCGAGTTGAAATAGGATTTCTTTGACAAATATCTTTGAACAATTTACATTTTCATGGCTTACTACTTGTTTTTTATATATTTTATAAATCTAGACGCACACTCACCACACAATTAAAATAAAATGTTTTTTTTTTTTAACAAATTCAAGACAAGACCTGCTTTACGTGCTGAGTCGACTGGCCAACTAAAAATTTTAAATTTTATAACGATAACAAATATGACACGATAAGCAATAGTAGCTGGACATACAAATATTGTGACGTCACATATTTACATTTGTACATTAACAGTGCCATTTTGAGTTAAATAACTAACAATAACATACGAAATCTCTCTGTGAATGCTTACCTCTCGCTGTGCATAAAATACATCACTAAATAAAGACTAACCGGACGGCAAATAGCGACAGTCACGAAAAATGGTGGAGCTTGAAGTACTCAGTGCTAAAACAACTAAGTCCTACGGCTTGGTGAATGTGTCCTCCACCGCAGTTTCCATTAGCGAGCTGCGGGTACTTATTCACAAGACATTGAAGCAAGCGCCGCATGCGGACCGCATTTCGCTGTAAGTATACCAACACACACACACACACAGTTACGTATGTCCAAACTCTGAAATTGTTTTTATCTCAGACGCCTGGAGCCGCGCGGAAGGAGCTTGAAGGACACGGATTCAGTGGCTTCGTTGAACCTGGGCAATGGGGACAAGGTCTACGTTAAGGATCTGGGACCGCAAATTGGCTGGAAGACTGTCTTCCTGGCCGAGTATGCCGGTCCTTTGATAGTCTACCTGATTTTCTATTTCCGCCCGGAGCTCGTTTATGGCAAGGCAGCCGGCAATCCCATTTCGCTGACCACTCAGTAAGTACGCAAGATTTTACTGTTTCTGTGTGTGTGTGTGTGTGTATGTAGGCGTGTGTGTTGTATATGTGTGCGACTTTCGCCAGACTCACGCATATCGTTCATTACGCACACAGAGACAGCCGCAGCGACCCGCTGACCCAGCGAATGCTTATGCAAATTATTGCTGATCAGCGTTTGACTCGCTTTTACCTGCTGGCTGCATAATGATTAGACTTAACGCTTTCAACAATTTTTGTATACCCTGTACACAAAGTAGGACAAAACGGGTATATTGCAGTCGTAAGATGTGAAGAAAATAGCTAAATCGGTTATAAATTTCATAGTTTCCCGCTAAGGACCTCTAAAAAAAGCTAATTTAGCTTTGAACAGTAGCTGAATGTTATGTAGATCATAAGTCGAGTTTTTAAAATGAATTTCTGTGTTTTTCAGTTTTATTACACGCTTGGGGCAAATCTTAAGATCGAAATACTATATCAAATAATAATAATAATTCCTATATGTTAAATTTTGTCATTATTCCGCAGCATTGCCGCCGGATGCTATACGGTTCACTATGTGAAGCGTTTGTTGGAGACGATCTTTGTGCATCGTTTCTCGCACAATACGATGCCGCTGCGTAATCTCTTCAAGAATTGCAGCTACTATTGGGGCTTTACGGCGTATGTGTCGTACCACGTCAATCATCCGCTCTACACTTCGCCGTGCATGTGCACTGTGTGGGCTGCGCTGGCAGCCTTTGCCGTGAGTTTACTTTCAAAGTTTTAATTGCTTCTTTCTAAATTCTTCTAAATTGTTACTTTATAGCTCTGCGAATTGGGCAACTTTTCGATACACATTGCTCTGCGCAATCTGCGTCCGCCCGGCACCAAGGTGCGCAAGATTCCCGTGGCCGACAGCAACCCACTGACGAAGCTCTTCAAGTGCGTGTTTTCTTCTTATTGCTGAAGTTTTTATATCATTAATCGATTTCCATTTATAGCCTGGTGTCTTGTCCCAATTACACATATGAGATTGGCGCATGGGTCTGCTTTTCGGTTATGACCTCCTGCTTGCCCGCCTATTTGTTTGCCTTTGCTGGTGCATTCCAGATGACTGTTTGGGCTCTTGCCAAGCACCGTAACTACAAGAAGGAGTTCAAGGACTATCCAAGGGCACGCCGTGCCATTTTCCCATTTGTCCTGTAAACGGATTCATGAACAAACTGCATTTGCAGCTACAGCGAAAACGCTGTACTTATTCCAATTCATAAATTAGAATTAATTAGCTTCGCTAAATATAAATGGGTAGAAGAACTATGCATATTCGCTCAACAAAAACAAATACTTTTTAGGCAAACACGCTTTGACTTTGACTTGTGTAGATATCTTCTAGACTTTGACCCCATCAATTACGGAATGGGTGTTATACGCTGTGCACAAAGTTAGAAGGGTAAACCCCTTGGTTTTTCCTGTTTATTTTTAGGAGCATTTACACTGTGAACAAAGAATTACGTCGTTAGTATCAACCGACTTCAAAGTTTTTATATATTCATCAATTTTCGGATGTTTTTTATTCAATATTTTCAAATGCCCGCCAATAAGAGTTGCCATATGTTACTACAACTAACTGGCAGCTCCATGTTTTGTTGCAAAACGTGAAGTTGGCTGCCGCTGTATATTTTTTGTGGTGTGCCTGCCGTGAATTTGTTTGAGGAGCTGGATGCATGATGCGGATTGTGTAGATATAGATAGACTTTGAACTAATCAATTACAGTATTAGTATATATTCTTCAAAGTTTCATATATTTTTGTTTATTCTACGTGTTACTAAAAACAAGTTGGCAGTTACAAATTTTTCTGCAATACGTGAGGTTGGCTGCGGCTGTGTATTGTCTTATGTGCCGGCAAAATAAGCTATGAATTTGTTTGAGGAGCTGGATACATTAGATCCCAGCTCTAAGCTGGTGCCCCCGCGCATCGAGACCCCAACACCACACAAAGTCGCCGTTTTGATACTGCTAAAACAGTATGTGAAGGTAAGTGGATGCGACCACAGCTCCAAGCTAGTATGAGTAGCAAAAACAAAAAAATGAAAACTCATAGGAAAAAAAGAGCTCCATGGACACGGGGATAACGATGCGTCCGCAAAGGCGTCGCATGTTCTGCATGCTAATGTTCAAGCTTGTGCAAGAGGCCGACATGACGTACAATGAGCTACACAATTTGCTCACCACCCGCCCCTACAAACTGGACAATCTGATGCTGGAATCTTTCGAGAAGGCCATGTCTGAGTTCTGTGGCACGGCCAGCATTGAGGCGTTGTTTGACTTTGCGGAAATGCAGAACATAGACACGCTGCTCAACGAGGACTACGGCGTCAGCCAATTCAGCATGGTGGGCGTCTATGTGCGACGCATTGCCGTCGTCCTGGAGCGCTTCACCTTTGCCGAGATGATGTGCATGTACAGAAATATTTGCGCGTACTATGAGCGCGGCATTCGCGCCTTGGCTACGGGGCCGCGAAAGCTTATCGCCGGCGGAGTGCTGCACCGTGCGGACACGCCCCCGGCAGTGACAGGAGCAGAGCAGGAGCAGCCAGAGTCGAGCAGCGGGGAAAGCAACACGCTCAGTAAGTGGGCACCCAAGCAGGCGAAATTCTTTATCAACAAACAGTCGGAGCTGCTGGACAACGATGAAAGCAGCGCTCTCTCGCCCAAGGAGCTGCAGCGCAAGGTGCAGGAAATTATACAGGATCTGCCCCTAAGTACGACATCCTATTTTCTGGGCTACATGAATCAGTTGCGCGTCCGCGACTATTACAATGCGCTGTCGGCGCTGCATCGCGCTTTGGATCGATCCCCCGTGCGACTGATGAGTCAGGAGAAGGGCTATCAGTACTTTTGCATTAACCTGGCCGTGCTGCACGCCGCCTTCGGGCATCGCGACGAGGCCCTGGCCGCGCTCAGGGAGAGCATTATGCTCGCCCAGGAGCACGGCGACAAGCGCAGCCTCAATCTGGCCAACACCTGGCACTGTCTGCTCCGTGATGAACTCCCTCTATCGTACGTGCAGCGCAGCGTGGCGGATATCAGCGATGCGGACGGGAACATGCTGCAGAACTATACGCTGGCTCTGCATTTTGCCGTCAAGCTGGGCACCGTGGCCGGCTATCAGCCGCTGCGTTTGTTCGATCTGTTGCAGCACAGCGATCATCTGACCAATCGCAACAATCTGTCCAATCATGCCTCCGAGGCTTTGGCGCTGCGCAGCGCCGTGTGGTGTGCCTATGGCCGGCACGAGCTGTCCGCCCTCTATGCCCAGCTGCTGTTGTCCGTCCGGCAGCGCTTCAATAGCGGCGGATCGGCCGGATTGGGCAGCGCCCTGGCCAGCTATGCCATGTGGCTGCATCTGCAGGGCGAGCTACGGCTGGCGCGCGTCCTGCTGCATCGGGCGCGCGAGCAACTGCCGCGAATGCCCAGCGCCGAGTGCTGGATGATCAGCCAGTGCCATGTGATCATCCAGTCCGGCATCTATCGCTGCCGCTGGCACGACGCCTTCAAGGCATGCGATCAGCTGCATCTGCTCGATGCGGCGGCTGCGATGCAACAGCGCGCCGCCATCTATGTGGCCAAACGTGAGTTCTACAATGCACGCCGGCTGCTCGATAAGTTGGCCGCCAGATCGGAGCTGCCATTTCTGCTCAGGATGCGCATCCAGGTGCTACTGGCCTATTGCAGCCTGGCCGAAGGCAGTTTCTCCAGCGAGGCGGTGACGCTGCTGCTGCGCGTCGCCGAGGACATGTCCGACTCACAGATGGACTACGAACTGGCCATGGTGGACATGCTGCTCGCGCAGGTCCTGCTGATGCTGGGCATGCCCCAAAAGGCCTACCAGGCCATCAAACGCAGCATGGACGACATTCACATTAATGGCGGGCTATACGAACGGGCCAAGACAGACTTCGTCTTTGTACGCTGCCTGCTGGCCATCAAGGATGCGGATGCACGCAAGGCGCAACTCCTCAAATCCCTGGACATACTGGAGCGTGCGGCGCAATCTTTCAAGCAACTGTCGGCCCACGCCAAAGTGCTCGATGTCTATGTGTTCCTAGCGCAGCGCTTCAACGAATACGGAGAACGCGGCCTGCGCAACAAATACGCCGGCGAATTTCGACGCTATTTCATGGAGCATCCCATTCCGCGCGAGTACCTGGGCGGACCGTAAGGTGAGCGAGTGCCAGATATAATATTTAATACAAGTGCAGAGTAATGGGACAAAGGACAAAATTTGTTCGTACAATGTTTGCTTAATCTGAACTTCTTCAGCTATTTCATGGAGCAGCCCATTCCGCGTGAGTACCTGGACGCGTACGGTCCGCGAGCGAGTGGACACATTATTGGCTGTTAACTCTTAATAAACGTATATTTTATTAATTTCTTTAAACATTAATTGTTAGAATTTGATGTGGTTTTTGGAGGCCAACTACAAAATACTCGTACTAAACCCTAGTTGAAGTTCTGCCAACTGCTCCGAGATGTGTCCAAGATGATTCTCTGATGGCTATGGCTATGCTGCATCGCGATGGTAAATGCTTGAGGCGTGGCTCTGGTTACTTGGAATATCTATTGCTGTGTGGCATGTGCGTGTGTGTGTGTGTGTGTGTGTGTGTGTGGACTGACGGATCCGACTTAGATGCTAGCGTGTGGCATTGGAGTCCCGCTGGTAAACCCAAAACTAACGTACATGCATGTATATCGAATGTAAATTAACGAATCAATGGTAAACTGGGCGATGGTCCAGTTGCGGCCATGGCACTGCCAGGACCAAGCAGCACCTGTTTCTGCTGTGACTTGTGCAGCTCCTCCATTTGGGCGCGCTCGGTCTCAAAGATGACGGGCGCAAATAGTATGACGGAGCTGGTAAAGAATATCCATGATGCATTGCACGAGAACTGATAGAGACTGCGGAAACTCTTCACCGCGGTGCTGGTCACGGCGCTGGCCACATTGCGCACTGATTCCGGGAACATTTCGCCCAGTCCCAACATCCGTTCGCCGAACGATTCATCTGGTTCCTAAATAACAAAATTTGAGGTTAGAACGCAGGCTATATATGCATATGCTACGGGACTCGGCGATGTTTACAAATATGAATCGCACGCACTTACATCATCGTAATTTTCAGCATCCGCCTGCGGATCATCGTTTGGCTGAAAAAAAAGAAATGCGTTGCAATAATCAATAAGTACATGTGCAAATGTACGTATGTATGTATGTATGTCGTGATAAGTAGATGGACTAGTTCTCCAATTACGTGAGCAAGATAAGCCCAGCGGCGATGTCTTCAAGCCCCATTAAACTCGGCTCTCCACTTACAATTGCCACTGTGCGGCGCTCTGGCGTCTCGTCCTTGCTACCACCCAACGAAGACATCCCGCTATCCTTTTCAATGAACTCAATGTCAGGATCAGAGTCCATCAAATCCTCGACTTTTACGGTATCGGTATCCACTTTTGCGGCTTTATCTTAAACACTTGCTAAATATTTTTCGGGTAGTTAAGACCCTTTTTAATACAACACAAGAACGTTAAATAACACAGTGGACAATAATCAGTTTGCACTGTCGTTTTCGTTGTATAAAAAATTACTTTCGTATGGGCTCCGCGAGGGTACATTCACGTGCGAACTGGTTCAAATAACGCGAGTCTTTAATATGAACTAGTTAAACTGCTTATCGGTGAATTTTGTTGCTCAAGACTTATCGATAAATAGTTTGGTATTTTTTAAACGCAAAGCGTTATTTATATTTACCTTGTCATCTAGATCGCTCATGATTTTTCAAAGTAATTACGCTGTCACAACTTTTATTGTTATTTTTTTTTTATATAAAATATACACGATATGCACAGAGTAAAATTTAGAAACGTCGACAATTGGGCGACAATATTTTTCTTACTGAATGTTTCTTTAGTACTTGTGAATGTTATACTGAACTGTCGCAGTCGAGAGCCGAAATAAAAATGCAAAGCCTTCTGTAGACATTTCAAAACTCAAATGAAACAAAACATGTTCTGTTGAGCGTCGGTATATTGTTATATATTTTATCCATTTTATTACATCTTTTCTTTTTAAATAATATATTTTGATTATTTCAAAATCTGGTATCCTGTTACTCTCTGTTAGCAACTTTTATGAGAGCGATAATATTACATCGTTACATTTAAAAGTTACGAAATCTTCAAAATACTTAAACGAAAATACCTAACATTTTAATGCATATACTTCATAATGTCTTAATCTTGTTTGTATGTCACCCATTAAGTTATACAGTTTTTTTTTTAAAGGTATTTCGCGTAAAAAATAACATATTTAGTAAGTATTCGGTAAAGTTATAGTTCTTGAGGTTTAATATTTTAAGCACAATTAGATGTCATCAAAATCTACGTAAGCTAAGTACATTTGGTATTTATTGAAACAAACTGTATTTGAAAAACAAATTCACATACATTGGGTATTTATTGAAACATTGGGTAATATTGAAATATTGGGTATTTATTGAATACATATTCATATGCATTGGGTATTCATTGAAACAAACTGTATTTGAATACATATTCACATACATTGGGTATTTATTGAAATATTGGGTAATATTGAAATATTGGGTATTTATTGAATACATATTCATATGCATTGGGTATTCATTGAAACAAACCTAGTTTGAATACATATTTACGTTTGTAGATCCGATTTGGAGAATAGTTTAATTAAATCTCTCATCCGGTAGCTGTAAATACCATACAAAAATGTTTTTGTTTGCCTTCCTTGAATGTTATTTTACTTTTGACTATTTGTACCATTTTTCTTTTGATCTTTTAGTAATTGTAAACACAGGCTTGTATATTGATCTAAATATATATTATTTCTAATCGTTTTACTGACATTTTAAAAGAGCACTTTTTTATATATATTTGTTTTTGAGTTACCTCTGCAAAAATAATTTGAAATCGACGATCGATCAATTTCAAATCTTTTTATATTATGTACGGGGACGGCTATGCAATGGACTTGAATTTTGCAATATTTTTATCTAAGAAATAAACTCAAATATAGAAGGAAGCAATCATATGGAAGGTATTTGAGATGAATAGGAATCGGAATACACTGCAAAATAATTGTTGTTTTTACTTTTTGCATTTGATTTTGCCAAAAAAAGAATTTTTTTTATTAAATATATATTTTGATAATACCATAACAGATTTTTTTTTTGGAGATTTTCCCTTTACTTTGCAATTGAATTGCATTTTGATAATTGTTTGCTTTATAATTAAGAGCTTTAATAATTTTCATTATTGTTTTTGTATATATTCATAAATTGAAATAGGTAAACAATTACGTATCTAGACATTTAATATATTACGTTCATTGGATTCCCATTAGGGATTTTTTTTATATAGCATACAAATTGAAATTGATACAAGGTTTTTTTTTTTTCTCAATATTTCTTATTTATATTGTAAATTTTTTAATTTTATATCGCTTAAGCTAACAACTTTTAAACTTTTTGTGGCTTTGTTGCTGCTTAAAACACACATAAAGCATTTCAACTTATTTAAGACACAAACAGATGAAATCTTTATTCAAATATATATATATATGCAATTGTTAAATTTTAACAATGCTTAACATGCTTTGTTTTTTGTCGATGCAGCACCCTAAACACAATATCACTCACGCTCTCAGACTTATCCGAATTTGCATATATATATGTGTGTGTGTATGTGTATGTGTGTATGTGTATGTAATGATGTATTACATAATGTTATTAATAAATTAATTTTTATTCTGCATCAAAAACACACAAATTTTCTCTTAACTAAGGTTGTACAAAACATGAATATTAAAAATTGGCGTTTTTACAAATGATTTAGAAACTAGGGTTCGCCTGTGGCTGTATGTGTGTGTGTGTGTGTGTGTGTGTGTGTGTGTGTGTGTGTGCATGTCCAAGTGAATATTCAAAGGGAAAATTGGAAACTTGTTGAGGATCAAATCAAAGTTAGATTTTTATGTGTGTGTGTGTGCTGGTGCTTCTTACAATTTCTCTCAGGTTCTTAGTATATATAATTAGATTTATATATTTTTTTGTGAAACATTTATGAATTCTGTCTGAGTATGTTAGCAATCGCTTTATAATTAGGCTTCATTTGTTAAGCTCTTGCCATGCATCTGTAATTGCGGCCAGTTGTTCGCTTACAGCAAAAGTCTCGTAAACTCTGCAAAGAAAGTAAGAAAATTGATGATTAAAGCATAAAGAGTTTTTGGCAGAAATTAAATTCAGTTTACTTAGAGAAATTCCCGAGCGACACCCATTGCCAAGTGTAAAGGGAATTGGTGGAGGGGAAATGGTCTACGCCTCTAATAAAATTGATGAAAGTTGATTCCCAAGTGGACTTTCCGAGTCCGAATTGCCCAATCAACGCCCAGAACAATGTGCAGTGCCAGCGAAAAAAAAACCAAACAAAGAATAACGGAAAAAGGGCTCGAATTGTAAATACCGTATATTTCACGTACATACAGAAATACTCTTATAAAATTGGGAATAAGTGGACCGCCAAGAGGAAAATAACAGCATTGAACCCATTTTTAACAGCAGAGTGTATAAAAGTACTACACATATTCCTTCTTCTACTGGCCACGCCAACGTAAGATAAATAAATTGCAGCTATCAGCAAATAAGTCGACAGACGGAGGAGAGGAACGCCACGTGTTTCAAGGCCAACGTATCAACTAGTAATGCGACCTAATGATGAACCCAAGTCAGAGTACACAAACGCACATGCAGCTAAATATGTGCATGTAGATATAGTCAGGGCATACTTGAGCCCAAATGGGACATTTATGTTTGTGTTTCGTAAATCAATTTAATATTACGCAGGGGACACATAGAACGTGTCCTTAGCCAACTGTTTGCTTCGTCTCTTTCTGCCAGCATGGCAATTGTTCGATGGTACACGAAAATACCCTCGAAAAGTGAAATAAATGTGAAATTGTATCAGACATTAACAGACCCGCTATAAGTATATTCGATAAGTACCTCTGTTAAATGTTAATAGCTTATTGCGATATGTACGATATATAAACGATAGTAATTTAAGAATTGAAGCTAAGTACTTTTTTGTATCGATATGTTGATACAAATAAAAGGTGATCGTGGAGGTGATTGGAAAGTTATCGGTGTCGTTTTGTGCGCGTCGAAAGGTTCTGTATAAAATTGTAACATTAAATCGCACTCGGAACCGACTTAAAGGTGTGTTAATTGTTCTTCGGTTAGTTTCAATGTTTAAGGCATTGCATACTTTGCGGCAGCGCGACTCAAGCTTAATCATATTGTGTTTAGCCAAGGATAGCTTTTCGTTGGAATTGTTATTCAAAAAACGGTGCAGCTAAACAAATAATGTGTCTATAAAAAAGTCCAGGTGGACCTTGATGACTTGGCGGGGATGACTTGTATTGCCTCTGGGTTTATTCAACTTTAACTTCCAGTTGTGTTGTGTTCGCCTTTGTATTTGTCTAGCTGATTTATGTGTGAGACCCTCTCAAATATTGGCAGAAGGCTATATACCCAAGTGTGTGTGTGAGTGTGTATGTGTGTGTATTTTATGCTTCGGCTTGATTAACGCACGGACAATAACGGTAAAAGTGAAAGTACACGCATTTGCGGTTTTATTTTTTATGAGTCCTTCGCACCAACAAAAACAAAAAAACAACTCTAAGCTTGCCTGCGTCACTTGTGTCCTTTGTGGGTGCAACACGTGTGTATGTGTGTTACTTACCCTCGTAATTAATTCGCCCATCTTGATCCAAGTCGGCAATTGCGAGCAGCTGCTCCAGCTGCGCCTCGTTCAACGGCTCTCCAATCATTTCCATAGCGGTTTGCAGCTCATCTCGCGTAATAAACCCGTTGCCATCACGATCAAATACCCTGCGGATAAGTTAGTTAACTTCAAGGTGAGCAATGGCTACTTCGGGGTAGCTTACCTAAATGCAGCTATCAAGTCCTCGGTGACATCGTCGGCCTCATCTACCGGCTTGCTGGCATTGCTGGAGTTCTCGTCGTGCTGTTGATCGTCCCGCAGCGCCTGGATTCTGCCAACCCACTGCAGAAACTCGGCCTCGTTGATTAAACCGTTTCCTGTAATTGAAACGCGCAGATTGAGTCAGACTTAGCGGTAAAAACTAAGCTAAATACAAGTGCAACAACAATAGTTTCAACGCAGACGGAGCGTAAGATAGATAGAGGGAGAGAGAGAGAGAGGTCGCGGGTGCTGGTTAGAGAGGGAGGAGAGAGAAAACGTAGACGAAAACAGTCTTTTGCTGTTGCTTGCTAGTTAAACAATTTTTGCACGTTTCAAGCGCCAGCGACGAGGACAACATCGAGAGAAAAGCGGGGCCATTGTTATTTTCCATTGCATACATATTCATATACATAGACACGCACACAGATGAACGTTGTCTACTTTTGTGCGCCGCAGGTTTCTGCCAACCAGTGCAAATCGTGTTTTTTTTCGGCTGTGTGGCAACCCTGTTAATTCCGTGTCTTCCGTTCTTTCTGAGACTTTTATAATTAAGTGCAGAGATAAGCGCCAAGTAAAAACCGTTAGCGCTTTGCTGTTCACCGACTTCCTGCAACTGCGTCAGCTACAAGAACCTCCGCGGCCTTGACCTCAAGCGGATACCAAATGAGTGGGCCGGCAGTAACCGACAGGCAGATACGCTGTAGTCCAGGTAAGTGTTATAAGCCCCGATTATATAAAAAAATATATAAAATTGAGTTTAGTATTTAAATTTTATATATTCAAAGCAACCACAATATTTAAATAGAAACAAGATAAGAAACTGAACATTAACAAAAACTTTTAAAAGTTAACAGCCACAACATCTAGCAGTACTAAGTTGTAAAGCAATTGTAATATAAGCTAAATATAAGTATTTTTATACCTCGAACCAATTAAAAATGGGTAGAAAGGGTACAATGTCCTTGTAACAGGCAGAAGGGACCATCATCGACCCTATTAAGTATATGTATATTCTTGATCAGTATTAATAGCCAAGTCGATCTAGCCATGTTCGTCTGGCTGTCCGTCCGACCGTCCGAATGTATGAACGCAAGGATCTCAGAACCTATAAGAGCTAGAGACTTTAAATTACCAGTAGGTCTTCCTAGTGCCCGCGCAGAACGAGTTTGTTACCGATAGTCGATAGCTTGCCCCGTTTCAAAGTGATCGATACTAATCGATATCGAAACCCTATTTTAATATATATATATGATATATAAAAATATATATATGATATATAATAACAATGGTATATAAAACGAGAGAACAAGATTATAAAAAAGATTACAAAATAATTTAAAAATTTGTCTGTAACAAATGTATTTCGATAATGCATATTTTTTTCTTTTATCTTAAATGTTGTTGTTATTGTTTTTTTTTTTTTTTTTTTAATTTGTAAAGCTTTATATAATTTTTATAATATTCACTTCTTCACAACAAGATTGGGGGGAAAAAGGTAAAAAAGTATTACAAAAAGATAACCTTAAAATACAACAATTGTTGTCTAGGTATTATCAATATATTAAAAAACTTTCTCTTGTTACCTTTTGTTAGATTCCTTATTTATGCTTCATTCAAGTATACTTGCCAAATTTTTATTTTTGTTTTTTTTTTTGTTAGGGCAACCAAACGATGGGCTTCCCACGCAAAAGCACACTCAATGCCACGGCTCAGCCCCTGCTAGCATATAAGTACATGTGTACAGACAGGCTGGCGACGTTGAATCTATAAAATTTTTTGGTAATTGCCACCATAACCCAGCAAAAACAAGGTTATCGTTTGCTAATCCCGCAGAGCCAGAAACCTTGAGAGAGTATTACCAAAAAGTTAACAATGTTTTTGGCTAGATTTATAAATAGACCTTTTCGTCATTTTTTTATTATTTTGCATATATGGAATGCATCAGAACTTCTGATAGAAGCTATTGAACTCGTTACTTACACTATCTCATTGTTAAATAGGGTATTATGTGACGTCTATATTTTCTCGTAAGTCACTCGGCATCATCATCATTCTTGCGGCCTGCTATGGGCATTTAGGGTTTTAGCTGCTGGCGCTGACATTTTCATTTGTCTGTGCCCGAACTGACGATTTTTCCGGAATGTTGTCATTTCATTTTAAAATACAATACGAAATGTTTGCGCCTTCGCATTGTAGCCAAGACAAGTCCAAGGACAATGAAAATTGCGTCCCATTATCGTGCCCCTCATCAGCAGCAAGGACTTTTGACCAATGCCAGCCAGAGTAGGTCGAATCATTGTGTAAATTTTTTTCCCGAAATTGTTGACTTCACAACTATTTTCCTCTGAACAAGGAGGAGGTATCCCCGCGCCCTTAAGGTGTATAAATATTTAACATAATTCAAGATGATGAGCTGAGAGTTTATATGTCATGTTTAAAATTTAGTTGGTTGTAGGCATGAAGCGCTGCATACAGGGTATCTAATAGTCGAACACTTTACGCTGTTTTCGCTGTGATTTAGAAGTTGAGCTGCGAATTATTTTTGCACGTTTGGCTCTGAGCTCTGCCTCGGACTTAAATCGCAGGCTCAGTAGCAATGGAGGCTTGTGTGGACTTTCCTTTATTGAAGATGCGCTCAAAGGATCTTTGTCCTGCTTTGCTCTGTTAATTACATCAGGCGCGTAATTAGATTGTAAAGCGAGTGGCCATTGTAATCACTTTAGCTGCTTATCAAATTACAGCTGAGAAACCAACAGGAAAAACAGATCGATGAATGCCAAGCACGTTGCAAATAAAGTGCTTATAAGCTGCAGGCTCAAACTAAAAGGCAAACAACATTCTATTGTTGGCCACAACAAATGACTGTCAAACCAACTGCAGCAGCAGTAAGCAGTCAGCAGCAGAAGTAGAAAATGGCAAATGGCAACGGCTTTATGCCAAAATGCAATCAATTATTGGCAAATGCACCTGCTGCTGCGGATGACCTCAACAGTGCGACGTGCAGCGGAAACGGAAGTGTGCCGACAAACTGTTTTTTGTGTGTGTGTAAGGTATGTGTGAGTGTGTGTGTGTGTGTAGGTGCGAAAGCTTGATTGCTGCCCGTTCGCTACAGCTGTCTTCGCCCTCTCCTCCTCTCCCTCCTCCCTCTCTCTGCTCTTGCGCAATTTCAGTCCGGTTTGCTTGGAAAACATGCAATAAACATTGAGCATTGCCTTTGTCCTTATAAACATATGTAATGAGGAATATAGCCCAATGTGGAATCAAATATACAGTCCATTATATACTTAGTCCAATAAAGCAGGTACGCTGTGTTTATGTCTGAGTATATACATAAATTACTCAACCAAGGGACTTTTTTATCTCTTGCCTCTTACCCTGAATCCATTTAAATAGCGTTAAGGGGATAGAAGGGCTGTACAGTTTAAGAATACAACTTTTTAAGTTTTAATTTGAGGTTGGTGAAAAGATCAATGTGACCAAACAAAATAAGAAATATACAATAGCGATAGACTTATATCGATATCGATATACATATATTGATATAATTAATCATATATCGATATAATTAGGCATATTAGGCATAAAACTAATGGTCACACAAAAGAAATAAAGGGAAAAGCGTGTGTGTGTGTGTGTGTGTGTGTGTGTGGGCAGGTCAGCAACGCATAAAATCAAGCAAAAGCAATGTACAACATTAGAAAGCATTTAAATATGTTTAATGTATTTAAAGGTCTCAATTTTACGCGACAATCAACTTTTGCCATTTTTATGCGTTAATTAATCGTCTTCTGAACGACAATAAAAAGTCCAGCTTGGCGCTCTCGCAAGTACACAAAATGTGAGCGCAACTGACCTAGTTTATACGACAATTGACCCCGAGGTTCAGGTCCAACAGCTCAGTCCCCATAAAGACGCACATAAATAACCTGGTAAATATTGAGGGAAAGTGGGGAGTTGTTAGAACTTGGGTAACTTCTATAAGGTTTTTCAGCGACAACTAAATCAGGAAAGCTGTCCATGGAAAGCTGCTGCCAATAATGAAACCCAAAGAATGCAAATGAAACCATAAAGTCTACACTTTACGTCGCGTTCAACAGTTTTGTGGCAAGTTGATGGCAAATAGAAAAACAGTAGCGAGAAAACTGGAAACATGAGTAAGAGTTCGCTGGACGGGGAGTACCTAGCTAGGAGATATCCTGTACATAGCACCGAGCTGAAGCTAAGAGCATAATAAAGCTTCTTCTTTTCCAATATTTATGTAGGACATTTTTGTTATTAGATCTTTATAAGTAATCCAGGGCATAAAATAACTTACATATATAATATATACATATAACATAATGTTAGTTATGTTGACAGTGGAATAAGGATATAAATCTAGCTTTAACATTTGGAAGAAAAACTTTGCGGCGCATGGGTAAAAAAAAACAATCCGATCAGCTGTTTATTTAATGAAGCGTTACTTTTGCCACTCACATGTTACCAAAAACTATCTAATGGAATCGCAAAATGTGAAATGTAGTAAATGTAATAACAAATAAAAGATTGTTCATCTGTAGTTTTTAAAATGTCTGAGATGGTAGCTAGATTGACTTTGATAAGTACTGATTGAGGTCAGAAAAGTCTTCTTCTGCTGTAATATGTTATACCATTTTAAGCATTTTAAGAAGGAGAAAACTATATTTAACTTTTATACTTCGTTAACGTAACTGTAAAGTATTCGGTTGCGTTTAATTAAGGTCGATAATAAATATTAAGTTCAAGTAAATGTAATCCTTCCATGCAATAAGAATTCATTAAGCTTTGGTATCTTGCGGCTTCTAATTACAAGAGGAAAATCAACTTATCTTTGATTTAATTTATTTTGATTTGCTGCTTTTCTCGTGTTTTTGGAACTCGATTCACGTGTCATTGTCTGAGGTTTTTGTTGGCATTAAAAATGTGTGTTTCTGCATGTGCAGAGCGAACCCTGCGGCGTCTGTCATTGGCAGGCATCAAAACAAGTCTCGAGTGCTGTCAGCAACAGTTGCCCTCCCTTCTTATTGCACACGAGTACTGTGTGTGCCTTTCTATGTGTGTGTGTGTGCTGCTCTAGGTGCTTTATCAAATGCGAACTGTGCGTGACTGTGATTTCAATTTGCGGCTTTTGTCCGAGCAAAGCCCATTTGTGATAAGCTTTTTATGAACTGCACAAAAAGCGCATCGGAATGTTGACGTTAATTAATAAATTTTGTAGCAACAATTAACATGCGTTTGTGCGAATAGTCAGAAATGAAAATTATAAATAGGCATTAAATTCAACACGAAATTGAAAATTTAATTAAATTTAATTTAATTTGTCTAACAAAATAATAGCAATAAGAAAAGGAATGACCGTCAAAATTTTATCATACAAATTAAATCAACAATGCGCGGTCACAAGGCAAATGCCAGGACAACAACCGGACGAGGAGCAGGATGCCCCACAAGGCCTTCCAGTCTGTTGGACCTGACCATTGCCATGGCTTAAAGCTAATAAAATGAGGCATACTTTTTTGTTTTTTTTTTTTTTGTTATAACGCAGATTGCATTAGCTAACGACTAAACGGAATAAAAAACTCTGCAAATTGGATTAGTGGGAATTCGCATTGGCCGCGTATACGGCTTTAAAGACCACAATCGGTTACCCAATAGAGCCTAGTATTAAAAGCGGTGTTTGGGTGGGTTGCATAATAATTGAGGTAAGAGATAAATGAAAAGTGTATGTTAAATAACTCATTTTAAAGTTTTGCATTTAAATCATATCTGCGATATAAACATCGAAAATATAAGGTCTATGCGGCGTATACGCAATGTTAATATGACAAATCGATTGATTAAATGTTTTAGTTAATAATCATATATACCAAATTAAAAAATAATTAAATATTAATAAAGGAGTGGATTATAGGACTGCAAGCAAATTCTTGCTCTGATTCGAATTACGCACAAATAAATTAAAGCTTGATATTAATTTATCTGTAGAAAAGACAAAGCATGTCCACCTGTTCACACACACACAGCACACACATACACTCTATCAAACAAACACACAGCATACACACACACACACACACTCTCGCACACCCTCTCTCAATGGGGGAGTTGACAGCAGCCTGTTGCTTGGCTTTGCGGCAACATTTGTGTTAGTTAAAATGTAGCTCTTGTGGCCACTTGTGCAGGTGCAAGTGTCACTTACCTGAATGGCTCGCCTCACGTATAAGATCATGAATAATTTCATCACGCACATTTATGCCCAGATTCTTGAGCATGAACTGCAACTCGTTTGCCGTGACTCTTCCATCCCGATTTCTATCCAACAGATCGAATGCTGTGCGTAGGTCTAAAAATAAATAATATAAAATATTAGATAATAAAATTGCTACGAAGAACTTGATACGACAGAGCACTTCTTACTGCTAGGAAAATACATAAATTTTGATTACTTAGTGTAAATTATACATTGCAGCCATAGACAACAATTACTTTGTTGCTATTTACTTATACAACAAACGCCGGGTCAATGTAAAATTCGCCGTGAAAAAGCGACACTTACAAGGAAAATATAGACCGGGAAAAATCTTTAAGAAAATAAATATACATATGTGATTATAGATGTATGTGCGTGTGTGGCTTTAATCTTGGCTTTGAACTTGAGCGGAAATCGCTTCAATCCTTAAGCCATGTGAGTATGTGTGTGCCTAGCACAGCAATTAAGGCTGTGTGTATGTCCTTGGGACGATAACCGTCCATTCCAATTCCATTCCAATGCCAAATCGATCAAACTTGCAGTTTGACTTGATTTTCTACCACGTTTCGGCCATAAATTAATATTTTTCCGAGTGATTAAAGTTTTGCACACAAAAGTTATGCACTTAAATTGCTGGCGGAGTGTGGGAGAAATTATACAAAAACTTATTTGCACATTAAATAATTTGAGTGTGTATGTCCGTGTGAGTGTACAGTGTATTACCGCTTGCAGGTGTATTAAAACCCACCGCGCACACACACAAACAAAAGCTCGGAAGTGGCTTTGTAGATGTTTTGTATGGCTTGTAATTGCGTACATGTAAACACCTCACACATTGACACATTGACACCAATATTTCACACAGCAACAACAGCTTCTATTGGATCACAGGATGACATAATAACATATTGCGGTCGCCTTTCGCCACATTTGACATACATTTCAGTTTTCCTTTGAGTTGTTTGAAAAATGCACACACCTTTTGGCTCAAAGGCAGTGAAAGCAATCTTGAATGATTGACTGACTGACAGACTGACAGATTGGCAATCAACGCGAAGCGCAAACCGCAAACGCTAAGAAGCTGCATTTAACATATGTGATGTAAGTGCACGCATGCAGGATTTTAAAAATTCAAAAGCGCAAAAAATTTGTTGGAACAGGGCTTGCATCAAATTATACTCATTTTTTAATGTAAATAAATTTAAGAAATACATAAATATGTAAAAATATATGTAATTAATAGAGTAATATTCGGCCTTAGCAAGCCCGGGTAATGTCCGCAATATATTTGCTTTTTTTCGTGTTCCCTTCTTGCATGCATGTATGCATGTATGTATGTTAAATTTGAATGTGTCTATTAGTGTATGAATATATGTATTTTAATATGTTTGCATGCGTGTATGGTGTCTTATAGAGAAAGCTCAGAGCATGTTTATATACCGAAATGTAAATTAAATCGTTTTGTTTAACATTGCTTTACTGTGCGATTCTTAAGAATTCAAGTAGGGGTTGAAATTTTCATGCATTGATTCTAAGTATTTTACTTAAAAGTTCTGTTGTCAAAAGTTGTGTAGCAATCTTATGTGCTTTATTACATACACTGGCCATAACTAAATCTTTCTTTCCTTCTTATTTTATTACAGATATTTCTTTTGCTCCAAAATTCATCCGGACAAAATCATCGTGGAATGTACAATTCCAAAAACAATATTGGTACTCTGAGGATCCAAAAGGTACGAATTATTTAACATGTATATTATAATGAAACTTATCTTAGTTTAGTCGAATAAGCTTATCAGACCAGACCCTTTACTTTAAACGGGCCGCTCCGATATAATCTCGCTGCAGCTAATACTCTGAAGTGTATCTTATTTAATGGGCAAGTTGTCCGCCTGATGGACATGAAATAAATTGGTTAGAATTGCAAATGTTTGCTAATTAGAGGCAACGCCAACTTTTGAGCCATCAACCGACAGCCTGGCAAAGGGGCATCCGGAACAGACCCCCGCACCGGATATATATTCTGCTTCAGTTATCTGTCGTCTCTTTTAGCCAACTGCCCGGGCTCGGCGCGTGGCTGAAAGTTTCGGCTCGGTTGTTGGCCTGACAACAGGCCAACGTTAATCAACCATGCAATGTGTTGACGTTTGCAATTATGAAAAGTTTTTAATTGCAAAATTAAATCAGGACAAAGACAAAGTAAAGTTTCCACAGCTTCTCTTCCGGTGACCAGCCAGGCGGCAAATATGCAATCTGTAAATGTCGTACCGACTAATTGCAACGACCACTTGACAGCTTTGCCAGGCGAGGGGCCATGAAATTTGACTCAATTTCCTTTCATTTTCAAAGTACAAGTACAAGTTTTTCGCATAAACATTTGTTGATTTCCCGAGTACCCTTTGTTGTTTGTGGCTGTTTTATAATTTCATTGCACTGGGCTCGCATTGTGTTAGTCTGGAGATTGCCAATGTAATTGAGTTGGCAGACTTGTAAATAGTTCCATGTGCGTAACTAAAACGTAATAAGTTGACGCTCCCAAAGTTTTTCCCACACATGCTCAAATACAAAGGCGAATAAAAAGAAAAACAGACCTAAGAATATGTGAAAGTCCAGAAACTCCTATGAGCCTAAGATGAATTTCAAGTTATTGCAATTGAAAGTATCCATACAATACTTATTATACACCAATAAAGCAAAATTGTCATGTGTTTTTCAATATATCTCCCAAAGTTTTTCGCAAACATCCCCAAATACAAAGGCGAACGAAAAGAAAAATAGAAAATTAAATCTCGTTGACCTTTAGCTGAATTTCAAGTTTAAATTTCTATACAACATTTGTCATACACCAATAATGCAAAATTGTCATGTGTTTTTCAACGCATTTCCTAAAGTTTTTTCCCAACATATATGAAAAGTCCAAATCCAATTGAGCTTTAGCTGAATTTCAAATTGTTGCCATTGAAAACATCTATACAACACTTATCATACACCAAAAGCGAAATTGTCATGTGTTTTCCAACACTCGAAATCTGTCAAGTTCAAGAGAGCGTCGCTTGACAATAACTGGATAGAAACGGAAGCGGATACGAGCTTGTCACATCTTCAGCTCGTATGTGTCGCCCAAAAAAAATTGTGGAGATGAGTTTTGCGCTCGAAGCACTTTATAATTTTATTGTAGAAACTTATAAACACCCAATAAACAGCTAATGTGATTTTTTTATTCAAAGTGCGTTTGGATAAATACCAAATAAATAATAAAAATAATAATGAAAACGTTTGTTAGATGACTGAAATTCACAAACGCAGTTAAAATAAAAGTAAAAGTGATAACATCTTTGATAAGGTCGATAGGAAATGTGTTGGTAAAGCTGACTAAACCGTCTGTGGTCGGTAATAAAAAAAGGTTGATTAGATTGGAAAACGCCTTGTAATCAGTTTATTTTTTGGTTGTACTCGTGGGTTGCTTGGTTCATTTACAAACTCTTTCATTTTTCTGCCTTTAATCCATTTAATTAATGTAATTTGACAGCATTTACTTTTAGCCCGTTCAGTTAGTTTAATTTGTCAGCATTGTTATTTCATTGAATATTTATTATGTATCTGCTCAATTTGATTTATAATTAAATTATTACCGCTGAAAATTCAATTACAGCTGCGGAGCAATCTTGAGTCAATTATCAGCTTGTTTAAAGAGTATTCATACTAACGGAAAGGATATTTTATGTGTTATTTCTATTGTTAATAAAACCAAATAGTTTTGTTATTCTTTATTTTACTTTTTTCTTTTTTTTGTCCAAATATAATTTTGAATTAATTAATTTTACTCAGAAAAAGGAAAATCAATACTTGTACTCGATAAGATATACTCGTTAAATATATCTTATTTAGCTTACAATAAATGTATATATTAAATATTTCCGAATTCCGATCAAATTTTAAGTCATATTTGAAAATTTTTTGATTTAATTAATTTTATTTAGATATAAGAAAATCAAATATCGTCCATACTTAGCTCACCTCGCACTTGACTTGCGATTGCTTTGTGATCCATTTGTTCAGATTTGAGTATATATTTCAGATTATTCCAGATATAGTTTATAGTATTTAAAGCTCGTTTTTGCCGTTACGAATACAAAAATTTTTTTTAGCAACAAAATAATTGGGCGAATGTACTGGATCGTCTTTGCACAACAAGGTGTATGAGTAATATTCGAGTTTTTTGTATTATTAATGCGTTCTGTTTTTTTTTTTCGCCAAAAGAAAAAAGAATAACAAAGGGGAAAATATTATGATTATTGTTGTTTCTGCCAGAGCACAAGCAAGTCATTTAGAATGAGGCACATACTACTCTATATTATAATTAAATTAATTTTGAATGGATTTCTGTTGAGCTCACGCCTCACGCATTTTGATTGCAAATAATTACACGCGAGTCGGATCTAATTGAGGTGAAAGTGCCAGCCATGGGTGGGTAGGCCGAAGGGAGCACTGGGTCGGGTCACTATCTGATTCAGCTTCAACTTTCTGTCCATCTGTAAGAGGGTGTGTGGGTGTCTGTGGCCATGTATTGTGAGTGAAAAGAATACAATTCTTTGCCTCTGCTTTAAGGGCTTTGACTAATCAACTCATCATAAAGAAGAGACTTCTATTTGGGTTTTATTAATTTATAGACTTTAATTTAATAAAAAGTCTCAATTATTTTATCTCATTAATTATGAGCGCTTACTAAATTTTTTTTTGATTTGTTTTTCTGCTCCTAGTAATTTTAAGACTTACTTAAATTAATTCTAAGTGTAAAACTCTTCGTTACAAATCGTTAAAAAAATTTCCCTTCGTCCGCGTCTGTTATTGACATATATAATGCATGCAAGACATGTAAGACGTATATTATGCATGCAAGACATGTAAGACATGTAAAACTTGGATAGTAACTTAATCCATGGATGTTATATGTTTCCACAACTCATAATTTTTTCTTCATGAGACAAGAGTGAATGGAAATTTTAAACTCTGCTGATAGGGTGCCCGGGGGGGGGGGGGGGGTTGATTTTTAAGCGGGTGACATAACAGACTCAGCTGTCGGGTGCCTGGGTGCAGGCTGCATGTAGTCGGACATGCGAGATGTCGCGTATTACAAGGACACAACATATTCACAAGGCTCGCCAATACAAATCAAATTCAAATTAACTGGTAGTCAACTCCTTAACATGCACATGTGCTCATATAAAATTTTAGAATTTTGATAATACCGAAAAAAATAGATAACTGGCTTTGCTCTGGCGAAATACGTTTGCAAGGGACACGCAATTTCACGGCACGCCAACTGGGAATCAGATTGGTGTCACTGATACCGTTAAACCGATTAAAAGATAGCGCACGGGTGGTAAGTTGTTGTTAGCTGAGGGCACGTACTGCGACTCCGCCGGACTCACTAGCATGTGCTGTTCACAAGCGCGTCGACTTCGCAACTGAGCTAAAAACGAACCGAACCGAATCAAAGCGAAAGCGAAGCGAACCGACTCGCCGAAGCATGTGGGCGCCATTGGCAGCAGCTTCGGGTTGTGAGGCAACGGTACTTCGGTTCATTTTCATTCATTCATTGCCGAGGCAACAACATTGCAGCTCATCATCGGCTTGTTTTGTTTTTGTTTTTATAACGTACTTCTTTAAAATGTATGCTCTCGCTTTGCATTGCATACCATTGCATACTCTCTTTCTCTTTTTTTTTTGTTATGTCCCCCTCTCTGACCCACGAGGTTTGTTACAGCGGCAAAGCGGGCTGGAGGAGTGCTTGTAACAACGCGTTCACGTGATAAATACTTATTGTTTTTTTTTTTGTGCATTGGTTGAGCAAGAATTAAAGCTTGATAATTTTTTTTACTGGCTGAATTTTATTGCTGCTTAATAAATTTGTATGAACTTTTTAAATGCCATTTGCCTTAATAATTAAATAAAAAATATACCGAACTCGCAAATAAAAAATGGTCGTAGATAAAACCAAATTCTAATTATTTTTATATTTTGAGGGGAGTATGATCTGCTCCACGGTTATTATATCAACATATGTATATAATTTATTTTTTTACGACGCACATCACACCCTGCATGTAGCTAAGACTCATAAGCAATCCCAAGCCAGGAGATGCCTTCCACTGACCTTGTCGCCCGCAACCGCGAAACATAGCAACAAAACCCCTTGACACAAGAGCAAAGAGTACATTATGCAAGCGAAATTATTTATCTCGCTTCAACTCGATGCTCTCCCATGCTCTGGCGGCCATGTGGCGAATGTGCGGAACAAAACAAAATGTCGGAAAACACTTTGTTTCTGCTGTTGGCAGCAACGCTCGTCGGCAGAGGGCGCAAATGCGGCGAAAGTGTAAATCTTTTTTGGAGTCTATTGAAAGAAGAGAATAGCAAAGAGCAAATGGTACGTAACGGTTTATTCAACAATTTTGCGTTTTATATAGCTATTTATTAAATTGTTATGTAAATTAAAGCAACATGGCGTATGCGTGGTAAAGTAAAAGCCTGTTGTAAATATGAATAGAAAAAATTTTGATTTATTTTAATTATTCAGTGAAAGCTTTCAACTCATTTATCTAGCTAAGATTGAATTCTTTAATTTCCGTGCTTAGTCTTCTTTATCTTCTTATCTTTGCTTCGTGCCACTGGAGTTCACTGAACTTGACTCGGCATGTTGCAAAGAACTTTTAAATTAATGTTAATTACGAAAAACTCGGGAGAACAACGAAAATAAAATTAGAAAACATTCGTGTTGGTCTGGGGGGATTTCCCAATGCAGTTTCAACATGCTCTGCAGGGAAAGAGGACAAAAAGCCATTACGAGTGGTCAAAAGGTGAAAACGGAAAAAGTGTAATCAGCTGTTGGCTTACTTAGTCAGCAACTAAGTAGGAGGCGTGGCTAACGACGGGGAGCTTAGACAGGATTTTTTCGCATTTATAACGCTTTTCACTTAAATGTTAAAGGAAACTTGTGACGATCCTAAAGAAAATTTAGAAGGAAAAATAGTATCATGCTGTCTTTTGTGTTCTATTTTTTTATTCATTCCGATTTGTAAACAATCAATGAAAACAATCCCGATTTTGAAAACAAAAACGTGATGGAACCCCTTGATTTTTGGTCGATTTTGGTCAAAATTTAGATTTTTATTTTTTTGATGCCAATCGATAGTACTGATCCTTACGAGCTCAAAATGGTATAAAATTTTAAAATCTGACATTATTTGGCCGAGATATGCCAAAAAATCATCAAAACATTTAGATTTAAAAAACGAATCGGTTTTTCATCAATCATTTATTTCAACCTATCGATTTTTAATTTCTTCGATTGCCAATTGATAGTAGGGATCCGTACGAGTTTAAAAAGGTATAACTTTTTAAAATCAGACGATATTTACCGGTGATATTTAAAAGAAATCATCGAAAAAGTTTTGTTTTTTGAACCGACCCAGATTTTGAAAAAAAAAACGTGATTTTTTGTCAATTTTGGTCAAAATTTAGATTTTTATTTTTTTGATGCCAATCGATAGTACCGATCCTTACGAGCTCAAAATGGTATAAAATTTAAAAATCTGACATTATTTGGCCGAGATATGCCAAAAAATCATCAAAAAAGGTAGGTTTCAAAAACGAATCGGTTTTTGGTCAATCATTTATTTTAACCTATCGATTTTTAATTTCTTCGATTGCCAATTGATAGTAGGGATCCGTACGAGCTTAAAAAGGTATAACTTTTTAAAATCAGACGATATTTACCGGTGATATTCAAAAGAAATCATAGAAAAAGTTTTGATTTTTGAACCGACCCAGATTTTGAAAAAAAAAACGTGATGTAACCCCTTGATTTTTGGTCAATTTTGGTCAAAATTTATATTTTTATTTTTTTGATGCCAATCGATAGTACTGATCCTTACGAGCTCAAAATGGTATAAAATTTTAAAATCTGACATTATTTGGCCGAGATATGCCAAAAAATCATCAAAACATTTAGATTTAAAAAACGAATCGGTTTTTCATCAATCATTTATTTCAACCTATCGATTTTTAATTTCTTCGATTGCCAATTGATAGTAGGGATCCGTACGAGTTTAAAAAGGTATAACTTTTTAAAATCAGACGATATTTACCGGTGATATTTAAAAGAAATCATCGAAAAAGTTTTGATTTTTTAACCTACCCACATTAAAAAAAAAAAGTGATGTAACCCCTTGATTTTTGGTCGATTTTGGTCAAAATTTAGATTTTTATTTTTTTGATGCCAATCGATAGTACTGATCCTTACGAGCTCAAAATGGTATAAAATTTTAAAATCTGACATTATTTGGCCGAGATATGCCAAAAAATCATCAAAACATTTAGATTTAAAAATCGAATCGGTTTTTAATCAATCATTTATTTCAACCTATCGATTTTTAATTTCTTCGATTGCCAATTGATAGTAGGGATCCGTACGAGTTTAAAAAGGTATAACTTTTTAAAATCAGACGATATTTACCGGTGATATTCAAAAGAAATCATCGAAAAAGTTTTGATTTTTGAACCGACCCAGATTTTGAAAAAAAAAACGTGATGTAACCCCTTGATTTTTGGTCGATTTTGGTCAAAATTTATATTTTTATTTTTTTAAATTTATATTTTTATTTTTTATGCCAATCGATAGTACTGATCCTTACGAGCTCAAAATGGTATACAATTTTAAAATCTGACATTATTTGGCCGAGATATGCCAAAAAATCATCAAAAAAGGTAGATTTAAAAAACGAATCGGTTTTTTATCAATCATTTATTTCAACCTATCGATTTTTAATTTCTTCGATTGCCAATTGATAGTAGGGATCCGTACGAGTTTAAAAAGGTATAACTTTTTAAAATCAGACGATATTTACCGGTGATATTAAAAAGAAATCATCGAAAAAGTTTTGTTTTTTGAACCGACCCAGATTTTGAAAAAAAAACGTGATGTAACCCCTTGATTTTTGGTCAATTTTGGTCAAAATTTAGATTTTTATTTTGTTGATGCCAATGGATACGAGCTCAAAATGGTATAAAATTTAAAAATCTGACATAATTTGGCCGAGATATGCCAAAAATCATCAAAACATTTAGATTTAAAAAGCGAATCTGTTTTTGGTCACTCATTTATTTCAACCTATCGATTTTTAATATCTTCGATTGCCAATTGATAGTAGGGATCCGTACGAGTTTAAAAAGGTATGACTTTTGAAAATCAGACGATATTTACCGGTGATATTTAAATGAAATCATCGAAAAAGTTTTGATTTTTGAACCGACCCAGATTTTGAAAAAAAAAACGTGATGTAACCCCTTGATTTTTGGTCGATTTTGGTCAAAATTTATATTTTTATTTTTATTTTTTTAAATTTATATTTTTATTTTTTATGCCAATCTATAGTACTGATCCTTACGAGCTCAAAATGGTATAAAATTTCAAAATCTGACGTTATTTGGCCGAGATATGTCAAAAACTCATCAAAAAAGGTAGATTTTAAAAGCGAATCGGTTTTTGGTCAATCATTTATTTTAACCTATCGATTTTTAATTTCTTCGATTGCCAATTGATAGTAGGGATCCGTACGAGCTTAAAAAGGTATAACATTTTAAAATCAGACGATATTTACCGGTGATATTTAAAAGAAATCATCGAAAAAGTTTTGATTTTTGAACCGACCCAATTTTGAAAAAAAAACGTGATGTAACCCCTTGATTTTTGGTCAATTTTGGTCAAAATTTAGATTTTTATTTTTTTGATGCCAATCGATAGTACTGATCCTTACCAGCTCTAAATGGTATAAAATTTAAAAATCTGACATTATTTGGCCGAGATATGCCAAAAAATCATCAAAAAAGGTAGATTTTAAAAACGAATCGGTTTTTGGTCAATCATTTATTTTAACCTATCGATTTTCAATTTCTTCGATAGCCACATAATAATAGGGATCCGTACGAGTTTAAAAAGGTATAACTTTTTAAAATCAGACGATATTTACCGGTGATATTCAAAAGAAATCATAGAAAAAGTTTTGATTTTTGAACCGACCCAGATTTTGAAAAAAAAACGTGATGTAACCCCTTGATTTTTGGTCGATTTTGGTCAAAATTTATATTTTTATTTTTTTGATGCCAATCGATAGTACTGATCCTTACGAGATCAAAATGGTATAAAATTTCAAAATCTGACATTGTTTGGCCGAGATATGCCAAAAAATCATCAAAAAAGGTAGGTTTCAAAAACGAATCGGTTTTTGGTCAATCATTTATTTTAACCTATCGATTTTTAATTTCTTCGATAGCCAAATAATAGTAGGGATCCGTACGAGTTTAAAAAGGTATAACTTTTTAAAATTAGACTATATTTACCGGTGATATTTAAAAGAAATCATCGAAAAAGTTTTGATTTTTGAACCAACCCAGATTTTGAAAAATAAGTGATGTAACCCCTTGATTTTTGGTCGATTTTGGTCAAAATTTAGATTTTTATTTTTTTGATGCCAATCGATAGTACTGATCCTTACGAGCTCAAAATGGTATAAAATTTTAAAATCTGACATTATTTGGCCGAGATATGCCAAAAAATCATCAAAACATTTAGATTTAAAAAACGAATCGGTTTTTCATCAATCATTTATTTCAACCTATCGATTTTTAATTTCTTCGATTGCCAATTGATAGTAGGGATCCGTACGAGTTTAAAAAGGTATAACTTTTTAAAATCAGACGATATTTACCGGTGATATTTAAAAGAAATCATCGAAAAAGTTTTGTTTTTTGAACCGACCCAGATTTTGAAAAAAAAAACGTGATTTTTTGTCAATTTTGGTCAAAATTTAGATTTTTATTTTTTTGATGCCAATCGATAGTACCGATCCTTACGAGCTCAAAATGGTATAAAATTTAAAAATCTGACATTATTTGGCCGAGATATGCCAAAAATTCATCAAAAAAGGTAGATTTCAAAAACGAATCTGTTTTTGGTCACTCATTTATTTCAACCTATCGATTTTTAATATCTTCGATTGCCAATTGATAGTAGGGATCCGTACGAGTTTAAAAAGGTATAACTTTTTAAAATCAGACGATATTTACCGGTGATATTTAAAAGAAATCATCGAAAAAGTTTTGATTTTTTAACCTACCCACATTAAAAAAAAAAAGTGATGTAACCCCTTGATTTTTGGTCGATTTTGGTCAAAATTTAGATTTTTATTTTTTTGATGCCAATCGATAGTACTGATCCTTACGAGCTCAAAATGGTATAAAATTTAAAAATCTGACATTATTTGGCCGAGATATGCCAAAAAATCATCAAAACATTTAGATTTAAAAAACGAATCGGTTTTTAATCAATCATTTATTTTAACCTATCGATTTTTAATTTCTTTGATAGCCAAATAATAGTAGGGATCCGTACGAGTTTAAAAAGGTATAACTTTTTAAAATCAGACGATATTTACCGGTGATATTCAAAAGAAATCATCGAAAAAGTTTTGTTTTTTGAACCGACCCAGATTTTGAAAAAAAAAAAACGTGATGTAACCCCTTGATTTTTGGTCGATTTTGGTCAAAATTTATATTTTTATTTTTTTAAATTTATATTTTTATTTTTTATGCCAATCTATAGTACTGATCCTTACGAGCTCAAAATGGTATAAAATTTCAAAATCTGACGTTATTTGGCCGAGATATGTCAAAAACTCATCAAAAAAGGTAGATTTTAAAAGCGAATCGGTTTTTGGTCAATCATTTATTTTAACCTATCGATTTTTAATTTCTTCGATTGCCAATTGATAGTAGGGATCCGTACGAGTTTAAAAAGGTATAACATTTTAAAATCAGACGATATTTACCGGTGATATTTAAAAGAAATCATCGAAAAAGTTTTGATTTTTGAACCGACCCAATTTTGAAAAAAAAACGTGATGTAACCCCTTGATTTTTGGTCAATTTTGGTCAAAATTTAGATTTTTATTTTTTTGATGCCAATCGATAGTACTGATCCTTACGAGCTCTAAATGGTATAAAATTTAAAAATCTGACATTATTTGGCCGAGATATGCCAAAAAATCATCAAAAAAGGTAGATTTTAAAAACGAATCGGTTTTTGGTCAATCATTTATTTTAACCTATCGATTTTCAATTTCTTCGATAGCCACATAATAATAGGGATCCGTACGAGTTTAAAAAGGTATAACTTTTTAAAATCAGACGATATTTACCGGTGATATTCAAAAGAAATCATAGAAAAAGTTTTGATTTTTGAACCGACCCAGATTTTGAAAAAAAAACGTGATGTAACCCCTTGATTTTTGGTCAATTTTGGTCAAAATTTAGATTTTTATTTTTTTGATGCCAATCGATAGTACTGATCCTTACGAGCTCAAAATGGTATAAAATTTCAAAATCTGACATTAATTGGCCGAGATATGCCAAAAAATCATCAAAAAAGGTAGATTTTAAAAATGAATCGGTTTTTGGTCAATCATTTATTTCAACCTATCGATTTTTAATATCTTCGATTGCCAATTGATAGTAGGGATCCGTACGAGTTTAAAAAGGTATAACTTTTTAAAATCAGACGATATTTACCGGTGATATTTAAAAGAAATCATCGAAAAAGTTTTGATTTTTGAACCGACCCAGATTTTGAAAAAAAAGTGATGTAACCCCTTGAATTTTGGTCAATTTTGGTCAAAATTTAGATTTTAATTTTTTTGATGCCAATCGATAGTACTGATCCTTACGAGCTCAAAATGGTATAAAATTTCAAAATCTGACATTATTTGGCCGAGATATGCCAAAAAATCATCAAAAAAGGTAGATTTTAAAAACGAATCGGTTTTTGGTCAATCATTTATTTTAACCTGTCGATTTTTAATTTCTTCGATTGCCAATTGATAGTAGGGATCCGTACGAGTTTAAAAAGGTATAACTTTTTAAAATCAGACGATATTTACCGGTGATATTAAAAAGAAATCATCGAAAAAGTTTTGATATTTGAACCGACCCAGATTTTGAAAAAAAAGTGATGTAACCCCTTGATTTTTGTTCGATTTTGGTCAAAATTTAGATTTTTATTTTTTTGATGCCAATCGATATTACTGATCCTTACGAGCTCAGAATGGTATAAAATTTCAAAATCTGACATTATTTGGCCGAGATATGCCAAAAAATCATCAAAAAAGGTAGATTTTAAAAACGAATCGGTTTTTGGTCAATCATTTATTTTAACCTATCGATTTTTAATTTCTTCGATTGCCAATTGATAGTAGGGATCCGTACGAGTTTAAAAAGGTATAACTTTTTAAAATCAGACTATATTTACCGGTGATATTCAAAAGAAATCATCGAAAAAGTTTTGACTTTTTAACCGACCCAGATTTTGAAAAGAAAACGTGATGTAACCCCTTGATTTTTGGTCGACTTTGGTCAAAATTTAGATTTTTATTTTTTTGATGCCAATCGATATTACTGATCCTTACGAGATCAAAGTGGTATAAAATTTTAAAATCTGACATTATTTGGCCGAGATATGCCAAAAAATCATCAAAAAAGGTAGATTTTAAAAACGAATCGGTTTTTTGTCAATCATTTATTTCAACCTATCGATTTTTAATTTCTTCGATTGCAAATTGATAGTAGGGATCCGTACGAGTTTAAAAAGGTATAACTTTTTAAAATCAGACGATATTTACCGGTGATATTTAGAAGAAATCATCGAAAGAGTTTTGATTTTTGAACCTACCTAGATTTTGAAAAAAAAACGTGATTTTTGGTCGATTTTGGTCAAAATTTAGATTATTATTTTTCTGATGCCAATCGATAGTACTGATCCTTACGAGCTCAAAATGGAATAAAATTTCAAAATCTGACATTATTTGGCCGAAATATGCCAAAAAATCATCAAAAAAGGTAGATTTTAAAAACGAATCGGTTTTTGGTCAATCATTTATTTTAACCTGTCGATTTTTAATTTCTTCGATTGCCAATTGATAGTAGGGATCCGTACGAGTTTAAAAAGGTATAACTTTTTAAAATCAGACGATATTTACCGGTGATATTTAAAAGAAATCATCGAAAAAGTTTTGATTTTCGAACCAACGCAGATTTTGAAAAAAAAACGTGATGTAACCCCTTGATTTTTGGTCGATTTTGGTCAAAATTTAGATTTTTATGTTTTTGATGCCAATCGATAGTACTGATCCTTACGAGCTCAAAATGGTATAAAATTTCAAAATCTGACATTATTTGTCCGAGATATGCCAAAAAATGATCAAAAAAGGTACATTTTAAAAACGAACTGGTTTTTGGTCAATCATTTATTTCAACCTATCCATTTTTAATTTCTTCGATTGCCAATTGATAGTAGGGATCCGCACGAGCTTAAAAAGGTATAACTTTTTAAAATCAGACGATATATACCGGTGATATTCAAAAGAAATCATCGAAAAAGTGTTGACTTTTTAACCGACCCAGATTTTGAAAAAAAAAACGTGATGTAACCCCTTGATTTTAGGTCGATTTTGGTCAAAATTTAGATTTTTATTTTTTTGATGCCAATCGATAGTACTGGTCCTTACGAGCTCAAAATGGTATACAATTTAAAAATCTGACATTATTTGGCCGAGATATGCCAAAAAATCATCAAAAAAGGTAGATTTTAAAAACGAATCGGTTTTTTGTCAATCATTTATTTCAACCTATCGATTTTTAATTTCTTCGATTGCAAATTGATAGTAGGGATCCGTACGAGTTTAAAAAGGTATAACTTTTTAAAATCAGACGATATTTACCGGTGATATTTAGAAGAAATCATCGAAAGAGTTTTGATTTTTGAACCTACCTAGATTTTGAAAAAAAACGTGATTTTTGGTCGATTTTGGTCAAAATTTAGATTATTATTTTTCTGATGCCAATCGATAGTACTGATCCTTACGAGCTCAAAATGGAATAAAATTTCAAAATCTGACATTATTTGGCCGAAATATGCCAAAAAATCATCAAAAAAGGTAGATTTTAAAAACGAATCGGTTTTTGGTCAATCATTTATTTTAACCTATCGATTTTCAATTTCTTCGATAGCCACATAATAATAGGGATCCGTACGAGTTTAAAAAGGTATAACTTTTTAAAATCAGACGATATTTACCGGTGATATTCAAAAGAAATCATAGAAAAAGTTTTGATTTTTGAACCGACCCAGATTTTGAAAAAAAAACGTGATGTAACCCCTTGATTTTTGGTCAATTTTGGTCAAAATTTAGATTTTTATTTTTTTGATGCCAATCGATAGTACTGATCCTTACGAGCTCAAAATGGTATAAAATTTCAAAATCTGACATTAATTGGCCGAGATATGCCAAAAAATCATCAAAAAAGGTAGATTTTAAAAATGAATCGGTTTTTGGTCAATCATTTATTTCAACCTATCGATTTTTAATATCTTCGATTGCCAATTGATAGTAGGGATCCGTACGAGTTTAAAAAGGTATAACTTTTTAAAATCAGACGATATTTACCGGTGATATTTAAAAGAAATCATCGAAAAAGTTTTGATTTTTGAACCGACCCAGATTTTGAAAAAAAAGTGATGTAACCCCTTGAATTTTGGTCAATTTTGGTCAAAATTTAGATTTTAATTTTTTTGATGCCAATCGATAGTACTGATCCTTACGAGCTCAAAATGGTATAAAATTTCAAAATCTGACATTATTTGGCCGAGATATGCCAAAAAATCATCAAAAAAGGTAGATTTTAAAAACGAATCGGTTTTTGGTCAATCATTTATTTTAACCTGTCGATTTTTAATTTCTTCGATTGCCAATTGATAGTAGGGATCCGTACGAGTTTAAAAAGGTATAACTTTTTAAAATCAGACGATATTTACCGGTGATATTAAAAAGAAATCATCGAAAAAGTTTTGATATTTGAACCGACCCAGATTTTGAAAAAAAAGTGATGTAACCCCTTGATTTTTGTTCGATTTTGGTCAAAATTTAGATTTTTATTTTTTTGATGCCAATCGATATTACTGATCCTTACGAGCTCAGAATGGTATAAAATTTCAAAATCTGACATTATTTGGCCGAGATATGCCAAAAAATCATCAAAAAAGGTAGATTTTAAAAACGAATCGGTTTTTGGTCAATCATTTATTTTAACCTATCGATTTTTAATTTCTTCGATTGCCAATTGATAGTAGGGATCCGTACGAGTTTAAAAAGGTATAACTTTTTAAAATCAGACTATATTTACCGGTGATATTCAAAAGAAATCATCGAAAAAGTTTTGACTTTTTAACCGACCCAGATTTTGAAAAGAAAACGTGATGTAACCCCTTGATTTTTGGTCGACTTTGGTCAAAATTTAGATTTTTATTTTTTTGATGCCAATCGATATTACTGATCCTTACGAGATCAAAGTGGTATAAAATTTTAAAATCTGACATTATTTGGCCGAGATATGCCAAAAAATCATCAAAAAAGGTAGATTTTAAAAACGAATCGGTTTTTTGTCAATCATTTATTTCAACCTATCGATTTTTAATTTCTTCGATTGCAAATTGATAGTAGGGATCCGTACGAGTTTAAAAAGGTATAACTTTTTAAAATCAGACGATATTTACCGGTGATATTTAGAAGAAATCATCGAAAGAGTTTTGATTTTTGAACCTACCTAGATTTTGAAAAAAAACGTGATTTTTGGTCGATTTTGGTCAAAATTTAGATTATTATTTTTCTGATGCCAATCGATAGTACTGATCCTTACGAGCTCAAAATGGAATAAAATTTCAAAATCTGACATTATTTGGCCGAAATATGCCAAAAAATCATCAAAAAAGGTAGATTTTAAAAACGAATCGGTTTTTGGTCAATCATTTATTTTAACCTGTCGATTTTTAATTTCTTCGATTGCCAATTGATAGTAGGGATCCGTACGAGTTTAAAAAGGTATAACTTTTTAAAATCAGACGATATTTACCGGTGATATTTAAAAGAAATCATCGAAAAAGTTTTGATTTTCGAACCAACGCAGATTTTGAAAAAAAAACGTGATGTAACCCCTTGATTTTTGGTCGATTTTGGTCAAAATTTAGATTTTTATGTTTTTGATGCCAATCGATAGTACTGATCCTTACGAGCTCAAAATGGTATAAAATTTCAAAATCTGACATTATTTGTCCGAGATATGCCAAAAAATGATCAAAAAAGGTACATTTTAAAAACGAACTGGTTTTTGGTCAATCATTTATTTCAACCTATCCATTTTTAATTTCTTCGATTGCCAATTGATAGTAGGGATCCGCACGAGCTTAAAAAGGTATAACTTTTTAAAATCAGACGATATATACCGGTGATATTCAAAAGAAATCATCGAAAAAGTGTTGACTTTTTAACCGACCCAGATTTTGAAAAAAAAAACGTGATGTAACCCCTTGATTTTAGGTCGATTTTGGTCAAAATTTAGATTTTTATTTTTTTGATGCCAATCGATAGTACTGGTCCTTACGAGCTCAAAATGGTATACAATTTAAAAATCTGACATTATTTGGCCGAGATATGCCAAAAAATCATCAAAAAAGGTAGATTTTAAAAACGAATCGGTTTTTGGTCAATCATTTATTTCAACCTATCCATTTTTAATTTCTTCGATTGTCAATTGATAGTAGGGATCCGTACGAGTTTAAAAAGGTATAACTTTTTAAAACCAGACGATATTTACCGGTGATATTTAAAAGAAATCATCGAAAAAGTTTTGATTTTCGAACCAACGCAGATTTTGAAAAAAAAAACGTGATGTAACCCCTTGATTTTTGGTCGATTTTGGTCAAAATTTAGATTTTTATTTTTTTGATGCCAATCGATAGTACTGGTCCTTACGAGCTCAAAATGGTATACAATTTAAAAATCTGACATTATTTGGCCGAGATATGCCAAAAAATCATCAAAAAAGGTAGATTTTAAAAACGAATCGGTTTTTGGTCAATCATTTATTTCAACCTATCGATTTTTAATTTCTTCGATTATCAATTGATAGTAGGGATCCGTACGAGTTTAAAAAGGTATAACTTTTTAAAATCAGACGATATTTACCGGTGATATTTAAAAGAAATCATCGAAAAAGTTTTGATTTTCGAACCAACGCAGATTTTGAAAAAAAAACGTGATGTAACCCCTTGATTTTTGGTCGATTTTGGTCAAAATTTAGATTTTTATGTTTTTGATGCCAATCGATAGTACTGATCCTTACGAGCTCGAAATGGTATAAAATTTCAAAATCGGACATTATTTGGCCGAGATATGCCAAAAAATCATCAAAAAAGGTAGATTTTAAAAACGAATCGGTTTTTGGTCAATCATTTATTTCAACCTATCGATTTTTAATTTCTTCGATTGTCAATTGATAGTAGGGATCCGTACGAGTTTAAAAAGGTATAACTTTTTAAAATCAGACGATATTTACCGGTGATATTTAAAAGAAATCATCGAAAAAGTTTTGATTTTTGAACCGACCCAGATTTTGAAAAAAAACGTGATGTAACCCCTTGAATTTTGGTCAATTTTGGTCAAAATTTAGATTTTAATTTTTTTGATGCCAATCGATAGTACTGATCCTTACAAGCTCAAAATGGTATAAAATTTCAAAATCTGACATTATTTGGCCGAGATATGCCAAAAAATCATCAAAAAAGGTAGATTTTAAAAACGAATCGGTTTTTGGTCAATCATTTATTTTAACCTATCGATTTTTAATTTCTTCGATTGCCAATTGATAGTAGGGATCCGTACGAGTTTAAAAAGGTATAACTTTTTAAAATCAGACTATATTTACCGGTGATATTCAAAAGAAATCATCGAAAAAGTTTTGACTTTTTAACCGGCCCAGATTTTGAAAAGAAAACGTGATGTAACCCCTTGATTTTTGGTCGACTTTGGTCAAAATTTAGATTTTTATTTTTTTGATGCCAATCGATATTACTGATCCTTACGAGATCAAAGTGGTATAAAATTTTAAAATCTGACATTATTTGGCCGAGATATGCCAAAAAATCATCAAAAAAGGTAGATTTCAAAATCGAATCGGTTTTTAGTCAATCATTTATTTCAACCTATCGATTTTTAATTTCTTCGTTTGCCAATTGATAGAAGGGATCCATACGAGTTCAAAAAGGTATAACTTTTTAAAATCAGACGATATTAACCGGTGATATTTAAAAGAAATCATCGAAAAAGTTTTGATTTTTGAACCTACCTAGATTTTGAAAAAAAACGTGATTTTTGGTCGATTTTGGTCAAAATTTAGATTATTATTTTTTTGATGCCAATCGATAGTACTGATCCTTACGAGCTCAAAATGGAATAAAATTTCAAAATCTGACATTATTTGGCCGAAATATGCCAAAAAATCATCAAAAAAGGTAGATTTTAAAAACGAATCGGTTTTTGGTCAATCATTTCTTTTAACCTGTCGATTTTTAATTTCTTCGATTGCCAATTGATAGTAGGGATCCGTACGAGTTTAAAAAGGTATAACTTTTTAAAATCAGACGATATTTACCGGTGATATTAAAAAGAAATCATCGAAAAAGTTTTGATTTTTGAACCGACCCAGATTTTGAAAAAAAAGTGATGTAACCCCTTGATTTTTGTTCGATTTTGGTCAAAATTTAGATTTTTATTTTTTTGATGCCAATCGATATTACTGATCCTTACGAGCTCAAAATGGTATAAAATTTCAAAATCTGACATTATTTGTCCGAGATATGCCAAAAAATGATCAAAAAAGGTACATTTTAAAAACGAACTGGTTTTTGGTCAATCATTTATTTTAACCTATCCATTTTTAATTTCTTCGATTGCCAATTGATAGTAGGGATCCGCACGAGCTTAAAAAGGTATAACTTTTTAAAATCAGACGATATATACCGGTGATATTCAAAAGAAATCATCGAAAAAGTGTTGACTTTTTAACCGACCCAGATTTTGAAAAAAAAAAACGTGATGTAACCCCTTGATTTTAGGTCGATTTTGGTCAAAATTTAGATTTTTATTTTTTTGATGCCAATCGATAGTACTGGTCCTTACGAGCTCAAAATGGTATACAATTTAAAAATCTGACATTATTTGGCCGAGATATGCCAAAAAATCATCAAAAAAGGTAGATTTTAAAAACGAATCGGTTTTTGGTCAATCATTTATTTCAACCTATCGATTTTTAATTTCTTCGATTGCCAATTGATAGTAGGGATCCGTACGAGTTTAAAAGAGTATAACTTTTTAAAATCAGACGATATTTACCGGTGATATTCAAAGGAAATCATCGAAAAAGTTTTGATTTTTGAACCTACCTAGATTTTGAAAAAAAAACGTGATTTTTGGTCGATTTTGGTCAAAATTTAGATTATTATTTTTTTGATGCCAATCGATAGTACTGATCCTTACGAGCTCAAAATGGAATAAAATTTCAAAATCTGACATTATTTGGCCGAAATATGCCAAAAAATCATCAAAAAAGGTAGATTTCAAAATCGAATCGGTTTTTGGTCAATCATTTATTTCAACCTATCGATTTTTAATATCTTTGATTGCCAATTGATAGTAGGGATCCGTACGAGTTTAAAAAGGTATAACTTTTTAAAATCAGACGATATTTACCGGTGATATTTAAAAGAAATCATCGAAAAAGTTTTGATTTTTGAACCGACCCAGATTTTGAAAAAAAACGTGATGTAACCCCTTGATTTTTGGTCGATTTTGGTCAAAATTTAGATTTTTATTTTTTTGATGCCAATCGATAGTACTGATCCTTACGAGCTCAAAATGGTATAAAATTTCGAAATCTGGCATTATTTGGCCGAGATATGCCAAGAAATCATCAAAAGAGGTAGATTTTAAAAACGAATCGGTTTTTGGTCAATCATTTTGTATAGTTGCAAGCTTTTTTGCAACCAATTAATTCTAACTGCTTGTGCAGCGAAATTCAAACACTTAGATTAGTTTTCAAATGGATTTATTTGCCGCGCAGGGCACTTATTAGAATTTATAAGTTTTAAATTGTTGCTTGGCAGCCAACTCGAATTAGTTGTGCCTAGGTTGCGATCAAAACGAAAGACTGACTGGTTATGACAATATGTAAAGCGAATCGAAACGAAACTCCAATAAGACGCTCGCCGGTTAGAGCGAAGGGCAGCAATGCAAGCAAAGCAATTCAGAAGGAGAGTGGACAGCAGCTTACAAAGAGCGCGCAAAAAAACTATTTGCTCTTAGGCTGTAATTATGATTGTTATTTTCTGCTGTTGGATGATGTCCGCAGCCGTCGGTGTTATCTCTGCTGTTACTTGACCAAACATTCTCCCCCCGTTGGAAGGCAAGGGCTTTCAACATCATCCTGTTTGGGCAGCAAACACAGCTTTCGTACAGCTCTACGTATGACTCCAGTCGCAGTTTGAAGCACAGCAACTCTGGATACCCCATCAGATCCAGAGATCAGCTCTTGCACTCTGGCGAGTGGCCACTTCAGCGGCGGTAGATTCTCATCCTTTACAAGGACAACATCGTTAATGGAGAGTCCAGGCTGAGGAGTGCGCCATTTGGAGCGCTGTTGAAGAAGCGTCAAATACTCTTCGCGCCAACGGGCCCAGAATACTTGTTGGAGATATGTGACGCGCTGAAAATAATTAAGCCGATTGAAGTTAAGCTGCCTTAGATCGGGCTCAATGTATGATGAAGATGGCGCTGTACCCAGGAAGTGTGCGGGTGTCAAGACGTCAAGATCACCTGGATGCTGCAGCGAATCGAAATCCAAAATGGAAGAGCAAACAGATCGATAAAAGTGGTGCTTAGCAGTCTTCACAGCGGCTTCCCATAGTCCACCAAAGTGCGGAGAGCGAGGAGGGATGAACAACCATTCAATTGATTCGGTTAGGCAAAACTCGTTAACGGCCTTGACATGCTCGTCTCTCAGGAACAGGCGGTTCAGATCTGCTAGTTCGTTCTTGGCACCTACGAAGTTTGTCGCATTGTCAGACCAGATCCTTGAAGGTCGAGAGCGAGTCAGGATGAAACGTTTTAGGGCGTTTAGAAACGATGTTGTGGACAAGTCCTTTACAAGCTCTAAGTGCACCGCCTTTGTAGCGAAGCATATGAACAGACTGATATAGCATTTCACTGGTGGCCTGTTGCGCACTTCGTTCTTGTAGTAAAATGGTCCACAGTAATCAACGCCAGTGACCATAAAGGGATACGATGTATTAAGACGATCAGCTGGTAGGTCTGCCATTATATGCTCGGCCAATCGTGGCTTGGCACGAAAACAGATTATGCATTTGGCAACAATACTGGAGACTGTTTTTCGACCGCCAATGGGCCAGTACTGGAGCCGAATCGAAGACAATAAAGCGCGAGGTCCAGCGTGTAAGTTTCGTTTATGAAAGTAAACTATGATTGCTCGCGTCACAGGATGCTGACGGGGCAATATAATCGGATGTCGCGCTGAGAAGTCCAACGACGAGTTTTTCAGCCGTCCACCGATGCGAAGTAGGCCGAAGTCGTCAAGGAATGGTGCAAGAGAGGCCATTGAGCTAGACGGTTTGACATGCCTTCCTTCCTTCAATGCCTTGTAGTCATCGCTGAGAGTAGCCATTTGCACTGACCGCAGCAACCAATGTGTGCCATGATGCAAGTGGTCAACGGTTAGTTCAGCTCCTCGGATTCGATTTACAAATTTGTAAACATAAGCAAAGACCCGCTGCAGCTTGGAAAACGAATTGATGAACTTGCAACCAATCGAGAGATCCGGTTGCGCTGCAGTTCCGAGGAGTACCTTGTGTCGAAGTTCTGGTAAGGATTCGACAGGTACACAGGAGGCAGGCCACTCTTCCTTTCCCTTACTGAGAAAACTCGGACCATGGGCCCATAATGGAGACCGGAAGAGCTCACTAGGCAGCGCTCCTCGTGAAATTATATCCGCCGGGTTTAATTCGGTGGGAATATGATGCCATTCCATTCCAGTGGTGAGCTCTTGGATGGCTGCGACTCGGTTGGCAACGAAAACATTGAATTTCGAAGCATCATTGCGAATCCAAGCCAAAGTCACGGCAGAGTCTGACCAACAGTAATACCGACAGTCGAACACTTTCATTTGGCATATTTCGCTGAGAAGTTGAGCCAGTAATGCAGCTCCGCAGAGTTCCAGCTTTGGTACCGTGATGGTTTTCACAGGCGCGACACGCGATTTGGAGCATAAGAGACGCACGCTGGTGTTGCCATTGCACTTTGAGACTGTATAGACGCATGCTCCATAAGCGCTTAGGCTGGCATCACAAAATCCGTGAATCTCCACTGTACTGTCTGATGAGAGTGCTCGACGGGGATACTGGAATTGCTGAGTATACTCAAAATCAGCGCAGAAGTTGACCCAGGCTGTGCTTAAGTGTACGGGCAGGCTCTCATCCCAGTCCAGCTTTTCTCTCCAGAGATCCTGCATAAAAATTTTCGATTTTGTTATTACGGGACCAACAAGACCAAGGGGGTCGTAAAAGCGAGCAATTGCGGAGAGTATTGACCGTTTTGTCAGTCTGGAGGGCAACCTCAGTGGAGAGAAGGAGAAAAGGAAACAGTCTGAAGCGGGATCCCAAACGAGGCCTAACGTTTTCGTGATGTCACTGCCATCGTCAAACTTAAGCAGCGTTTCTCTATCCTCTTCCGGTATGTTTTGGAGTACAGATGTGTCGCTAGAACACCATTTGCGCAGCCTAAAGTTCCCCTTGGCGAGTAGTCCAGATGTTTGTTTCAATATCTCAATTGCTTCTTGAACACAGCTACCACCAGAAATGAGGTCATCCACGTAGAAATCTCTTTTAACAATGTCAGAGCCAATAGGGAAAGTTTTCTGCTCATCCATGGCCAGTTGGTGCATAGCTCGCACTGAGAGAAACGATGCTGGTTTTGTGCCGTAGGTGACGGTGTCTAATTTGTAAATCTGTATCTTCTGATGCTGAGACTCACGCCACAAGATACATTGAAAATAACTGTCTGCGGGTTCGACTCGTACGCATCGATACATTTTGCATATATCGCCTGTCAGGGCGACTGCAAATGTACGAAACCGCATCAGTATCGAAAACAGCTTCGGTTGGATGGTAGGACCTGCCATCAGTGCATCATTCAGCGAGTGTCCAGAGGTAGTAACTGCTGAGCCATCAAACACGACCCTTAGCTTGGTTGTAGTGCTATCCTCCTTCAGCACGCAGTGATGTGGCAGGTAGTACTTGCATTGGCCCAGTGCAGCTGAGGTAACAAGTGACATGTGACCCAAGTCAAGATACTCCTTGATAAATGCTGCATACTGGGGTTTCAATAGTGGATTACGGTCTAGTTTTCTTTCTAAGTTCAGGAATCGACGAACCGCCTGTTGATAGGAGTCACCCAGCGGATACATGCCTAGACGTAGCGGTAAACGAACTGAATAGTCGCCAGTCGACAGACGTTTAAAATTGGCCTGAAAGTGTGCCTCACAGTCGCGTTCCTCCTTGTTTGGTAAGGACTCAGGGTCGGTGCAGCATTCCAATTCCCAAAAACGACGGATTAATTCATCAATCTGTGTATTAGGCTGCAGATGCGAGTCAACCAGCAGATCTGGATTCTCCATTGATCTCATGGCCATGAATGATGATTTTCCAGCATGTGAGGCACCTCCCGTAGCCACCCAACCAAGGCGAGTCTTTTGCAATATCGGCAGTCCAGCAGCTAGTTTAATCTGGCCGACGCATAGCAGATCGAAGAACAGACTGGCTCCAATCAACATGTCGATTTGCTGAGATTTAAAGAATTCAGGATCAGCTAGTTGTATATTTGATGGAATGTTCCATGATGCAGGGTCAAGAGTGAAGCCAGGCTGATTATCGGTGATGGATGGTGCAATCAAGGCCGGGATGCATGTGGAGTACTCCGACACTCGAGATTTGACATTGATGTTGACCGAAAACCCATCGGACGCAAATGCTGCATCACCAATGCCAGAGACGATTGCTGTTGACTTGAATTTGCGCAGCTGGAGCTGATGAGCAAGACGAGAGGTGATGATGTGCAACTGCGACCCAGAGTCGAGCAACGCACGGCAAGGCACCAAGGAGCCAGCGCGATTTTTCACGTTGATGACGGCAGTGGCAAGCAGGACCACATCGTGCTTGAGATGCTGGGCGGTAGTGAGAGGCGAAGATAAAAGTGCCGCCAAGGTGTTTTGGGATGACGAATAAGTTTCGGTATCTTGAGCATTGTTTGGGCTAGAAGCAGCGATGTGACTGCTTGTGTTGCCAAGATGCAACAAGCTATGATGTTTGCTTCCACAAACTCTGCAAGCGCTGGAGCCGCAGACTCTCAGCTGATGTCCCCTTTGCAGGCAGTTTAGGCACAGCGCAAGCCGCTTGGCTTCGTGAAGGCGCAGCAAGGGCGATAAATTTGCGAATTGCAAACATTTATAAATAGAGTGGCCTGCGACTTCACAAAACACACAAGCACTCGTTCCATTCCTAGTCACTACAAACGTTCTTCTACTACTGTTGTTCTGGCCCACCTGGGAGCTAGGCGTGTACATTGCCGTAGCGTGATCCGCATTTTCCAGCCTTTGGCAACGCCTCTCTATGAAGGTTGTAAACCGCTCGCATGATGGTATGACGTCCAACGGCGCATCATCCTCCCAGCTAGCCTGCGTAACGCTATCTAGTTTTTGCAGCAACGTATGTACTATGACGCAACCGGCGATCTGTTCCACACTGCCCATCGATTTTAAAGCACGTAGATGAGAGTTGAGCTTATCTGAAAATTCGCGCAGCTGTGCAGTCGCGCCCTTGTCCACCTTTCTCAAACCCAAAATTTCAGAGATGTGTGCCTGAAAAATAAGACGCTTGTTATTAAAACGCTTATCAAGCAGTTCTAAAGCGGCAGCATAATTTGCGTTTGAAATTTCCAATGAGCGAATTGTATCCAGCGCTGTTCCTTTAAGGCATGACCGTAGATGCTGGAGTTTTTCAATGTTGGTCAAATACGGATCCTTGTCAATGACCGTGGTGAACAGGTTCGAGAAATCGGCCCATTCTGTGTAGCCTCCACTAAACTCCGGCAATTTAAGTTGAGGCAATCGAGAGTGGTTTGGAACAACAAAGGTAGAACGCGAGTCATCGGCTGCGGCTGAATTGAAGGTGGAACAATGCGGAATCTGCTGAACCTTGCTTCGATTTCCGCGCTCGCGTTGAAGGGACAGCCGTAGCTGCCTAATAGTTGACTCAAAACTTGTCTGAAGATCCTCATCAACGCTGGCATGATCCACCTCCAACAAACCATCACAGACTATCTCAAATTTCGCCTGCAAGTCAGATGCCATGCTTATGTAATCTTGCAGCTCGTAGTCATCAACATCGCGAAGTCGAGCGGGATCAAGTTCCGAGGACAATCTATTGAGTCGATCAGTTAAATTCTTGATCTTTATTTTAAAAACAGCAGCCTGGGTTCCAACCGCCACTTGACTAGCTGATGTCGCCTCATCATTTCCATTTGCACTTGCACCTTCATCAAACATTATGAATGTAGCGCACAACAAGGTTCACACAGCCGAACTACAATACAAGTCTGATCGCGCAAGTGTTCGTTCGAGCGAGATAGCGTATAGCGGGTTATAGCGCGCAACGATTAGCGGGGATTTGCTACGGCGTTTATGTATAACAACCAACTGTATGCAGATGCGCAAGCAAACGGCTCACCACACAGCTTTGCCCGAACTGATAACTGTCCGTTGACACGACAAGAACGAAGTACAAGAAAAAATAGAAAAAATGAAAGAAAGAAAAATCACGTCGGGGTCACCAAAATGTATAGTTGCAAGCTTTTTTGCAACCAATTAATTCTAACTGCTTGTGCAGCGAAATTCAAACACTTAGATTAGTTTTCAAATGGATTTATTTGCCGCGCAGGGCACTTATTAGAATTTATAAGTTTTAAATTGTTGCTTGGCAGCCAACTCGAATTAGTTGTGCCTAGGTTGCGATCAAAACGAAAGACTGACTGGTTATGACAATATGTAAAGCGAATCGAAACGAAACTCCAATAAGACGCTCGCCGGTTAGAGCGAAGGGCAGCAATGCAAGCAAAGCAATTCAGAAGGAGAGTGGACAGCAGCTTACAAAGAGCGCGCAAAAAAACTATTTGCTCTTAGGCTGTAATTATGATTGTTATTTTCTGCTGTTGGATGATGTCCGCAGCCGTCGGTGTTATCTCTGCTGTTACTTGACCAAACACATTTATTTCAACCTATCGATTTTTAATTTCTTCGATTGCCAATTGATAGTAGGGATCCGTACGAGTTTAAAAGAGTATAACTTTTTAAAATCAGACGATATTTACCGGTGATATTCAAAGGAAATCATCGAAAAAGTTTTGATTTTTGAACCTACCTAGATTTTGAAAAAAAACGTGATTTTTGGTCGATTTTGGTCAAAATTTAGATTATTATTTTTTTGATGCCAATCGATAGTACTGATCCTTACGAGCTCAAAATGGAATAAAATTTCAAAATCTGACATTATTTGGCCGAAATATGCCAAAAAATCATCAAAAAAGGTAGATTTTAAAATCGAATCGGTTTTTGTTCAATCATTTATTTCAACCTATCGATTTTTAATTTCTTCGATTGCCAATTGATAGTAGGGATCCGTACGAGTTTAAAAGAGTATAACTTTTTCAAATCAGGCGATATTTACCGGTGATATTCAAAAGAAATCATCATAAAAGTTTTGACTGTTGAACCGGCCCAGATTTTGAAAAAAAAAGTGATGTAACCCCTTGATTTTTGTTCGATTTTGGTCAAAATTTAGATTTTTATTTTTTTGATGCCAATCGATATTACTGATCCTTACGAGCTCAAAATGGTATAAAATTTCAAAATCTGACATTATTTGGCCGAGATATGCCAAAAAATCATCAAAAAAGGTAGATTTCAAAATCGAATCGGTTTTTAGTCAATCATTTATTTCAACCTATCGATTTTTAATTTCTTCGTTTGCCAATTGATAGAAGGGATCCATACGAGTTCAAAAAGGTATAACTTTTTAAAATCAGACGATATTAACCGGTGATATTTAAAAGAAATCATCGAAAAAGTTTTGATTTTTGAACCGACCTAGATTTTGAACAAAAACGCGATGTAACCCCTTGAATTTTGGTCAATTTTGGTCAAAATTTAGATTTTTATTTTTTTGATGCCAATCGATAGTACTGATCCTTACAAGCTCAAAATGGTATAAAATTTCAAAATCTGACATTATTTGGCCGAGATATGCCAAAAAATCGTCAAAAAAGGTAGATTTTAAAAACGAATCGGTTTTTGGTCAATCATTTATTTTAACCTATCGATTTTTAATTTCTTCGATTGCCAATTGATAGTAGGGATCCGTACGAGTTTAAAAAGGTATAACTTTTTAAAATCAGACGATATTTACCGGTGATATTCAAAAGAAATCATCGAAAAAGTTTTGACTTTTTAACCGACCCAGATTTTGAAAAGAAAACGTGATGTAACCCCTTGATTTTTGGTCGACTTTGGTCAAAATTTAGATTTTTATTTTTTTGATGCCAATCGATATTACTGATCCTTACGAGATCAAAGTGGTATAAAATTTTAAAATCTGACATTATTTGGCCGAGATATGCCAATAAATCATCAAAAAAGGTAGATATTAAAAACGAATCGGTTTTTTGTCAATCATTTATTTCAACCTATCGATTTTTAATTTCTTCGATTGCAAATTGATAGTAGGGATCCGTACGAGTTTAAAAAGGTATAACTTTTTAAAATCAGACGATATTTACCGGTGATATTTAAAACAAATCATCGAAAAAGTTTTGATTTTTGAACCTACCTAGATTTTGAAAAAAACGTGATTTTTGGTCGATTTTGGTCAAAATTTAGATTATTATTTTTTTGATGCCAATCGATAGTACTGATCCTTACGAGCTCAAAATGGAATAAAATTTCAAAATCTGACATTATTTGGCCGAAATATGCCAAAAAATCATCAAAAAAGGTAGATTTTAAAATCGAATCGGTTTTTGTTCAATCATTTATTTCAACCTATCGATTTTTAATTTCCAATTGATAGTAGGGATCCGTACGAGTTTAAAAAGGTATAACTTTTTAAAATCAGACGATATTTACCGGTGATATTTAAAAGAAATCATCGAAAAAGTTTTGATTTTTGAACCGACCCAGATTTTGAAAAAAAACGTGATGTAACCCCTTGATTTTTGGTCGATTTTGGTCAAAATTTAGATTTTTATTTTTTTGATGCCAATCGATAGTACTGATCCTTACGAGCTCAAAATGGTATAAAATTTCGAAATCTGGCATTATTTGGCCGAGATATGCCAAGAAATCATCAAAAGAGGTAGATTTTAAAAACGAATCGGTTTTTGGTCAATCATTTATTTCAACCTATCGATTTTTAATTTCTTCGATTGCCAATTGATAGTAGGGATCCGTACGAGTTTAAAAGAGTATAACTTTTTAAAATCAGACGATATTTACCGGTGATATTCAAAGGAAATCATCGAAAAAGTTTTGATTTTTGAACCTACCTAGATTTTGAAAAAAAACGTGATTTTTGGTCGATTTTGGTCAAAATTTAGATTATTATTTTTTTGATGCCAATCGATAGTACTGATCCTTACGAGCTCAAAATGGAATAAAATTTCAAAATCTGACATTATTTGGCCGAAATATGCCAAAAAATCATCAAAAAAGGTAGATTTTAAAATCGAATCGGTTTTTGTTCAATCATTTATTTCAACCTATCGATTTTTAATTTCTTCGATTGCCAATTGATAGTAGGGATCCGTACGAGTTTAAAAGAGTATAACTTTTTCAAATCAGGCGATATTTACCGGTGATATTCAAAAGAAATCATCATAAAAGTTTTGACTGTTGAACCGGCCCAGATTTTGAAAAAAAAAGTGATGTAACCCCTTGATTTTTGTTCGATTTTGGTCAAAATTTAGATTTTTATTTTTTTGATGCCAATCGATATTACTGATCCTTACGAGCTCAAAATGGTATAAAATTTCAAAATCTGACATTATTTGGCCGAGATATGCCAAAAAATCATCAAAAAAGGTAGATTTCAAAATCGAATCGGTTTTTAGTCAATCATTTATTTCAACCTATCGATTTTTAATTTCTTCGTTTGCCAATTGATAGAAGGGATCCATACGAGTTCAAAAAGGTATAACTTTTTAAAATCAGACGATATTAACCGGTGATATTTAAAAGAAATCATCGAAAAAGTTTTGATTTTTGAACCGACCTAGATTTTGAACAAAAACGCGATGTAACCCCTTGAATTTTGGTCAATTTTGGTCAAAATTTAGATTTTTATTTTTTTGATGCCAATCGATAGTACTGATCCTTACAAGCTCAAAATGGTATAAAATTTCAAAATCTGACATTATTTGGCCGAGATATGCCAAAAAATCGTCAAAAAAGGTAGATTTTAAAAACGAATCGGTTTTTGGTCAATCATTTATTTTAACCTATCGATTTTTAATTTCTTCGATTGCCAATTGATAGTAGGGATCCGTACGAGTTTAAAAAGGTATAACTTTTTAAAATCAGACGATATTTACCGGTGATATTCAAAAGAAATCATCGAAAAAGTTTTGACTTTTTAACCGACCCAGATTTTGAAAAGAAAACGTGATGTAACCCCTTGATTTTTGGTCGACTTTGGTCAAAATTTAGATTTTTATTTTTTTGATGCCAATCGATATTACTGATCCTTACGAGATCAAAGTGGTATAAAATTTTAAAATCTGACATTATTTGGCCGAGATATGCCAATAAATCATCAAAAAAGGTAGATATTAAAAACGAATCGGTTTTTTGTCAATCATTTATTTCAACCTATCGATTTTTAATTTCTTCGATTGCAAATTGATAGTAGGGATCCGTACGAGTTTAAAAAGGTATAACTTTTTAAAATCAGACGATATTTACCGGTGATATTTAAAACAAATCATCGAAAAAGTTTTGATTTTTGAACCTACCTAGATTTTGAAAAAAACGTGATTTTTGGTCGATTTTGGTCAAAATTTAGATTATTATTTTTTTGATGCCAATCGATAGTACTGATCCTTACGAGCTCAAAATGGAATAAAATTTCAAAATCTGACATTATTTGGCCGAAATATGCCAAAAAATCATCAAAAAAGGTAGATTTTAAAATCGAATCGGTTTTTGTTCAATCATTTATTTCAACCTATCGATTTTTAATTTCTTCGATTGCCAATTGATAGTAGGGATCCGTACGAGTTTAAAAGAGTATAACTTTTTCAAATCAGACGATATTTACCGGTGATATTTAAAAGAAATCATCGAAAAAGTTTTGATTTTTGAACCGACCCAGATTTTGCAAGAAAACCGTGATGTAACCCCTTGATTTTTGGTCGATTTTGGTCAAAATTTAGATTTTTATTTTTTTAAGGCCAATCGATAGTACTGATCCTTACGAGCTCTAAATGGTATAAAATTTAAAAATCTGACATTATTTGGCCGAGATATGCCAAAAAATCATCAAAAAAGCTAGATTTTAAAAACGAATCGGTTTTTGGTCAATCATTTATTTTAACCTATCGATTTTTAATTTCTTCGATTGCCAATTGATAGTAGGGATCCGTACGAGTTTAAAAAGGTATAACATTTTAAAATCAGACGATATTTACCGGTGATATTTAAAAGAAATCATCGAAAAAGTTTTGATTTTTGAACCGACCCAATTTTGAAAAAAAAACGTGATGTAGCCCCTTGATTTTTGGACAATTTTGGTCAAAATTTAGATTTTTATTTTTTTGATGCCAATCGATAGTACTGATCCTTACGAGCTCTAAATGGTATAAAATTTAAAAATCTGACATTATTTGGCCGAGATATGCCAAAAAATCATCAAAAAAGGTAGATTTTAAGAACGAATCGGTTTTTGGTCAATCATTTATTTTAACCTATCGCTTTTCAATTTCTTCGATAGCCACATAATAATAGGGATCCGTACGAGTTTAAAAAGGTATAACTTTTTAAAATCAGACGATATTAACCGGTGATATTCAAAAGAAATCATAGAAAAAGTTTTGATTTTTGAACCGACCCAGATTTTGAAAAAAAAACGATGTAACCCCTTGATTTTTGGTCAATTTTGGTCAAAATTTAGATTTTTATTTTTTTGATGCCAATCGATAGTACTGATCCTTACGAGCTCAAAATGGTATAAAATTTCAAAATCTGACATTAATTGGCCGAGATATGCCAAAAAATCATCAAAAAAGGTAGATTTTAAAAACGAATCGGTTTTTGGTCAATCATTTATTTCAACCTATCGATTTTTAATATCTTTGATTGCCAATTGATAGTAGGGATCCGTACGAGTTTAAAAAGGTATAACTTTTTAAAATCAGACGATATTTACCGGTGATATTTAAAAGAAATCATCGAAAAAGTTTTGATTTTTGAACCGACCCAGATTTTGAAAAAAAACGTGATGTAACCCCTTGATTTTTGGTCGATTTTGGTCAAAATTTAGATTTTTATTTTTTTGATGCCAATCGATAGTACTGATCCTTACGAGCTCAAAATGGTATAAAATTTCGAAATCTGGCATTATTTGGCCGAGATATGCCAAGAAATCATCAAAAGAGGTAGATTTTAAAAACGAATCGGTTTTTGGTCAATCATTTATTTCAACCTATCGATTTTTAATTTCTTCGATTGCCAATTGATAGTAGGGATCCGTACGAGTTTAAAAGAGTATAACTTTTTAAAATCAGACGATATTTACCGGTGATATTCAAAGGAAATCATCGAAAAAGTTTTGATTTTTGAACCTACCTAGATTTTGAAAAAAAACGTGATTTTTGGTCGATTTTGGTCAAAATTTAGATTATTATTTTTTTGATGCCAATCGATAGTACTGATCCTTACGAGCTCAAAATGGAATAAAATTTCAAAATCTGACATTATTTGGCCGAAATATGCCAAAAAATCATCAAAAGAGGTAGATTTTAAAAACGAATCGGTTTTTGGTCAATCATTTATTTCAACCTATCGATTTTTAATTTCTTCGATTGCCAATTGATAGTAGGGATCCGTACGAGTTTAAAAGAGTATAACTTTTTAAAATCAGACGATATTTACCGGTGATATTCAAAGGAAATCATCGAAAAAGTTTTGATTTTTGAAACGACGCAGATTTTGAAAAAAACGTGATGTAACCCCTTGATTTTTGGTCGATTTTGGTCAAAATTTAGATTTTTATTTTTTGATGCCAATAGTAATTTAATTTCTTCGATTGCCAATTGATAGTAGGGATCCGTACGAGTTTAAAAAGGTATAACTCTTTAAAAATCAGACGATATATACCGGTGATATTCAAAAGATATCATCGAAAAAGTTTTGATTTTTGAACCGACCCAGATTTAAAAAAAAAACGTGATGTAACCCCTTGATTTCTGTTCGATTTTGGTCAAAATTTAGATTTTTATTTTTTTGATGCCAATCGATAGTACTGATCCTTACGAGCTCAAAATGGTATAAAATTTCAAAATCTGATATTATTTGGCCGAGATATGCCAAAAAATCATCAAAAAAGGTAGATTTCAAAATCGAATCGGTTTTTAGTCAATCATTTATTTCAACCTATCGATTTTTAATTTCTTCGATTGCCAATTGATAGTAGGAATCCGAACGAGCTTAAAAAGGTATAACAATTAAAATTCAGACGATATTTACCGGAGATTTTCAAGAGAAATCATCTAAAAATTTTTGATTTTTGAACCGACCCAGATTTTGAAAAAAAAAAAACGTGATGTAACCCCTTGGTTACACTCCGCGCGGAGATATGACGTTCCACAACGACATAAAAAAATTGTCTGATTTTGAAATGTTATACCTTTTTAAATTCATACGGATCCCTACTATAAAATTGGATTCAAAGAAATTCAATATCAGTGGGATACAAAAAATGATTGACCAAAAACTGATTCGTTTTCTAAATCAATTTTTTGTGATGATTTTCCAAAATTTTGACCCAAATCGACTAAATGACAAGGGGTTATATCACGCTCTTTTTTAAAAACAGAGGTCGGTGCGAAAATCGAAACTTTTCGATGATTTTTTTTTTAATATCTCGGGTAATAACTCCGCGGGCAGATATGACGTTCCAAAACGACATAACTCCGCGCGGAGATATGACGTTCCAAAACGACATTACTCCGCGCGGAGATATGACGTTCCAAAACGACATAACTCCACGCGGAGATATGACGTTCCAAAACGACATAACTCCGCGCGGAGATATGACGTTCCAAAACGACATAGCTCCGCGCGGAGATATGACGTTCCAAAACAACATAACTCCGCGCGGAGATATGACGTTCCAAAACGACATAACTCCGCGCGGAGATACATATCGTTTTGGAACGACATAATCGTTTGGAACGACATAACTCCGCGCGGAGATATGACGTTCCAAAACGACATAACTCCACGCGGAGATATGACGTTCCAAAACGACATAACTCCGCGCGGAGATATGACGTTCCAAAACGACATAGCTCCGCGCGGAGATATGAAGTTCCAAAACAACATAACTCCGCGCGGAAAATTTGTCTGATTTTGAAATGTTATACCTTTTTCAATTCGTACGGATCCCTACTATAAAATTTCAAAATCTGGCATTATTTGGCCGAGATATGGCAAAAAATCATTAAAAAAGATAGATTTAAGAAACGAATCGGTTTTTGGTCAATCATTTATTTTAACCTATCGATTTTTAATTTCTTCGATTGTCAATTGATAGTACGGATCCGTACGAGTTTAAAAAGGTATAACTTTTTAAAATCAGACGATATATACCGGTGATATTCAAAAGAAATCATCGAAAAAGCTTTGGTTTTTGAACCGACCCAGATTATGAAAAAAAACGTGATGTAACCCCTTGATTTTGGTCGATTTTGGTCAAAATTTAGATTTTTATTTTATTGATGCCAATCGATAGTACTGATCCTTACGAGCTCAAAATGGTATAAAATTTCAAAATCTGATATTATTTGATTTTTATTTTATTGATGCCAATCGATAGTACTGATCCTTACGAGCTCAAAATGGAATAAAATTTCAAAATCTGACATTATTTGGCCGAAATATGCCAAAAAATCATCAAAAGAGGTAGATTTCAAAATCGAATCGGTTTTTAGTCAATCATTTATTTCAACCTATCGATTTTTAATTTCTTCGATTGCCAATTGATAGTAGGAATCCGTACGAGTTTAAAAAGGTATAACATTTAAAAATCAGACGATATTTACCGGAGATTTTCAAGAGAAATCATCGAAAAAGTTTTGATTTTTGAACCGACCCAGATTTTGAAAAAAAACGTGATGTAACCCCTTGGTTACACTCCGCGCGGAGATATGACGTTCCCAAACGACATAAAAAAATTGTCTGATTTTGAAATGTTTTACCTTTTTAAATTCGTACGGATCCCTACTATAAAATTGGATTCAAAGAAATTCAATATCAGTGGGATACAAAAAATGATTGACCAAAAACGGATTCGTTTTCAAAATCAATTTTTTGTGATGATTTTCCAAAATTTTGACCCAAATCGACTAAATGACAAGGGGTTACATCACGCTCTTTTTTAAAAACAGAGGTCGGTGCGAAAATCGAAACTTTTCGATGATTTTTTTTTAATATCTCGGGTAATAGCTCCGCGGGGAGATATGACGTTCCAAAACGACATAGCTCCGCGCGGAGATATGACGTTCCAAAACGACATTACTCCGCGCGGAGATATGACGTTCCAAACCGACATAACCCCACGTGGAGATATGACGTTCCAAAACGACATAACTCCGCGCGGAGATATGACGTTCCAAAACGACAGAGCTCCGCGCGGAGATATGACGTTCCAAAACGACATAACTCCGCGCGGAAAATTTGTCTGATTTTGAAATGTTATACCTTTTTCAATTCGTACGGATCCCTACTATAAAATTTCAAAATCTGGCATTATTTGGCCGAAATATGGCAAAAAATCATTAAAAAAGATAGATTTAAGAAACGAATCGGTTTTTGGTCAATCATTTATTTTAACCTATCGATTTTTAATTTCTTCGATTGTCAATTGATAGTACGGATCCGTACGAGTTTAAAAAGGTATAACTTTTTAAAATCAGACGATATATACCGGTGATATTCAAAAGAAATCATCGAAAAAGTTTTGATATTTGAACCGACCCAGATTATGAAAAAAAAAACGTGATGTAACCCCTTGATTTTGGTCGATTTTGGTCAAAATGTAGATTTTTATTTTCTTGATGCCAATCGATCGTACTGATCCTTACGAGTTCAAAAAGGTATAAAATTCCAAAATATGACAATATTTGGCCGAGATATGTCAAAAAATCATCAAAATAGGATGATTTTGAAAACGAATCGGTTTTTGGTCAATTATTTTGTAGCCGATCGATATTGAATTTCTGTGAATGCCAATTGATAGTAGGGATCCGTACGAATTAAAAAAGGTATAACATTTTAAAATCAGACAATTTTTACCGGAGATATTCAAAATAAATCATCGAAAAAGTTTTGATTTCTGAACCGACCTCGATATTGAAAAAAACGTGATGTAACCCCTTTATTTTTGGTCGATTTTGGTCAAAATTTAGATTTTTATTTTTTTGATGCCAATCGATAGTACTGATCCTTACGAGCTCAAAATGGTATAAAATTTCAAAATCTGACATTATTTGGCCTAGATATGCCAAAAAATCATCAAAATAGGTAGATTTTAAAAACGAAAACGGTTTTTGGTTAATCATTTATTTCAACCTATCGATTTTTAATTTCTTCGATTGTCAATTGATCGTAGGGATCCGTACGAGTTTAAGAAGGTATAACTTTTTAAAATCAGACGATATTTACCGGAGATATTCAAAAGAAATCATCGAAAAAGTTTTGACTTTTGAACCGGCCCAGATTTTGAAAAAAAACGTGATGTAACCAAGGGGTTGAAATAAATGATTGACCAAAAACCGATTCGTTTTTAAAATCTACCTTTTTTGATGATTTTTTGCCATATCTCGGCCATATAATGCCAGATTTTGAGATTTTATAGTAGGGATCCGTACGAATTTAAAAAGGTATAACATTTCAAAATCAGACAAATTTTACGGCAGATATTCAATAAAAATCATTGAAAATGTTTTGATTTTGGAACATACCCCGATTTTGAAAAAAACGTGATGATTTGGAAGGTCATATCTCCGCGCGGAGTTATGTCGTTTTGGAACGTCATATCTCCGCGCGGAGTTATGTCGTTTTGGAACGTCATATCTCCCCGCGGAGCTATTACCCGAGATATTAACAAAAAATATCATCGAAAAGTTTCGATTTTCGCACCGACCTCTATTTAAAAAAAAAAAAGCGTGATGTAACCCCTTGCCATTTTGTCGATTTGGGTCAAAATTTTGGAAAATCAACAAAAAAGGTTGATTTTGAAAATGAATGAACGATATAACTCGTCGCGAAGATATGACGTTCCAAAATTTCAATTCTGACATTATTTGGCCGAGATATGGCAAAAAATCATTAAAAAAGATAGATTTAAAAAACGAATCGGTTTTTGGTCAATCATTTATTTCAACCTTTCGCTTTTTAATTTCTTTGATTGTCAATTGATAGTAGGGATCCGTACGAATTTAAAAAGGTATAACATTTTAAAATCAGACGATTTTTACCGGAGATATTCAAAATAAATCATCGAAAAAGTTTTGATTTTTGAACCGACCACGATTTTAAAAAAAAACGTGATGTAAGCACTTGATTTTTGGTCGATTTTGGTCAAAATGTAGATTTTTATTTTCTTGATGCCAATCGATCGTACTGATCCTTACGAGTTCAAAAAGGTATAAAATTCCAATATTTGGCCGAGATATGCCAAAAAATCATCAAAATAGGATGATTTTGAAAACGAATCGGTTTTTGGTCAATTATTTTGTAGCCGATCGATATTGAATTTCTGTGAATGCCAATTGATAGTAGGGATCCGTACGAATTAAAAAAGGTATAACATTTTAAAATCAGACAATTTTTACCGGAGATATTCAAAATAAATCATCGAAAAAGTTTTGATTTTTGAACCGATCTCGATTTTGAAAAAAAGCGTGATTTTTGGTCGATTTTGGTCAAAATTTAGATTGTTATTTTTTTGATGCCAATCGATAGTACTGATCCTTACGAAGTCAAAATGGTATAAAATTTCAAAATCTGACATTATTTGGCCTAGATATGCCAAAAAATCATCAAAATAGGTAGATTTTAAAAACGAAAACGGTTTTTGGTTAATCATTTATTTCAACCTATCGCTTTTTAATTTCTTCGATTGTCAATTGATAGTAGGGATCCGTACGAGTTTAAAATCAGACGATATTTACCGGAGATATTCAAAAGAAATCATCGAAAAAGGTTTGACTCTTGAACCGACCCAGATTTTGAAAAAAAAACGTGATGTAACCCCTTGATTTTTGGTCAATTTTGGTGAAAATTTAGATTTTTATTTTTTTGATGCCAATCGATAGTACTGATCCTTACGAGCTCAAAATGGTATAAAATTTCAAAATCTGACATTATTTGGCCTAGATATGCCAAAAAATCATCAAAATAGGTAGATTTTAAAAACGAAAACGGTTTTTGGTTAATCATTTATTTCAACCTATCGATTTTTAATTTCTTCGATTGTCAATTGATCGTAGGGATCCGTACGAGTTTAAGAAGGTATAACTTTTTAAAATCAGACGATATTTACCGGAGATATTCAAAATAAATCATCGAAAAAGTTTTGACTTTTGAACCGGCCCAGATTTTGAAAAAAAAACGTGATGTAACCAAGGGGTTGAAATAAATGATTGACCAAAAACCGATTCGTTTTTAAAATCTACCTTTTTTGATGATTTTTTGCCATATCTCGGCCATATAATGCCAGATTTTGAGATTTTATAGTAGGGATCCGTACGAATTTAAAAAGGTATAACATTTCGAAATCAGACAAATTTTACGGGAGATATTCAATAAAAATCATCGAAAAAGTTTTGATTTTTGAACCGACCCTGATTTTGAAAAAAAAAAGTGATGATTTGGGAGGTCATATCTCCGCGCGGAGCTATGTCGTTTTGGAACGTCATATCTCCGCGCGGAGTTATGTCGTTTTGGAACGTCATATCTCCGCGCGGAGTTATGTCGTTTTGGAACGTCATAGCTCCCCGCGGAGCTATTACCCGAGATATTAACAAAAAAAATCATCGAAAAGCTTCGATTTTCGCACCAACCTCTATTAAAAAAAAAAAAAGCGTGATGTAACCCCTTGCCATTTTGTCGATTTGGGTCAAAATTTTGGAAAATCAACAAAAAAGGTTGATTTTGAAAATGAATGAATTGTTGGTCAATCATTTTTTTGGTGACCATCGATATTGAATTTCTTTGAATGCCATTTTATGGTAGGGATCCGTACGAATTTAAAAAGGTATAACATTTCAAAATCAGACAAATTTTACGGCAGATATTCAATAAAAATCATCGAAAATGTTTTGATTTTGGAACATACCCCGATTTTGAATAAAAACGTGATGATTTGGGAGGTCATATCTCCGCGCGGAGTTATGTCGTTTTGGAACGTCATATCTCCGCGCGGAGTTATATCGTTTTGGAACGTCATATCTCCGCGCGGAGTTATGTCGTTTTGGAACGTCATTTCTCCGCGCGGAGTTATGTCGTTTTGTAACGTCATATATCCGCGCGGAGTTATGTCGTTTTGTAACGTCATATATCCTCGCGGAGTTATGTCGTTATGGAACGAACGAATGACTTTTGAACCGGCCCAGATTTTGAAAAAAAAACGTGATGTAACCAAGGGGTTGAAATAAATGATTGACCAAAAACCGATTCGTTTTTAAAATCTACCTTTTTTGATGATTTTTTGCCATATCTCGGCCATATAATGCCAGATTTTGAGATTTTATAGTAGGGATCCGTACGAATTTAAAAAGGTATAACATTTCGAAATCAGACAAATTTTACGGGAGATATTCAATAAAAATCATCGAAAAAGTTTTGATTTTTGAACCGACCCTGATTTTGAAAAAAAAAAGTGATGATTTGGGAGGTCATATCTCCGCGCGGAGCTATGTCGTTTTGGAACGTCATATCTCCGCGCGGAGTTATGTCGTTTTGGAACGTCATATCTCCGCGCGGAGTTATGTCGTTTTGGAACGTCATAGCTCCCCGCGGAGCTATTACCCGAGATATTAACAAAAAAAATCATCGAAAAGCTTCGATTTTCGCACCAACCTCTATTAAAAAAAAAAAAAGCGTGATGTAACCCCTTGCCATTTTGTCGATTTGGGTCAAAATTTTGGAAAATCAACAAAAAAGGTTGATTTTGAAAATGAATGAATTGTTGGTCAATCATTTTTTTGGTGACCATCGATATTGAATTTCTTTGAATGCCATTTTATGGTAGGGATCCGTACGAATTTAAAAAGGTATAACATTTCAAAATCAGACAAATTTTACGGCAGATATTCAATAAAAATCATCGAAAATGTTTTGATTTTGGAACATACCCCGATTTTGAATAAAAACGTGATGATTTGGGAGGTCATATCTCCGCGCGGAGTTATGTCGTTTTGGAACGTCATATCTCCGCGCGGAGTTATATCGTTTTGGAACGTCATATCTCCGCGCGGAGTTATGTCGTTTTGGAACGTCATTTCTCCGCGCGGAGTTATGTCGTTTTGTAACGTCATATATCCGCGCGGAGTTATGTCGTTTTGTAACGTCATATATCCTCGCGGAGTTATGTCGTTATGGAACGTCATATCTCCGCGCGGAGTTATTTCGCTTTGGAACGTCATATCTCCGCGCGGAGTTATGTCGTTTTGGAACGTCATATCTCCCCGCGGAGCTATTACCCGAGATATTAAAAAAATCATCGAAAAGTTTCGATTTTCGCACCGACCTCTGTTTTTAAAAAAGAGCGTGATGTAACCCCTTGTCATTTTGTCGATTTGGGTCAAAATTTTGGAAAATCATCACAAAAAAGGTTGATTTTGAAAACGAATCAGTTTTTTGTCAATCATTTTTTGTAGCCCATCTATAATAAATTTCTTTGAAAGCCATTTTATAGTAGGGATCCGTACGAATTTAAACAGGTATAACATTTCAAAATCAGCCAATTTTTACGGAAGATATTCAATAAAAATCATCGAAAAAGTTTCGATTTTGGAACCGTCCCCGATTTTGAAAAAAAACGTGTTGATTTGGAAGGTCATATGTCGTTTTGGAACGTCATATCTCCGCGCGGAGTTATTTTGTTTGGAACGTCATATCTCCCCGCGGAGCTATTACCCGAGATATTAAAAAAAAATAAATCATCGAAAAGTTTCGATTTTCGCACCGACCTCTATTTTTAAAAACAAAAGCGTGATGGAACCCCTTGCCATTTTGTCGATTTGGGTCAAAATTATGGAAAATCATCAAGAATAAAATGATTTTGAAAACGAATCAGTTTTTGGTCAATCATTTTTTGTAGCCCATCGATTTTGAATTTCTTTGAATGCCAATTGATGGTAGGGATCCGTACGCATTCAAAAAGGTATAACATTTCAAAATCAGACAAATTTTACGGCAGATATTCAATAAAAATCATCGAAAATGTTTTGATTTTGGAACATACCCCGATTTTGAAAAAAAACGTGATGATTTGGAAGGTCATATCTCCGCGCGGAGTTATGTCGTTTTGGAACGTCATATCTCCCCGCGGAGCTATTACCCGAGATATTAAAAAAAAAATCATCGAAAAGTTTCGATTTTCGCACCGACCTCTATTTTAAAAAAAAAAGCGTGATGTAACCCCTTGCCATCTTGTCGATTTGGGTCCAAATTTTGGAAAATCAACAAAAAAGGTTGATTTTGAAAATGAATGAATTGTTGGTCAATCATTTTTTTCGTGACCATCGATATTGAATTTCGTTGAATGCCATTTTATAGTAGGGATCCGTACGAATTTAAAAAGGTATAACATTTCAAAATCAGACAAATTTTACGGCAGATATTCAATTAAAATCATCGGAAATGTTTTGATTTTGGAACATAACCCGATTTTGAAAAAAAAACGTGATGATTTGGAAGGTCATATCTCCGCGCGGAGTTATGTCGTTTTGGAACGTCATATCTCCGCGCAGAGTTATGTCGTTTTGGAACGTCATATCTCCGCGCGGAGTTAAGTAGTTTTAAAACGTCATATCTCCGCGCGGAGTTATGTCGTTTTGGAACGTCATATCTCCCCGTGGAGCTGTTACCCGAGATATAAAAAAAAAAAAAACATCGAAAAGTTTCGATTTACGCACCGACCTCTATTTTAAAAAGAAAAGCGTGATGTTACCCCTTGCCATTTTGTCGATTTGGGTCAAAATTATGGAAAATCATCAAGAATAAAATGATTTTGAAAACGAATCAGTTTTTGGTCAATCATTTTTTGTAGCCCATCGATTTTGAATTTCTTTGAATGCCAATTGATGGTAGGGATCCGTACGCATTCAAAAAGGTATAACATTTCAAAATCAGACAAATTTTACGGCAGATATTCAATAAAAATCATCGAAAATGTTTTGATTTTGGAACATACCCCGATTTTGAAAAAAAACGTGATGATTTGGAAGGTCATATCTCCGCGCGGAGTTATGTCGTTTTGGAACGTCATATCTCCCCGCGGAGCTATTACCCGAGATATTAAAAAAAAAATCATCGAAAAGTTTCGATTTTCGCACCGACCTCTATTTTAAAAAAAAAAGCGTGATGTAACCCCTTGCCATCTTGTCGATTTGGGTCCAAATTTTGGAAAATCAACAAAAAAGGTTGATTTTGAAAATGAATGAATTGTTGGTCAATCATTTTTTTCGTGACCATCGATTTTGAATTTCGTTGAATGCCATTTTATAGTAGGGATCCGTACGAATTTAAAAAGGTATAACATTTCAAAATCAGACAAATTTTACGGCAGATATTCAATTAAAATCATCGGAAATGTTTTGATTTTGGAACATAACCCGATTTTGAAAAAAAAACGTGATGATTTGGAAGGTCATATCTCCCATTTAGTCGATTTGGGTCCAAATTTTGGAGACTCAACAAAAATGGTTGATTTTGAAAATTAATGAATTGTTGGTCAATCATTTTTTTGGTGACCATCGATATTTCTTTGAATCCCATTTTATAGTAGGGATCCGTACGCATTAAAAAAGGTATAACATTTTAAAATCAGACGATTTTTACCGGAGATATTCAAAATAAATCATCGAAAAAGTTTTGATTTTTGAACCGACCTCGATTTTGAAAAAAAATGATGTAACCACTTGATTTTTGGTCAATTTTGGTCAAAATTTAGCTTTTTATTTTCTGATTTTGAAAACGAATCGGTTTTTAGTCAATTATTTTTTGTAGCCCATCGATGTTGAATTTCTGTGAATGCCAATTGATTGTAGGGATCTGTACGAAAAAGGTTTAACATTTTAAAATCAGACGATTTTTACCGGAGATATTTAAAATAAATCATCGAAAAAGTTTTGAATTTTGAAATATTCTTGAATCCCGAAGATCATGGAGATATGTCGTTTTGAAACGACATATCTTCTTGAATCCCGAAGATCATGGAGATATGTCGTGTTGAAACGACATATCTTCTTGAATCCCGGAGATCATGGAGATATGTCGTTTTTGAAGCGACATATCTCCCCATGTGTGAACAAAACGCCTTTATGTTTGACAATTGCTAACGCATTGATGTTACCCCTTGCTTTTTGGTCGATTTGGGTCAAATTTTAGATTTTAATATGTTTGATGCCAATCGATGGTATTGATCGTTACGAGTCGAAAATGGTATAAAATAATAAAATCTGACATTATTTGGCCGAGATATTCCAAAAAATCTTAAAAAAAGGTTGACTTTACAAACGAATCGGTTTTTGGTCAACAACTTTTTTTAGGCCACTGATATTTAATTTCTTTGAAAGATATTCCAAAAAATCTTAAAAAAAGGTTGACTTTACAAACGAATCGGTATTTGGTCAACAACTTTTTTAAGGCTACTGATATTTAATTTCTTTGAATGCCAATTTATAGTAGGGATCCGTACGAATATAAAAAGGTATAACATTATAAAATCAGACGATATTTACCCGAGATATCAAAAGAAAAGCCTTCAAAAAGTTTCGATTTTCGAGCCGACCCCGATTTTGACAAAAAACGTGATGTTACCCCTTGCTTTTTGGCCGATTTGGGTCAAATTTTAGATTTTAATATGTTTGATGCCAATCGATAGTATTGATCGTTACGACTCGAAAATGGTATAAAATAATAAAATCTGACATTATTTGGCCGAGATATTCCAAAAAATCTTAAAAAAAGGTTGACTTTACAAACGAATCGGTTTTTGGTCAACAACTTTTTTTAGGCCACTGATATTTAATTTCTTTGAATGCCAATACATAGTATGGATCCGTACGAATATAAAAAGGTATAACATTATAAAATCAGACGATATTTACCCGAGATATCAAAAGAAAAGCATCCAAAAAGTTTCGATTTTCGAGCCGACCGCGATTTTGACAAAAAACGTGATGTTACCCCTTGCTATTCGGTCGATTTGGGTCAAATTTTAGATTTTAATATGTTTGATGCCAATCGATAGTATTGATCGTTACCAGTCGAAAATGGTATAAAATAATAAAATCTGACATTATTTGGCTGAGATATTCCAAAAAATCTTAAAAAAAAGGTTGACTTTACAAACGAATCGGTTTTGGGTTAACAACTTTTTTTAGGCCACTGATATTTAATTTCTTTGAATGCCAATTCATAGTAGGGATCCGTACGAATATAAAAAGGTATAACATTATAAAATCAGACGATATTTACCCGAGATATCAAAAGAAAAGCATCCAAAAAGTTTCGATTTTCGAGCCGACCCCGATTTTGATAAAAAACGTGATGTTACCCCTTGCTATTCGGTCGATTTGGGTCAAATTTTAGATTTTAATATGTTTGATGCCAATCGATAGTATTGATCGTTACCAGTCGAAAATGGTATAAAATAATAAAATCTGACATTATTTGGCCGAGATATTCCAAAAAATCTTGAAAAAAGGATGACTTTACAAACGAATCGGTTTTTGGTCAACAACCTCTTTTTAGGCCACTGATATTTAATTTCTTTGAATGCCAATTCATAGTAAATACTCCGCGCGGAGTTCGGAGTTTGGTTCGAAAATCAAAACTTTTTTGATAGTTTTTTTTTAATATCTCGGGTAAATATCGTCGGATGTTATAATTGTATACCTTTTTCAATTCGTACGGATCCCTAGTTTCAATTTGCATTCAAACAAATCAAAAATCGATGGCCTAAAAAAAGTTGTTGACCAAAAATCGATTTGTTGGTAAAGTGACACCTTTTTTGATGATTTTATTTAATATCTCGGCCAAATAATGTCCGATTTTGGAATGATGTACCATTTTTGACTCGTGGGGATCAATACCATCGATTGGCGTTCAAAAATTGAAAATCTAAAATTTGACCAAAATCGACCAAAAAAGCAAGGGACCAAAAATCGATTTGTTGGTAAAGTCCACCTTTTTTGATGATTTTATTGAATATCTCGGCCAAATAATGTCCGATTTTGGAATGATGTACCATTTTTGACTCGGGGGGATCAATACTATCGATTGGCGTTCAAAAATTGAAAATCTAAATTTTGACCAAAATCGACCAAAAAAGCAAGGGGTTACATCACGGTTTTTCTTAAAATCGGGGTCGGTTCGAAAATCAAAACTTATTCGAAAGTTTTTTTTTTTAATATCTCGGGTAAATATCGTCGGATGTTATAATTGTATACCTTTTTCAATTCGTTTCAAAACGACATATCTCCATGATCTCCGGGATTCAAGAAGTTATGTCGTTTCAAAACGACATATCTCCATGATCTCCGGGATTCAAGAAGATATGTCGTTTCAAAAACGACATATCTCTCATGTCTCCCAGCGGAGATATGTCGTTTTAGAACGTCATATCTCCGCGCGGAGTTATGTCGTTTTGGAACGTCATATCTTCTTGAATCCCGGAGATCATGGAGATATGTCGTTTTGAAACGACATATCTTCTTGAATCCCGAAGATCATGGAGATATGTCGTTTTGAAACGACATATCTTCTTGAATCCCGGAGATCATGGAGATATGTCGTTTCAAAAACGACATATCTCTCATGTCTCCCCGCGGAGATATGTCGTTTTAGAACGTCATATCTCCGCGCGGAGTTATGTCGTTTTGGAACGTCATATCTTCTTGAATCCCGGAGATCATGGAGATATGTCGTTTTGAAACGTCATATCTTCTTGAATCCCGGAGATCATGGAGATATGTCGTTTTGAAACGACATATCTTCTTGAATCCCGGAGATCATGGAGATATGTCGTTTTGAAACGACATATCTTCTTGAATCCCGGAGATCATGGAGATATGTCGTTTTGAAACGTCATATCTTCTTGAATCCCGGAGATCATGGAGATATGTCGTTTTGAAACGACAAATCTTCTTGAATCCCGGAGATCATGGAGATATGTCGTTTTGAAACGACATATCTTGTTGAATCCCGGAGATATGTCGTTTTTGAAGCGACATATCTTCTTGAATCCCGAAGATCATGGAGATATGTCGTTTTGAAACGACATATCTTCTTGAATCCCGGAGATCATGGAGATATGTCGTTTCAAAAACGACATATCTCTCATGTCTCCCCGCGGAGATATGTCGTTTTAGAACGTCATATCTCCGCGCGGAGTTATGTCGTTTTGGAACGTCATATCTTCTTGAATCCCGGAGATCATGGAGATATGTCGTTTTGAAACGTCATATCTTCTTGAATCCCGGACATCATGGAGATATGTCGTTTTGAAACGACATATCTTCTTAAATCCCGGAGATCATGGAGATATGTCGTTTTGAAACGACATATCTTCTTGAATCCCGAAGATCATGGAGATATGTCGTTTTGAAACGTCATATCTTCTTGAATCCCGGAGATCATGGAGATATGTCGTTTTGAAACGACATATCTTCTTGAATCCCGAAGATCATGGAGATATGTCGTTTTGAAACGACATATCTTCTTGAATCCCGGAGATCATGGAGATATGTCGTTTTGAAACGACATATCTTCTTGAATCCCGGAGATCATGGAGATATGTCGTTTTGAAACGACATATCTTCTTGAATCCCGAAGATCATGGAGATATGTCGTTTTGAAACGTCATATCTTCTTGAATCCCGGAGATCATGGAGATATGTCGTTTTGAAACGACATATCTTCTTGAATCCCGGAGATCATGGAGATATGTCGTTTTGAAACGACATATCTTCTTGAATCCCGGAGATCATGGAGATATGTCGTTTTGAAACGACATATCTTCTTGAATCCCGAAGATCATGGAGATATGTCGTTTTGAAACGTCATATCTTCTTGAATCCCGGAGATCATGGAGATATGTCGTTTTGAAACGACATATCTTCTTGAATCCCGAAGATCATGGAGATATGTCGTTTTGAAACGTCATATCTTCTTGAATCCCGGAGATCATGGAGATATGTCGTTTTGAACCGACATATCTTCTTGAATCCCGGAGATCATGGAGATATGTCGTTTCAAAAACGACATATCTCTCATGTCTCCCCGCGGAGATATGTCGTTTTAGAACGTCATATCTCCGCGCGGAGTTATGTCGTTTTGGAACGTCATATCTTCTTGAATCCCGGAGATCATGGAGATATGTCGTTTTGAAACGTCATATCTTCTTGAATCCCGGAGATCATGGAGATATGTCGTTTTGAAACGACATATCTTCTTGAATCCCGGAGATCATGGAGATATGTCGTTTTGAAACGCTGATATTTAATTTCTTTGAATAGTATGGATCCGTACGAATATAAAAAGGTATAACATTATAAAATCAGACGATATTTACCCGAGATATCAAAAGAAAAGCATCCAAAAAGTTTCGATTTTCGAGCCGACCCCGATTTTGACAAAAAACGTGATGTTACCCCTTGCTATTCGGTCGATTTGGGTCAAATTTTAGATTTTAATATGTTTGATGCCAATCGATAGTATTGACCGTTACCAGTCGAAAATGGTATAAAATAATAAAATCTGACATTATTTGGCCGAGATATTCCAAAAAATCTTGAAAAAAGAATGACTTTACAAACGAATCGGTTTTTGGTCAACAACTAATTTTTAGGCCACTGATATTTAATTTGTTTGAATGCCTATTCATAGTAGGGATCCGTACGAATATAAAAAGGTATAACATTATAAAATCAGACAATATTTACCCGAGCTATCAAAAGAAAAGCATTCAAAAAGTTTCGATTTTCGAGCCGACCCCGATTTTGACAAAAAACGTGATGTTACCCCTTGCTATTCGGTCGATTTGGGTCAAATTTTAGATTTTAATATGTTTGATGCCAATCGATAGTATTGTTCGTTACCAGTCGAAAATGGTATAAAATAATAAAATCTGACATTATTTGGCCGAGATATTCCAAAAAATCTTAAAAAAAGGTTGACTTTACAACCGAATCGGTTTTGGGTCAACAGCTTTTTTTAGGCCACTGATATTTAATTTCTTTGAATGCCAATTCATAGTAATTACTCCGCGCGGAGTTCGGAGTTCGGTCCGAAAATCAAAACTTCTTTGATAGTCTTTTTTGAATATCTCCGGTAAATATCGTCGGATGTTATAATTGTATACCTTTTTCAATTCGTACGGATCCCTAATTTCAATTTGCATTCAAACAAATCAAAAATGGATGGCCTAAAAAAAGTTGTTGACCAAAAATCGATTTGTTGGTAAAGTGACACCTTTTTTGATGATTTTATTTAATATCACGGCCAAATAATGTCCGATTTTGGAATGATGTACCATTTTTGACTCGTGGGGATTAATACTATCGATTGGCGTTCAAAAATTGAAAATCTAAATTTTGACCAAAATCGACCAAAAAAGCAAGGGACCAAAAATCGATTTGTTGGTAAAGTCCACCTTTTTTGATGATTTTATTGAATATCTCGGCCAAATAATGTCCGATTTTGGAATGATGTACCATTTTTGACTCGTGGGGATTAATACTATCGATTGGCGTTCAAAACTTGAAAATCTAAATTTTGACCAAAATCGACCAAAAAAGCAAGGGGTTATATCAAGGTTTTTCTTAAAATCGGGGTCGGTTCGAAAATCAAAACTTATTCGAAAGTTTTTTTGAATATCTCGGGTAAATATCGTCGGATGTTATAATTGTATACCTTTTTCAATTCGTACGGATCCCTAATTTCAATTTGCATTCAAACAAATCAAAAATCGATGGCCTAAAAAAAGTTGTTGACCAAAAATCGATTTGTTGGTAAAGTGACACCTTTTTTGATGATTTTATTTAATATCACGGCCAAATAATGTCCGATTTTGGAATGATGTACCATTTTTGACTCGTGGGGATCAGTACCATCGATTGGCGTTCAAAAATTGAAAATCTAAATTTTGACCAAAATCGACCAAAAAAGCAAGGGACCAAAAATCGATTTGTTGGTAAAGTCCACCTTTTTTGATGATTTTATTGAATATCTCGGCCAAATAATGTCCGATTTTGGAATGATGTACCATTTTTGACTCGTGGGGATTAATACTATCGATTGGCGTTCAAAAATTGAAAATCTAAATTTTGACCAAAATCGACCAAAAAAGCAAGGGGTTACATCACGGTTTTTCTTAAAATCGGGGTCGGTTCGAAAATCAAAACTTTTTTGATAGTTTTTTTTTTAATATCTCGGGTAAATATCGTCGGATGTTATAATTGTATACCTTTTTCAATTCGTACGGATCCCTACTTTCAATTTGCATTCAAACAAATCAAAAATCGATGGACTTAAAAAAGTTGTTGACCAAAAATAGATTTGTTGGTAAAGTCCACCTTTTTTGATGATTTTATTTAATATCTCGGCCAAATAATGTCCGATTTTGGAATGATGTACCATTTTTGACTCGTGGGGATCAGTACCATCGATTGGCGTTCAAAAATTGAAAATCTAAATTTTGACCAAAATCGACCAAAAAAGCAAGGGACCAAAAATCGATTTGTTGGTAAAGTCCACCTTTTTTGATGATTTTATTGAATATCTCGGCCAAATAATGTCCGATTTTGGAATGATGTACCATTTTTGACTCGTGGGGATTAATACTATCGATTGGCGTTCAAAAATTGAAAATCTAAATTTTGACCAAAATCGACCAAAAAAGCAAGGGGTTACATCACGGTTTTTCTTAAAATCGGGGTCGGTTCGAAAATCAAAACTTATTCGAAAGTTTTTTTGAATATCTCGGGTAAATATCGTCGGATGTTATAATTGTATACCTTTTTATATTCGTTTCAAAACGACATATCTCCATGATCTCCGGGATTCAAGCAGATATGTCGTTTCAAAACGACATATCTCCATGATCTCCGGGATTCAAGAAGATATGTCGTTTCAAAAACGACATATCTCTCATGTCTCCCCGCGGAGATATGTCGTTTTAGAACGTCATATCTCCGCGCGGAGTTATGTCGTTTTGGAACGTCATATCTTCTTGAATCCCGGAGATCATGGAGATATGTCGTTTTGAAACGACATATCTTCTTGAATCCCGCAGATCATGGAGATATGTCGTTTTGAAATTTTATTGAATATATTTTTGATGATTTTGTTGAATATCTCGGCCAAATAATGTCCGATTTTGGAATGATGTACCATTTTTGACTCGTGGGGATCAATACTATCGATTGGCGTTCAAAAATTAAAAATCTAAATTTTGACCAAAATCGACCAAAAAAGCATCACGTTTTTTCTTAAAATCGGGGTCGGTTCGAAAATCAAAACTTATTCGAAAGTTTTTTTGAATATCTCGGGTAAATATCGTCGGATGTTATAATTGTATACCTTTTTATATTCGTTTCAAAACGACATATCTCCATGATTTCCGGGATTCGAGAAGATATGTCGTTTCAAAACGACATATCTCCATGATCTTCGGGATTCAAGAAGATATGTCGTTCCAAAACGACATAACTCCGCGCGGAGATATGACGTTCTAAAACGACATATCTCCGCGGGGAGACATGAGAGATATGTCGTTTTGAAACGACATATCTTCTTGAATCCCGGAGATCATGGAGATATGTCGTTTTTGAAGCGACATATCTCCCCATGTGTGAACAAAACGTCTTTATGTTTGACAATTGCTAACGCATTGATGTTACCCCTTGCTTTTTGGTCGATTTGGGTCAAATTTTAGATTTTAATATGTTTCATGCCAATCGATAGTATTGATCGTTACCAGTCGAAAATGGTATAAAATAATAAAATCTGACATTATTTGGCCGAGATATTCCAAAAATTCTTAAAAAAAGGTTGACTTTACAAACGAATCGGTTTTGGGTGAACAACTTTTTTAGGCCACTGATATTTAATTTCTTTGAATGCCAATCGATGGTATTGATCGTTACGAGTCGAAAATGGTATAAAATAATAAAATCTGACATTATTTGGCCGAGATATTCCAAAAAATCTTAAAAAAAGGTTGACTTTACAAACGAATCGGTTTTTGGTCAACAACTTTTTTAAGGCTACTGATATTTAATTTCTTTGAATGCCAATACATAGTAGGGATCCGTACGAATATAAAAAGGTATAACATTATAAAATCAGACAATATTTGCCCGAGATATCAAAAGAAAAGCATTCAAAAAGTTTCGATTTTCGAGCCGACCCCGATTTTGACGAAAAACGTGATGTTACCCCTTGCTTTTTGGTCGATTTGGGTCAAATTTTAGATTTTAATATGTTTGATGCCAATCGATAGTATTGATCGTTACGAGTCGAAAATGGTATAAAATAATAAAATCTGACATTATTTGGCCGAGATATTCCAAAAAATCTTAAAAAAAGGTTGACTTTACAAACGAATCGGTTTTGGGTCAACATCTTTTTTTAGGCCACTGATATTTAATTTCTTTGAATGCCAATTCATAGTAATTACTCCGCGCGGAGTTCGGAGTTCGGTTCGAAAATCAAAACTTTTTTGATAGTTTTTTTTTGAATATCTCGGGTAAATATCGTCGGATGTTATAATTGTATACCTTTTTCAATTCGTACGGAACCCTAATTTCAATTCGCATTCAAACAAATCAAAAATCGATGGCCTAAAAAAAGTTGTTGACCAAAAATCGATTTGTTGGTAAAGTGACACCTTTTTTGATGATTTTATTTAATATCTCGGCAAAATAATGTCCGATTTTGGAATGATGTACCATTTTTGACTCGTGGGGATCAGTACCATCGATTGGCGTTCAAAAATTGAAAATCTAAATTTTGACCAAAATCGACCAAAAAAGCAAGGGACCAAAAATCGATTTGTTGGTAAAGTCCACCTTTTTTGATGATTTTATTGAATATCTCGGCCAAATAATGTCCGATTTTGGAATGATGTACCATTTTTGACTGTGGGGATTAATACTATCGATTGGCGTTCAAAAATTGAAAATCTAAATTTTGACCAAAATCGACCAAAAAAGCAAGGGGTTACATCACGGTTTTTCTTAAAATCGGGGTCGGTTCGAAAATCAAAACTTATTCGAAAGTTTTTTTTGAATATCTCGGGTAAATATCGTCGGATGTTATAATTGTATACCTTTTTCAATTCGTTTCAAAACGACATATCTCCATGATCTCCGGGATTCAAGAAGATATGTCGTTTCAAAACGACATATTTCCATGATCTCCGGGATTCAAGAAGATATGTCGTTTCAAAAACGACATCTCTCATGTCTCCCCGCGGAGATATGTCGTTTTAGAACGTCATATCTCCACGCGGAGTTATGTCGTTTTGGAACGTCATATCTTCTTGAATCCCGGAGATCATGGAGATATGTCGTTTTGAAACGACATATCTTCTTGAATCCCGAAGATCATGGAGATATGTCGTTTTGAAACGACATATCTTCTTGAATCCCGGAGATCATGGAGATATGTCGTTTCAAAAACGACATATCTCTCATGTCTCCCCGCGGAGATATGTCGTTTTAGAACGCCATATCTCCGCAAGGAGTTATGTCGTTTTGGAACGTCATATCTTCTTGAATCCCGGAGATCATGGAGATATGTCGTTTCAAAAACGACATATCTCTCATGTCTCCCCGCGGAGATATGTCGTTTTAGAACGTCATATCTCCGCGCGGAGTTATGTCGTTTTGGAACGTCATATCTCCGCGCGGAGTTATGTCGTTTCGGAACGTCATATCTTCTTGAATCCCGGAGATCATGGAGATATGTCGTTTTGAAACGACATATCTTCTTTAATCCCGAAGATCATGGAGATATGTCGTTTTGAAACGACATATCTTCTTGAATCCCGGAGATCATGGAGATATGTCGTTTTGAAACGACATATCTTGTTGAATCCCGGAGATCATGGAGATATGTCGTTTTTGAAGCGACATATCTCGATGGCCTAAAAAAAGTTGTTGACCAAAAATCGATTTGTTGGTAAAGTCCACCTTTTTTGATGATTTTATTGAATATCTCGGCCAAATAATGTGCGATTTTGGAATGATGTACCATTTTTGACTCGTGGGGATCAAAACTATCGATTGGCGTTCAAAAATTGAAAATCTAAATTTTGACCAAAATCGACCAAAAAAGCAAGGGGTTACATCACGTTTTTTCTTAAAATCGGGGTCGGTTCGAAAATCAAAACTTATTCGAAAGTTTTTTTGAATATCTCGGGTAAATATCGTCGGATGTTATAATTGTATACCTTTTTATATTCGTTTCAAAACGACATATCTCCATGATCCCCGGGATTCAAGAAGATCTCCGGGATTCAAAACGACATATCTCCATGATCTCCGGGATTCAAGAAGATATGACGTTCCAAAACGGCATAACTCCGCGCGGAGATATGACGTTCTAAAACGACATATCTCCGCGGGGAGACATGAGAGATGTCGTTTTTGAAACGACATATCTTCTTGAATCCCGGAGATCATGGAGATATGTCGTTTTGAAACTACATATCTTCTTGAACCCCGGAGATCATGGAGATATGTCTTTTTGAAACGACATATCTTATTGAATCCCGGAGATATGTCGTTTTTGAAGCGACATATCTCCCCATGTGTGAACAAAACGCCTTTATGTTTGACAATTGCTAACGCATTGATGTTACTTTTTGGTCAATTTGGGTCAAATTTTAGATTTTAATATGTTTGATGCTAATCGATAGTATTGATCGTTACCAGTCGAAAATGGTATAAAATAATAAAATCTGACATTATTTGGCCGAGATATTCCAAAAAATCTTAAAAAAAGGTTGACTTTACAAACGAATCGGTTTTGGGTGAACAACTTTTTTTAGGCCACTGATATTTAATTTCTTTGAATGCCAATTCATAGTAATTACTCCGCGCGGAGTTCGGAGTTCGGTTCGAAAATCAAAACTTTTTTGATAGTTTTTTTTGAATATCTCGGGTAAATATCGTCGGATGTTATAATTGTATACCTTTTTCAATTCGTTTCAAAACGACATATCTCCATTATCTCCGGGATTCAAGAAGATATGTAGTTTCAAAACGACATATCTCCATGATCTCCGGGATTCAAGAAGATATGTCGTTTCAAAAACGACATCTCTCATGTCTCCCCGCGGAGATATGTCGTTTTAGAACGTCATATCTCCGCGCGGAGTTAGGTCGTTTTGGAACGTCATATCTTCTTGAATCCCGGAGATCATGGAGATATGTCGTTTTGAAACGACATATCTTCTTGAATCCCGAAGATCATGGAGATATGTCGTTTTGAAACGACATATCTTCTTGAATCCCGGAGATCATGGAGATATGTCGTTTCAAAAACGACATATCTCTCATCGTCGTTTTAGAACGTCATATCTCCGCGCGGAGTTATGTCGTTTTGGAACGTCATATCTTCTTGAATCCCGGAGATCATGGAGATATGTCGTTTTGAAACGACATATCTTCTTGAATCCCGAAGATCATGGAGATATGTCGTTTTGAAACGACATATCTTCTTGAATCCCGGAGATCATGGAGATATGTCGTTTTGAAACGACATATCTTGTTGAATCCCGGAGATCATGGAGATATGTCGTTTTTGAAGCGACATATCTCGATGGCCTAAAAAAAGTTGTTGACCAAAAATCGATTTGTTGGTAAAGTCCACCTTTTTTGATGATTTTATTGAATATCTCGGCCAAATAATGTCCGATTTTGGAATGATGTACCATTTTTGACTCGTGGGGAGCAATACTATCGATTGGCGTTCAAAAATTGAAAATCTAAATTTTGACCAAAATCGACCAAAAAAGCATCACGTTTTTTCTTAAAATCGGGGTCGGTTCGAAAATCAAAACTTATTCGAAAGTTTTTTTGAATATCTCGGGTAAATATCGTCGGATGTTATAATTGTATACCTTTTTATATTCGTTTCAAAACGACATATCTCCATGATCTCCGGGATTCAAGAAGATATGTCGTTTCAAAACGACATATCTCCATGATCTCCGGGATTCAAAACGACATATCTCCATGATCTCCGGGATTCAAGAAGATATGACGTTCCAAAACGGCATAACTCCGCGCGGAGATATGACGTTCTAAAACGACATATCTCCGCGGGGAGACATGAGAGATGTCGTTTTTGAAACGACATATCTTCTTGAATCCCGGAGATCATGGAGATATGTCGTTTTGAAACTACATATCTTCTTGAACCCCGGAGATCATGGAGATATGTCTTTTTGAAACGACATATCTTGTTGAATCCCGGAGATATGTCGTTTTTGAAGCGACATATCTCCCCATGTGTGAACAAAACGCCTTTATGTTTGACAATTGCTAACGCATTGATGTTACTCTTTGGTCGATTTGGGTCAAATTTTAGATTTTAATATGTTTGATGCTAATCGATAGTATTGATCGTTACCAGTCGAAAATGGTATAAAATAATAAAATCTGACATTATTTGGCCGAGATATTCCAAAAAATCTTAAAAAAAGGTTGACTTTACAAACGAATCGGTTTTGGGTGAACAACTTTTTTTAGGCCACTGATATTTAATTTCTTTGAATGCCAATTCATAGTAATTACTCCGCGCGGAGTTCGGAGTTCGGTTCGAAAATCAAAACTTTTTTGATAGTTTTTTTTGAATATCTCGGGTAAATATCGTCGGATGTTATAATTGTATACCTTTTTCAATTCGTTTCAAAACGACATATCTCCATGATCTCCGGGATTCAAGAAGATATGTAGTTTCAAAACGACATATCTCCATGATCTCCGGGATTCAAGAAGATATGTCGTTTCAAAAACGACATCTCTCATGTCTCCCCGCGGAGATATGTCGTTTTAGAACGTCATATCTCCGCGCGGAGTTAGGTCGTTTTGGAACGTCATATCTTCTTGAATCCCGAAGATCATGGAGATATGTCGTTTTGAAACGACATATCTTCTTGAATCCCGAAGATCATGGAGATATGTCGTTTTGAAACGACATATCTTGTTGAATCCCGGAGATCATGGAGATATGTCGTTTTTGAAGCGACATATCTCGATGGCCTAAAAAAAGTTGTTGACCAAAAATCGATTTGTTGGTAAAGTCCACCTTTTTTGATGATTTTATTGAAAATCTCGGCCAAATAATGTCCGATTTTGGAATGATGTACCATTTTTGACTCGTGGGGAGCAATACTATCGATTGGCGTTCAAAAATTGAAAATCTAAATTTTGACCAAAATCGACCAAAAAAGCATCACGTTCTTTCTTAAAATCGGGGTCGGTTCGAAAATCAAAACTTATTCGAAAGTTTTTTTGAATATCTCGGGTAAATATCGTCGGATGTTATAATTGTATACCTTTTTATATTCGTTTCAAAACGACATATCTCCATGATCTCCGGGATTCAAGAAGATATGTCGTTTCAAAACGACATATCTCCATGATCTCCGGGATTCAAAACGACATATCTCCATGATCTCCGGGATTCAAGAAGATATGACGTTCCAGAACGGCATAACTCCGCGCGGAGATATGACGTTCCAAAACGATATATCTCCGCGGGGAGACATGAGAGATGTCGTTTTTGAAACGACATATCTTCTTGAATCCCGGAGATCATGGAGATATGTCGTTTTGAAACTACATATCTTCTTGAACCCCGGAGATCATGGAGATATGTCTTTTTGAAACGACATATCTTGTTGAATCCCGGAGATATGTCGTTTTTGAAGCGACATATCTCCCCATGTGTGAACAAAACGCCTTTATGTTTGACAATTGCTAACGCATTGATGTTACTCTTTGGTCGATTTGGGTCAAATTTTAGATTTTAATATGTTTGATGCTAATCGATAGTATTGATCGTTACCAGTCGAAAATGGTATAAAATAATAAAATCTGACATTATTTGGCCGAGATATTCCAAAAAATCTTAAAAAAAGGTTGACTTTACAAACGAATCGGTTTTGGGTGAACAACTTTTTTTTAGGCCACTGATATTTAATTTCTTTGAATGCCAATTCATAGTAATTACTCCGCGCGGAGTTCGGAGTTCGGTTCGAAAATCAAAACTTTTTTGATAGTTTTTTTTGAATATCTCGGGTAAATATCGTCGGATGTTATAATGGTATACCTTTTTCAATTCGTTTCAAAACGACATATCTCCATGATCTCCGGGATTCAAGAAGATATGTAGTTTCAAAACGACATATCTCCATGATCTCCGGGATTCAAGAAGATATGTCGTTTCAAAAACGACATCTCTCATGTCTCCCCGCGGAGATATGTCGTTTTAGAACGTCATATCTCCGCGCGGAGTTAGGTCGTTTTGGAACGTCATATCTTCTTGAATCCCGGAGATCATGGAGATATGTCGTTTTGAAACGACATATCTTCTTGAATCCCGAAGATCATGGAGATATGTCGTTTTGAAACGACATATCTTCTTGAATCCCGGAGATCATGGAGATATTTCGTTTCAAAAACGACATATCTCTCATGTCTCCCCGCGGAGATATGTCGTTTTAGAACGTCATATCTCCGCGCGGAGTTATGTCGTTTTGGAACGTCATATCTTCTTGAATCCCGGAGATCATGGAGATATGTCGTTTTGAAACGACATATCTTCTTGAATCCCGAAGATCATGGAGATATGTCGTTTTGAAACGACATATCTTCTTGAATCCCGGAGATCATGGAGATATGTCGTTTTGAAAGGACATATCTTGTTGAATCCCGGAGATCATGGAGATATGTCGTTTTTGAAGCGACATATCTCGATGGCCTAAAAAAAGTTGTTGACCAAAAATCGATTTGTTGGTAAAGTCCACCTTTTTTGATGATTTTATTGAATATCTCGGCCAAATAATGTCCGATTTTGGAATGATGTACCATTTTTGACTCGTGGGGAGCAATACTATAGATTGGCGTTCAAAAATTGAAAATCTAAATTTTGACCAAAATCAACCAAAAAAGCAAGGGGTTACATCACGTTTTTTCTTAAAATCGGGGTCGGTTCGAAAATCAAAACTTATTCGAAAGTTTTTTTGAATATCTCGGGTAAATATCGTCGGATGTTATAATTGTATACCTTTTTATATTCGTTTCAAAACGACATATCTCCATGATCTCCGGGATTCAAGAAGATATGTCGTTTCAAAACGACATATCTCCATGATCTCCGGGATTCAAGAAGATATGTCGTTTCAAAAACGACATATCTCTCATGTCTCCCCGCGGAGATATGTCGTTTTAGAACGTCATATCTCCGCGCGGAGTTATGCCGTTTTGGAACGTCATATCTTCTTGAATCCCGGAGATCATGGAGATATGTCGTTTCAAAAACGACATATCTCTCATGTCTCCCCGCGGAGATATGTCGTTTTAGAACGTCATATCTCCGCGCGGAGTTATGTCGTTTTGGAACGTAATATCTTCTTGAATCCCGAAGATCATGGAGATATGTCGTTTTGAAACGACATATCTTCTTGAATCCCGGAGATCATGGAGATATGTCGTTTTGAAACGACATATGAATAAAGGGTATCTTGTGCAATTATAAAATGATTTGCGATATCAGATAACGACGTGCGGAGGTACATATGTCGTTTCAAAACGACATATCTTCTTGAATCCCGGAGATCATGGAGATATGTCGTTTTGAAACGACATATCTTCTTGAATCCCGGAGATCATGGAGATATGTCGTTTTGAAACGACATATCTTCTTGAATCCCGAAGATCATGGAGATATGTCGTTTCGAAACGACATATCTTCTTGAATCCCGGAGATCATGGAGATATGTCGTTTTGAAACGACATATCTTGTTGAATCCCGGAGATCATGGAAATATGTCGTTTCAAAAACATATCTTCTTGAATCCCGAAGATCATGGAGATATGTCGTTTCGAAACGACATATCTTCTTGAATCCCGGAGATCATGGAGATATGTCGTTTTGAAACGACATATCTTGTTGAATCCCGGAGATCATGGAGATATGTCGTTTCAAAAACGACATATCTCTCATGTCTCCCCGCGGAGATATGTCGTTTTAGAACGTCATATCTCCGCGCGGAGTTATGTCGTTTTGGAACGTCATATCTTCTTGAATCCCGGAGATCATGGAGATATGTCGTTTTGAAACGACATATCTTCTTGAATCCCGAAGATCATGGAGATATGTCGTTTTGAAACGACATATCTTCTTGAATCCCGGAGATCATGGAGATATGTCGTTTTGAAACGACATATCTTGTTGAATCCCGGAGATCATGGAGATATGTCGTTTTTGAAGCGACATATCTCCCCATGTGTGAACAAAACGCCTTTATGTTTGACAATTGCTAACGCATTGCTTCTCTTATGAATACAGGGTATCTTGTGCAATTATAAAAGGATTTGCGATATCAGATAACGACGTGCGGAGGTACGTTTCAAAACGACATATCTTCTTGAATCCCGGAGATCATGGAGATATGTCGTTTTAAAACGACATATCTTCTTGAATCCCGGAGATCATGGAGATATGTCGTTTTGAAACGACATATCTTCTTGAATCCCGAAGATCATGGAGATATGTCGTTTCGAAACGACATATCTTCTTGAACCCCGGAGATCATGGAGATATGTCGTTTTGAAACGACATATCTTGTTGAATCCCGGAGATATGTCGTTTTTGAAGCGACATATCTCCCCATGTGTGAACAAAACGCCTTTATGTTTGACAATTGCTAACGCATTGATGTTACTTTTTGGTCGATTTGGGTCAAATTTTAGATTTTAATATGTTTGATGCCAATCGATAGTATTGATCGTTACCAGTCGAAAATGGTATAAAATAATAAAATCTGACATTATTTGGCCGAGATATTCCAAAAAATCTTAAAAAAAGGTTGACTTTACAAACGAATCGGTTTTGGGTGAACAACTTTTTTTAGGCCACTGATATTTAATTTCTTTGAATGCAAATTCATAGTAATTACTCCGCGCGGAGTTCGGAGTTCGGTTCGAAAATCAAAACTTTTTTGATAGTTTTTTTTGAATATCTTGGGTAAATATCGTCGGTTGTTATAATTGTATACCTTTTTCAATTCGTTTCAAAACGACATATCTCCATGATCTCCGGGATTCAAGAAGATATGTAGTTTCAAAACGACATATCTCCATGATCTCCGGGATTCAAGAAGATATGTCGTTTCAAAAACGACATATCTCTCATGTCTCCCCGCGGAGATATGTCGTTTTAGAACGTCATATCTCCGCAAGGAGTTATGTCGTTTTGGAACGTCATATCTTCTTGAATCCCGGAGATCATGGAGATATGTCGTTTTGAAACGACATATCTTCTTGAATCCCGAAGATCATGGAGATATGTCGTTTTGAAACGACATATCTTCTTGAATCCCGGAGATCATGGAGATATGTCGTTTTGAAACGACATATCTTGTTGAATCCCGGAGATCATGGAGATATGTCGTTTTTGAAGCGACATATCTCGATGGCCTAAAAAAAGTTGTTGACCAAAAATCGATTTGTTGGTAAAGTCCACCTTTTTTGATGATTTTATTGAATATCTCGGCCAAATAATGTCCGATTTTGGAATGATGTACCATTTTTGACTCGTGGGGATCAATACTATCGATTGGCGTTCAAAAATTGAAAATCTAAATTTTGACCAAAATCGACCAAAAAAGCAAGGGGTTACATCACGTTTTTTCTTAAAATCGGGGTCGGTTCGAAAATCAAAACTTATTCGAAAGTTTTTTTGAATATCTCGGGTAAATATCGTCGGATTTTATAATTGTATACCTTTTTATATTCGTTTCAAAACGACATATTCCCATGATCTCCGGGATTCAAGAAGATATGTCGTTTCAAAAACGACATAACTCTCATGTCTCCCCGCGGAGATATGTCGTTTTAGAACGTCATTTCTCCGCTCGGAGTTATGCCGTTTTGGAACGTCATATCTTCTTGAATCCCGGAGATCATGGAGATATGTCGTTTTGAATCCCGGAGATCATGGAGATATGTCGTTTCAAAAACGACATATCTCTCATGTCTCCCCGCGGAGATATGTCGTTTTAGAACGTCATATCTCCGCGCGGAGTTATGTCGTTTTGGAACGTAATATCTTCTTGAATCCCGGAGATCATGGAGATATGTCGTTTTGAAACGACATATCTTCTTGAATCCCGAAGATCATGGAGATATGTCGTTTTGAAACGACATATCTTCTTGAATCCCGGAGATCATGGAGATATGTCGTTTTGAAACGACATATCTTCTTGAATCCCGGAGATCATGGAGATATGTCGTTTTTGAAGCGACATATCTCCCCATGTGTGAACAAAACGCCTTTATGTTTGACAATTGCTAACGCATTGCTTCTCTTATGAATAAAGGGTATCTTGTGCAATTATAAAAGGATTTGCGATATCAGATAACGACGTGCGGAGGTACATATGTCGTTTCAAAACGACATATCTTCTTGAATCCCGGAGATCATGGAGATATGTCGTTTTGAAACGACATATCTTCTTGAATCCCGGAGATCATGGAGATATGTCGTTTTGAAACGACATATCTTCTTGAATCCCGAAGATCATGGAGATGTGTCGTTTCGAAACGACATATCTTCTTGAATCCCGGAGATCATGGAGATATGTCGTTTTGAAACGACATATCTTGTTGAATCCCGGAGATCATGGAGATATGTCGTTTCAAAAACATATCTTCTTGAATCCCAAAGATCATGGAGATATGTCGTTTCGAAACGACATATCTTCTTGAATCCCGGTGATCATGGAGATATGTCGTTTTGAAACGACATATCTTGTTGAATCCCGGAGATCATGGAGATATGTCGTTTCAAAAACGACATATCTCTTATGTCTCCCCGCGGAGATATGTCGTTTTAGAACGTCATATCTCCGCGCGGAGTTATGTCGTTTTGGAACGTCATATCTTCTTGAATCCCGGAGATCATGGAGATATGTCGTTTTGAAACGACATATCTTCTTGAATCCCGAAGATCATGGAGATATGTCGTTTTGAAACGACATATCTTCTTGAATCCCGGAGATCATGGAGATATGTCGTTTTGAAACGACATATCTTGTTGAATCCCGGAGATCATGGAGATATGTCGTTTTTGAAGCGACATATCTCGATGGCCTAAAAAAAGTTGTTGACCAAAAATCGATTTGTTGGTAAAGTCCACCTTTTTTGATGATTTTATTGAATATCTCGGCCAAATAATGTCCGATTTTGGAATGATGTACCATTTTTGACTCGTGGGGATCAATACTATCGATTGGCGTTCAAAAATTGAAAATCTAAATTTTGACCAAAATCGACCAAAAAAGCAAGGGGTTACATCACGTTTTTTCTTAAAATCGGGGTCGGTTCGAAAATCAAAACTTATTCGAAAGTTTTTTTGAATATCTCGGGTAAATATCGTCGGATGTTATAATTGTATACCTTTTTATATTCGTTTCAAAACGACATATCTCCATGATCCCCGCGGAGATATGTCGTTTTAGAACGTCATATCTCCGCGCGGAGTTATGTCGTTTTGGAACGTCATATCTTCTTGAATCCCGGAAATCATGGAGATATGTCGTTTTGAAACGACATATCTTCTTGAATCCCGAAGATCATGGAGATATGTCGTTTTGAAACGACATATCTTCTTGAATCCCGGAGATCATGGAGATATGTCGTTTTGAAACGACATATCTTGTTGAATCCCGGAGATCATGGAGATATGTCGTTTTTGAAGCGACATATCTCGATGGCCTAAAAAAAGTTGTTGACCAAAAATCGATTTGTTGGTAAAGTCCACCTTTTTTGATGATTTTATTGAATATCTCGGCCAAATAATGTCCGATTTTGGAATGATGTACCATTTTTGACTCGTGGGTATCAATACTATCGATTGGCGTTCAAAAATTGAAAATCTAAATTTTGACCAAAATCGACCAAAAAAGCAAGGGGTTACATCACGTTTTTTCTTAAAATCGGGGTCGGTTCGAAAATCAAAACTTATTCGAAAGTTTTTTTGAATATCTCGGGTAAATATCGTCGGATGTTATAATTGTATACCTTTTTATATTCGTTTCAAAACGACATATCTCCATGATCTCCGGGATTCAAGAAGATATGTCGTTTCAAAACGACATATCTCCATGATCTCCGGGATTCAAGAAGATATGTCGTTTCAATCCCGAAGATCATGGAGATATGTCGTTTTGAAACGACATATCTTCTTGAATCCCGGAGATCATGGAGATATGTCGTTTTGAAACGACATATCTTGTTGAATCCCGGAGATCATGGAGATATGTCGTTTTTGAAGCGACATATCTCGATGGCCTAAAAAAAGTTGTTGACCAAAAATCGATTTGTTGGTAAAGTCCACCTTTTTTGATGATTTTATTGAATATCTCGGCCAAATAATGTCCGATTTTGGAATGATGTACCATTTTTGACTCGTGGGGATCAATACTATCGATTGGCGTTCAAAAATTGAAAATCTAAATTTTGACCAAAATCGACCAAAAAAGCAAGGGGTTACATCACGTTTTTTCTTAAAATCGGGGTCGGTTCGAAAATCAAAACTTATTCGAAAGTTTTTTTGAATATCTCGGGTAAATATCGTCGGATGTTATAATTGTATACCTTTTTATATTCGTTTTGATTGGCGTTCAAAAATTGAAAATCTAAATTTTGACCAAAATCGACCAAAAAAGCAAGGGGTTACATCACGTTTTTTCTTAAATTCGGGGTCGGTTCGAAAATAAAACTTATTCGAAAGTTTTTTTGAATATCTCGGGTAAATATCGTCGGATGTTATAATTGTATACCTTTTTATATTCGTTTCAAAACGACATATCTCCATGATCTCCGGGATTCAAGAAGATATGTCGTTTTGAAACGACATATGTACCTCCGCACGTCGTTATCTGATATCGCAAATCCTTTTATAATTGCACAAGATACCCTTTATTCATAAGAGAAGCAATGCGTTAGCAATTGTCAAACATAAAGGCGTTCTGTTCACACATGGGGAGATATGTCGCTTCAAAAACGACATATCTCCATGATGTCCGGGATTCAAGAAGAATCGTTTTGAAACGACATATCTCCATGATCTCCGGGATTCAAGAAGATATGTCGTTTCAAAACGACATATCTCCATGATCTTCGGGATTCAAGAAGATATGTCATTTCAAAACGACATATCTCCATGATCTCCGGGATGCAAGAAGATATGACGTTCCAAAACGACATAACTCCGCGCGGAGATATGACGTTCTAAAACGACATATCTCCGCGGGGAGACATGAGAGATATGTCGTTTTTGAAACGACATATCTCCATGATCTCCGGGATTCAAGAAGATATGTCGTTTCAAAACGACATATCTCCATGATCTTCGGGATTCAAGAAGATATGTCGTTTCAAAACGACATATCTCCATGATCTCCGGGATTCAAGAAGATATGTACTATAATACTACAATACTATCGAAAATTGAAAATCTAAATTTTGACCAAAATCGACCAAAAAAGCAAGGGGTTACATCACGTTTTTTCTTAAATTCGGGGTCGGTTCGAAAATCAAAACTTATTCGAAAGTTTTTTTGAATATCTCGGGTAAATATCGTCGGATTTTATAATTGTATACCTTTTTATATTCGTTTCAAAACGACATATCTCCATGATCTCCGGGATTCAAGAGGATATGTCGTTTCAAAACGACATATCTCCATGATCTCCGGGATTCAAGAAGATATGTCGTTTCAAAAACGACATATCTCTCATGTCTCCCCGCGGAGATATGTCGTTTTAGAACGTCATATCTCCGCGCGGAGTTATGCCGTTTTGGAACGTCATATCTCCGCGCGGAGTTATGTCGTTTTGAAACGACATATCTTCTTGAATCCCGGAGATCATGGAGATATGTCGTTTTGAAACGACATATCTTCTTGAATCCCGGAGATCATGGAGATATGTCGTTTTTGAAGCGACATATCTCCCCATGTGTGAACAGAACGCCTTTATGTTTGACAATTGCTAACGCATTGCTTCTCTTATGAATAAAGGGTATCTTGTGCAATTATAAAAGGATTTGCGATATCAGATAACGACGTGCGGAGGTACATATGTCGTTTCAAAACGACATATCTTCTTGAATCCCGGAGATCATGGAGATATGTCGTTTTGAAACGACATATCTTCTTGAATCCCGGAGATCATGGAGATATGTCGTTTTGAAACGACATATCTTCTTGAATCCCGAAGATCATGGAGATATGTCGTTTCGAAACGACATATCTTCTTGAATCCCGGAGATCATGGAGATATGTCGTTTTGAAAACGAGATATCTTCTTGAATCCCGGAGATCATGGAGATATGTCGTTTTGAAACGACATATCTTCTTGAATCCCGAAGATCATGGAGATATGTCGTTTTTGAAGCTACATATCTCCCCATGTGTGAACAGAACGCCTTTATGTTTGACAATTGCTAACGCATTGCTTCTCTTATGAATAAAGGGTATCTTGTGCAATTATAAAAGGATTTGCGATATCAGATAACGACGTGCGGAGGTACATATGTCGTTTCAAAACGACATATCTTCTTGAATCCCGGAGATCATGGAGATATGTCGTTTTGAAACGACATATCTTCTTGAATCCCGGAGATCATGGAGATATGTCGTTTTGAAACGACATATCTTGTTGAGTCCCGGAGATCATGGAGATATGTCGTTTTTGAAGCGACATATCTCCCCAAGTGTGAACAAAACGCCTTTATGTTTGACAATTGCTAACGCATTGATGTTACCCCTTGCTTTTTGGTCGATTTGGGTCAAATTTTAGATTTTAATATGTTTGATGCCAATCGATAGTATTGATCGTTACCAGTCGAAAATGGTATAAAATAATAAAATCTGACATTATTTGGCCGAGATATTCCAAAAAATCTTAAAAAATGGTTGACTTTACAAACGAATCGGTTTTGGGTGAACAACTTTTTTTAGGCCACTGATATTTAATTTATTTGAATGCCAATTCATAGTAATTACTCCGCGCGGAGTTCGGAGTTCGGTTCGCAAATCAAAACTTTTGTTGATAGTTTTTTTTGAATATCTCGGGTAAATATCCTCGGATGTTATAATTGTATACCTTTTTCAATTCGTACGGATCCCTACTTTCAATTTTCATTCAAACAAATCAAAAATCGATGGCCTAAAAAAAGTTGTTGACCAAAAATCGATTTGTTGGTAAAGTGACACCTTTTTTGATGATTTTATTTATCGTTTTGGAACGTCATATCTCCGCGCGGATTATGTCGTTTTGGAACGTCATATCTCTGCGCGGAGTTATGTCGTTTTGGAACGTCATATCTCCGCGCGGAGTTATGTCGTCTTGGAACGTCATATCTCCCCACGGAGCTATTACCCGAGATATTAAAAAAAAAATCATCGAAAAGTTTCGATTTTCGCATCGACCTCTATTTAAAAAAAAAGCGTGTTGTAACACCTTGCCATTTTGTCAATTTGGGTCAAAATTTTGGAAAATCATCAAAAAAGGTTGATTTTGAAAACGAATCAGTTTTTTGTCAATCATTTTTTGTAGCCCATCGATATTGAATTTCTTTGAATGCCATTTTATAGTAGGGATCCGTTATGTCGTTTTGGAACGTCATATCTCCGCGCGGAGTTATGTCGTTTGGGAACGTCATATCTCCCAACGGAGCTATTACCCGAGATATTATGTCGTTTGGAACGTCATATCTCCGCGCGGAGTTATGTCGATTTGGAAAGTCATATCTCCGCGCGGGGTTATGTCGTTTTGGAACGTCATATCTCCCCACGGAGCTATTACCCGAGATATTATGTCGTTTGGAACGTCATATCTCCGCGCGGAGTTATGTCGTTTTGGAACGTCATATCTCCGCGCGGAGTTATGTCGTTTTGGAATGTCATATCTCCGCGCGGAGTTATGTCGTTTTGGAACGTCATATCTCCCCACGGAGCTATTACCCGAGATATTATGTCGTTTGGAACGTCATATCTCCGCGCGGAGTTATGTCGTTTTGGAACGTCATATCTCCGCGCGGAGTTATGTCGTTTTGGAACGTCATATCTCCCCACGGAGCTATTACCCGAGATATTATGTCGTTTGGAACGTCATATCTCCGCGCGGAGTTATGTCGTTTTGGAACGTCATATCTTCGCGCGGAGTTATGTCGTTTTGGAACGTCATATCTCCGCGCGGAGTTATGTCGTTTTGGAACGTCATATCTCCGCGCGGAGTTATGTCGTTTTGGAACGTCATATCTCCGCGCGGAGTTATGTCGTTTTGGAACGTCGCACCGACCTCTATTTTAAAAAAAAACCCCTTGCCATTTTGTCGATTTGGGTCCAAATTTTGGAAAATCAACAAAAAAGGTTGATTTTGAAAATGAATGAATTGTTAGTCAATCATTTTTTTCGTGACCATCGATATTGAATTTCTTTGAATCCCAATTTATAGAAGGGATCCGTACGAATTTAAAAAGGTATAACATTTCAAAATCAGACGATATTTACGGGAGATATTCAATAAAAATCATCGAAAAAGTTTTGATTTTTGAACCGACCCTGATTTTGTAAAATAAAACGTGATGATTTGGAACGTCATATCTCTGCGCGGAGTTATGTCGTTTTGGAACGTCATATCTCCGCGCAGAGTTATGTTGTTTTGGAACGTCATATCTCCGCGCGGAGTTATGTCGTTTTAGAACGTCATATCTCCGCGCGGAGGTATGTCGTTTTGGAACGTCATATCTCCGCGCGGAGCTATGTCGTTTTGGAACGTCATATCTCCGCGCGGAGTTATGTCGTTTTGGAACGTCATATCTCCCCACGGAGCTATTACCCGAGATATTATGTCGTTTGGAACGTCATATCTCCGCGCGGAGTTATGTCGATTTGGAACGTCATATCTCCGCGCGTGGTTATGTCGTTTTGGAACGTCATATCTCCCCACGGAGCTATTACCCGAGATATTATGTCGTTTTGGAACGTCATATCTCCGCGCGGAGTTATGTCGTTTTGGAACGTAATATCTCCGCGCGGAGTTATGTCGTTTTGGAACGTAATATCTCCGCGCGGAGTTATGTCGTTTTGGAACGTCATATCTTCTTGAATCCCGGAGATCATGGAGATATGTCGTTTTGAAACGACATATCTTCTTGAATCCCGAAGATCATGGAGATATGTCGTTTTGAAACGACATATCTTCTTGAATCCCGGAGATCATGGAGATATGTCGTTTTTGAAGCGACATATCTCGATGGCCTAAAAAAAGTTGTTGACCAAAAATCGATTTGTTGGTAAAGTCCACCTTTTTTGATGATTTTATTGAATATCTCGGCCAAATAATGTCCGATTTTGGAATGATGTACCATTTTTGACTCGTGGGGATCAATACTATCGATTGGCGTTCAAAAATTGAAAATCTAAATTTTGACCAAAATCGACCAAAAAAGCAAGGGGTTACATCACGTTTTTTCTTAAAATCGGGGTCGGTTCGAAAATCAAAACTTATTCGAAAGTTTTTTTGAATATCTCGGGTAAATATCGTCGGATGTTATAATTGTATACCTTTTTATATTCGTTTCAAAACGACATATCTCCATGATCTCCGGGATTCAAGAAGATATGTCGTTTCAAAACGACATATCTCCATGATCTCCGGGATTCAAGAAGATATGTCGTTTCAAAAACGACATATCTCTCATGTCTCCCCGCGGAGATATGTCGTTTTAGAACGTCATATCTCCGCGCGGAGTTATGCCGTTTTGGAACGTCATATCTCCGCGCGGAGTTATGCCGTTTTGGAACGTCATATCTTCTTGAATCCCGGAGATCATGGAGATATGTCGTTTTGAAACGACATATCTTCTTGAATCCCGGAGATCATGGAGATATGTCGTTTCAAAAACGACATATCTCTCATGTCTCCCCGCGGAGATATTTCGTTTTAGAACGTCATATCTCCGCGCGGAGTTATGTCGTTTTGGAACGTCATATCTTCTTGAATCCCGGAGATCATGGAGATATGTCGTTTTGAAACGACATATCTTCTTGAATCCCGAAGATCATGGAGATATGTCGTTTTGAAACGACATATCTTCTTGAATCCCGGAGATCATGGAGATGTGTCGTTTTGAAACGACATATCTTCGTGAATCCCGGACATCATGGAGATATGTCGTTTTTGAAGCGACATATCTCCCCATGTGTGAACAGAACGCCTTTATGTTTGACATTTGCTAACGCATTGCTTCTCTTATGAATAAAGGGTATCTTGTGCAATTATAAAAGGATTTGCGATATCAGATAACGACGTGCGGAGGTACATATGTCGTTTCAAAACGACATATCTTCTTGAATCCCGGAGATCATGGAGATATGTCGTTTTGAAACGACATATCTTCTTGAATCCCGGAGATCATGGAGATATGTCGTTTTGAAACGACATATCTTCTTGAATCCCGAAGATCATGGAGATATGTCGTTTCGAAACGACATATCTTCTTGAATCCCGGAGATCATGGAGATATGTCGTTTTGAAAACGAGATATCTTCTTGAATCCCGGAGATCATGGAGATATGTCCTTTTGAAACGACATATCTTCTTGAATCCCGAAGATCATGGAGATATGTCGTTTTTGAAGCTACATATCTCCCCATGTGTGAACAGAACGCCTTTATGTTTGACAATTGCTAACGCATTGCTTCTCTTATGAATAAAGGGTATCTTGTGCAATTATAAAAGGATTTGCGATATCAGATAACGACGTGCGGAGGTACATATGTCGTTTCAAAACGACATATCTTCTTGAATCCCGGAGATCATGGAGATATGTAGTTTTGAAACGACATATCTTCTTGAATCCCGGAGATCATGGAGATATGTCGTTTTGAAACGACATATCTTGTTGAGTCCCGGAGATCATGGAGATATGTCGTTTTTGAAGCGACATATCTCCCCATGTGTGAACAAAACGCCTTTATGTTTGACAATTGCTAACGCATTGATGTTACCCCTTGCTTTTTGGTCGATTTGGGTCAAATTTTAGATTTTAATATGTTTGATGCCAATCGATAGTATTGATCGTTACCAGTCGAAAATGGTATAAAATAATAAAATCTGACATTATTTGGCCGAGATATTCCAAAAAATCTTAAGAAATGGTTGACTTTACAAACGAATCGGTTTTGGGTGAACAACTTTTTTTAGGCCTTTTTCAACTTTTTCTTTGAATGCCAATTCATAGTAATTACTCCGCGCGGAGTTCGGAGTTCGGTTCGCAAATTAAAACTTTTTTGATAGTTTTTTTTTAATATCTCGGGTAAATATCCTCGGATGTTATAATTGTATACCTTTCTCAATTCGCACGGATCCCTACTTTCAATTTGCATTCAAACAAATCAAAAATCGATGGCCTAAAAAAAGTTGTTGACCAAAAATCGATTTGTTGGTAAAGTGACACCTTTTTTGATGATTTTATTTATCGTTTTGGAACGTCATATCTCCGCGCGGATTATGTCGTTTTGGAACGTCATATCTCCGCGCGGAGTTATGTCGTTTTGGAACGTCATATCTCCGCGCGGAGTTATGTCGTCTTGGAACGTCATATCTCCCCACGGAGCTATTACCCGAGATATTAAAAAAAAAAATCATCGAAAAGTTTCGATTTTCGCACCGACCTCTATTTAAAAAAAAAGCGTGTTGTAACACCTTGCCATTTTGTCAATTTGGGTCAAAATTTTGGAAAATCATCAAAAAAGGTTGATTTTGAAAACGAATCAGTTTTTTGTCAATCATTTTTTGTAGCCCATCGATATTGAATTTCTTTGAATGCCATTTTATAGTAGGGATCCGTTATGTCGTTTTGGAACGTCATATCTCCGCGCGGAGTTATGTCGATTTGGAACGTCATATCTCCGCGCGGGGTTATGTCGTTTTGGAACGTCATATCTCCCCACGGAGCTATTACCCGAGATATTATGTCGTTTGGAACGTCATATCTCCGCGCGGAGTTATGTCGTTTTGGAACGTCATATCTCCGCGCGGAGTTATGTCGTTTTGGAACGTCATATCTCCGCGCGGAGTTATGTCGTTTTGGAACGTCATATCTCCGCGCGGAGTTATGTCGTTTTGGAACGTAATATCTCCGCGCGGAGTTCTGTCGTTTTGGAACGTCATATCTCCCCACGGAGCTATTACCCGAGATATTATGTCGTTTGGAACGTCATATCTCCGCGCGGAGTTATGTCGTTTTGGAACGTCATATCTCCGCGCGGAGTTATGTCGTTTTGGAACGTCATATCTCCGCGCGGAGTTATGTCGTTTTGGAACGTCATATCTCCGCGCGGAGTTATGTCGTTTTGGAACGTCATATCTCCGCGCGGAGTTATGTCGTTTTGGAACGTCATATCTCCGCGCGGAGTTATGTCGTTCTGGAACGTCATATCTCCGCGCGGAGTTATGTCGTTTTGGAACGTCATATCTCCGCCCGGAGTTATGTCGTTTTGGAACGTCATATCTCCGCGCGGAGCTATGTCGTTTTGGAACGTCATATCTCCGCGCGGAGTTATGTCGTTTTGGAACGTCATATCTCCCCACGGAGCTATTACCCGAGATATTAGAAAAAAAAAAAATCATCGAAAAGTTTCGATTTTCGCACCGACCTCTATTTAAAAAAAAAAAAAACGTGATGTAACCCCTTGCCATTTTGTCGATTTGGGTCCAAATTTTGGAAAATCAACAAAAAAGGTTGATTTTGAAAATGAATGAATTGTTAGTCAATCATTTTTTTCGTGACCATCGATATTGAATTTCTTTGAATCCCAATTTATAGAAGGGATCCGTACGAATTTAAAAAGGTATAACATTTCAAAATCAGATGATATTTACGGGAGATATTCAATAAAAATTATCGAAAAAGTTTTGATTTTTGAACCGACCCTGATTTTGTAAAATAAAACGTGATGATTTGGAACGTCATATCTCTGCGCGGAGTTATGTCGTTTTGGAACGTCATATCTCCGCGCAGAGTTATGTTGTTTTGGAACGTCATATCTCCGCGCGGAGTTATGTCGTTTTAGAACGTCATATCTTCTTGAATCCCGGAGATCATGGAGATATGTCGTTTTTGAAGCGACATATCTTCTTGAATCCCGGAGATCATGGAGATATGTCGTTTTTGAAGCGACATATCTCCCCATGTGTGAACAGAACGCCTCTATGTTTGACAATTGCTAACGCATTGCTTCTCTTATGAATAAAGGGTATCTTGTGCAATTATAAAAGGATTTGCGATATCAGATAACGACGTGCGGAGGTACATATGTCGTTTCAAAACGACATATCTTCTTGAATCCCGGAGATCATGGAGATATGTAGTTTTGAAACGACATATCTTCTTGAATCCCGGAGATCATGGAGATATGTCGTTTTGAAACGACATATCTTGTTGAGTCCCGGAGATCATGGAGATATGTCGTTTTTGAAGCGACATATCTCCCCATGTGTGAACAAAACGCCTTTATGTTTGACAATTGCTAACGCATTGATGTTACCCCTTGCTTTTTGGTCGATTTGGGTCAAATTTTAGATTTTAATATGTTTGATGCCAATCGATAGTATTGATCGTTACCAGTCGAAAACGGTATAAAATAATAAAATCTGACATTATTTGGCCGAGATATTCCAAAAAATCTTAAAAAATGGTTGACTTTACAAACGAATCGGTTTTGGGTGAACAACTTTTTTTAGGCCACTGATATTTAATTTCTTTGAATGCCAATTCATAGTAATTACTCCGCGCGGAGTTCGGAGTTCGGTTCGCAAATCAAAACTTTTTTGATAGTTTTTTTTGAATATCTCGGGTAAATATCCTCGGATGTTATAATTGTATACCTTTTTCAATTCGTACGGATCCCTACTTTCAATTTGCATTCAAACAAATCAAAAATCGATGGCCTAAAAAAAGTTGTTGACCAAAAATCGATTTGTTGGTAAAGTGACACCTTTTTTGATGATTTTATTTATCGTTTTGGAACGTCATATCTCCGCGCGGATTATGTCGTTTTGGAACGTCATATCTCCGCGCGGAGTTATGTCGTTTTGGAACGTCATATCTCCGCGCGGAGTTATGTCGTCTTGGAACGTCATATCTCCCCACGGAGCTATTACCCGAGATATTAAAAAAAAAAATCATCGAAAAGTTTCGATTTTCGCACCGACCTCTATTTAAAAAAAAAGCGTGTTGTAACACCTTGCCATTTTGTCAATTTGGGTCAAAATTTTGGAAAATCATCAAAAAAGGTTGATTTTGAAAACGAATCAGTTTTTTGTCAATCATTTTTTGTAGCCCATCGATATTGAATTTCTTTGAATGCTATTTTATAGTAGGGATCCGTTATGTCGTTTTGGAACGTCATATCTCCGCGCGGAGTTATGTCGTTTCGGAACGTCATATCTCCCAACGGAGCTATTACCCGAGATATTATGTCGTTTGGAACGTCATATCTCCGCGCGGAGTTATGTCGATTTGGAACGTCATATCTCCGCGCGGGGTTATGTCGTTTTGGAACGTCATATCTCCCCACGGAGCTATTACCCGAGATATTATGTCGTTTGGAACGTCATATCTCCGCGCGGAGTTATGTCGTTTTGGAACGTCATATCTCCGCGCGGAGTTATGTCGTTTTGGAACGTCATATCTCCCCACGGAGCTATTACCCGAGATATTATGTCGTTTGGAACGTCATATCTCCGCGCGGAGTTATGTCGTTTTGGAACGTCATATCTCCGCGCGGAGTTATGTCGTTTTGGAACGTCATATCTCCGCGCGGAGTTATGTCGTTTTGGAACGTCATATCTCCGCGCGGAGTTATGTCGTTTTGGAACGTCATATCTCCGCGCGGAGTTATGTCGTTTTGGAACGTCATATCTCCGCGCGGAGTTATGTCGTTTTGGAACGTCATATCTCCGCGCGGAGTTATGTCGTTCTGGAACGTCATATCTCCGCGCGGAGTTATGTCGTTTTGGAACGTCATATCTCCGCCCGGAGTTATGTCGTTTTGGAACGTCATATCTCCGCGCGGAGCTATGTCGTTTTGGAACGTCATATCTCCGCGCGGAGTTATGTCGTTTTGGAACGTCATATCTCCCCACGGAGCTATTACCCGAGATATTAGAAAAAAAAAAAATCATCGAAAAGTTTCGATTTTCGCACCGACCTCTATTTTAAAAAAAAAAAAAACCTGATGTAACCCCTTGCCATTTTGTCGATTTGGGTCCAAATTTTGGAAAATCAACAAAAAAGGTTGATTTTGAAAATGAATGAATTGTTAGTCAATCATTTTTTTCGTGACCATCGATATTGAATTTCTTTGAATCCCAATTTATAGAAGGGATCCGTACGAATTTAAAAAGGTATAACATTTCAAAATCAGACGATATTTACGGGAGATATTCAATAAAAATCATCGAAAAAGTTTTGATTTTTGAACCGACCCTGATTTTGTAAAATAAAACGTGATGATTTGGAACGTCATATCTCCGCGCGGAGTTATGTCGTTTCGGAACGTCATATCTCCCCACGGAGCTATAACCCGAGATATTATGTCGTTTGGAACGTCATATCTCCGCGCGGAGTTATGTCGATTTGGAACGTCATATCTCCGCGCGGGGTTATGTCGTTTTGGAACGTCATATCTCCCCACGGAGCTATTACCCGAGATATTATGTCGTTTTGGAACGTCATATCTCCGCGCGGAGTTATGTCGTTTTGGAACGTCATATCTCCGCGCGGAGATATGTCGTTTTGGAACGTCATATCTCCCCACGGAGCTATTACCCGAGATATTATGTCGTTTGGAACGTCATATATCCGCGCGGAGTTATGTCGTTTTGGAACGTCATATCTCCCCACAGAGCTATTTCCCGAGATTTTCGCACCGACCTCTATTTAAAAAAAAAAGCGTGCTGTAACACCTTGCCATTTTTTCAATTTGGGTCAAAATTTTGGAAAATCATCAAAAAAGGTTGATTTTGAAAACGAATCAGTTTTTTGTCAATCATTTTTTGTAGCCCATCGATATTGAATTTCTTTGAATACCATTTTATAGTAATGATCCGTACGAATTTAAAAAGGTATAACATTTCAAAATCAGACGATATAGACGGGAGATATTCAATAAAAATCATCGAAAAAGTTTTGATTTTTGAACCGACCCTGCTTTTGAAACAAAAAAAGTGATGATTTGGAACGTCATATCACCGCGCGGAGTTATGTCGTTTAGAACGTCATATCTCCGCGCGGAGTTATGTCGTTTTGGAACGTCATATCTCCCCACGGAGCTATTACCCGAGATATTATGTCGTTTGGAACGTCATATCTCCGCGCGGAGTTATGTCGTTTTGGAACGTCATATCTCCGCGCGGAGTTATGTCGTTTTGGAACGTCATATCTCCGCGCGGAGTTATCTCGTTTTGGAATGTCATATCTCCGCGCGGAGTTATATCGTTTTGGAACGTCATATATCCGCGCGGAGCTATTACCCGAGATATTATGTCGTTTGGAACGTCATATCTCCGCGCGGAGTTATGTCGTTTTGGAACGTCATATCTCCGCGCGGAGTTATGTCGTTTTGGAACGTCATATCTCCGCGCGGAGTTATGTCGTTTTATAACGTCATATCTCCCCACGGAGCTATTACCCGAGATATTATGACGTTCCAAAAGGACATAACTCCGCGCGGAGATATGACGTTCCAAATCATCACGTTGTTTTTTTCAAAATCAGGGTCGGTTCAAAACGACATAACTCCGCGCGGAGATATGACGTTCCAAAACGACATAACTCCGCGCGGAGATATGACGTTCCAAATCATCACGTTGTTTTTTTCAAAATCAGGGTCGGTTCAAAAATCAAAACTTTTTCGATGAATTTTATTGAATATCTCCCGTAAAAATCGTCTGATTTTGAAATGTTATACCTTTTTGAATTCGTACGGATCCCTTCTATAAAATGGCATTCAAAGAAATTCAATATCGATGGGCTACAAAAAATGATTGACAAAAAACTGATTCGTTTTCAAAATCAACCTTTTTTGATGATTTTCCAAAATTTTGACCCAAATTGAAAAAATGGCAAGGTGTTACAACACGCTTTTTTTTTTTTTAAATAGAGGTCGGTGCGAAAATCTCGGGTAATAGCTCTGTGGGGAGATATGACGTTCCAAAACGACAGAACTCCGCGCGGAGATATGACGTTCCAAAACTACATAACGTCATATCTCCGTGCGGAGTTATGTCGTTTTGGAACGTTATATCTCCGCGCGGAGTTATGTCGTTTTGGAACGTCATATCTCCGCGCCCATCTGTAGCCCATCGATATTGAATTTCTCTGAATGCCATTTTATAGTAGGGATCCGTACGAATTCAAAAAGGTATAACATTTCAAAATCAGACGATTTTTACGGGAGATATTCAATAAAAATCATCGAAAAAGTTTTGATTTTTGAACCGACCCTGATTTTGAAAAAAACAACGTGATGATTTGGAACGTCATATCTCCGCGCGGAGTTATGTCGTTTTGGAACGTCATATCTCCGCGCGGAGTTATGTCGTTTTGGAACGTCATATCTCCGCGCGGAGTTATGTCGTTTTGGAACGTCATATCTCCGCGCGGAGTTATGTCGTTTTGGAATGTCATATCTCCGCGCGGAGTTATGTCGTTTTGAACCGACCCTGATTTTGAAAAAAACAACGTGATGATTTGGAACGTCATATCTCCGCGCGGAGTTATGTCGTCTTGGAACGTCATATCTCCGCGCGGAGTTATGTCGTTTTGGAACGTCATATCTCCGCGCGGAGTTATGTCGTTTTGGAACGTCATATCTCCGCGCGGAGTTATGTCGTTTTGGAACGTCATATCTCCGCGCGGAGTAATATCGTTTTGGAACGTCATATCTCCGCGCGGAGTTATATCGTTTAGGAACGTCATATATCCCCGCGGAGCTATTACCCGAGATATTTTGTCGTTTGGAACGTCATATCTCCGCGCGGAGTTATGTCGTTTTGGAACGTCATATCTCCGCGCGGAGCTATGTCGTTTTGGAACGTCATATCTCCCCACGGAGCTATTACCCGAGATATTATGTCGTTTGGAACGTCATATCTCCGCGCGGAGTTATGTCGTTTTGGAACGTCATATCTCCGCGCGGAGTTATGTCGTTTTGGAACGTCATATATCCCCGCGGAGCTATTACCCGAGATATTTTGTCGTTTGGAACGTCATATCTCCGCGCGGAGTTATGTCGTTTTGGAACTTCATATCTCTGCGCGGAGTTATGTCGTTTTGGAACGTCATATCTCCGCGCGGAGTTATGTCGTTTCGAAACGTCATATCTCCCCACGAAGCTATTACCCGAGATATTATGTCATTTGGAACGTCATATCTCCACGCGGAGTTATGTCGTTTTGGAACGTCATATCTCCGCGCGGAGTTATGTCGTTTTGGAACGTCATATCTCCGCGCGCAGTTATGTCGTTTTGGAACGTCATATCTCCGCGCGGAGTTATGTCGTTTTGGAACGTCATATCTCCCCGCGGAGCTATTACCCGAGATATTAAAAAAAAAATAATCGAAAAGTTTCGATTTTCGCACCGACCTCTATTTTTAAAAAATAGCGTGATGTAACCCCATGTCATTTTGTCATGGAAAAAGTTTTGATTTTTGAACCGACCCTAATTTTGAAAAAAAAAAACGTGATGTAACCCCTTGATTTTTGGTCGATTTTGGTCAAATTTTAGATATTTATTTTTTCCTACCTATCGATTTTTAATTTCTTCGAACGCCAATTGATAGTAGGGATCCGTACGAGTTTAAAAAGGTATAACATTTTAAAATCAGACGATATTTAAAAAAATCATCAAAAAAATCATTTTGAACCGACCCCGATTTTGAAAAAAAATGTGATGTGACCTTGGTCTATTTTGCTAAAAATTTAGATTTTCATTGTTTTTATGGCAATAGATTATCAAAAAAGCTTGACTTTACAAGCGATTCGTTATTCGGTGAACTTTTTTTAACCCATGGATTTTTTAAATGTATGCATTTAAATGAATGCATAATGGAATAAGACTTCCTGTTGATAAAGAATATTTATGCTCTTTGTGGTCGCAGATGTTTTCTTCTGCCTGTCATATTTTCACTCATTTTCACTACTCATTCAGAGTACAAAAATGCGAACTATACACAAAAAATTGCACAATTATAAATCAAGAGACAATCCTTCATGTCCAAAATTCCATTCTCACTTAATCACATTATGATTGCGATCAATCACACATAGACATACACAATAAAATAGCCGGCATTTTGAGCGAAGTCCGCACAATTTGTAGAAATACCTCAAGTTCTTTGGGCACATACTCACACTTATCATCTTTGCTCATATTGTCGAAGTGTGCGTCTCTTTATTGTTTTTTGAACAGTGTTTTAACGCGCTCAATCACTCACATCAATCAGTCCGTCAGTCTTTCACAAATTCACAAATTAGTTGACTTTTTGGGGGCGGGGGACTTGAGCTGAGTATTGTCTGACGGGTCTGGGTTAGCCGCGGTAACTGAAAGCCAATCGTGTGCCGTGTGCCACACGATTTATCTACGAAAACTCCAAGATAATGACTAACTTTTGTTTTTGGACAAAACACTCAGAGAGAGCGAGAGTGTGTATATTATATTGTATTGTATATCATTTTCCTGATAGGCAACCAAACAATTTCCGAGCACCTCTCACACCTGAGATAACTGCAATACTAGTATTACGAGAACCAGGGCTTTTTATCAGCTCGAACTGAACGCGGAGGCGTGTGGGTGCCCTCTGATTTCATTAACTTGTAGAATTGTCTGAATGTAATATAAGTAACTAAGAATACACCCTGTATACACAAATACATATACAGATAGCGTGTTGTAATATTATTTGGCATACGCGCTTATTGCTTTTTATTCTGGTTGCCTCTCTTATTTTTGACAGATTATCAGATACGACAGACCTTACTCCAAAGAAGACAAGTGGGCCGCTTCAGTAACGGCTATCAGTACCCTACAATAGATCAGTTTAGCTCTTTTGATTGACAGATTTTTTAATTGGATTATAAAAATGGAACGTTGAATAAAATGCGGATGGGTTAGAAATATCGTCAGAGAGTTTAGTAAGAAATAATACTTATATATAAAATGCAGAGTGAAAAAATACAAATACAATAATTCTGCGCAAGTTACCAAAGTTTAATTTCATAAATTTCAATTCAAGTATAATTTAATTTACAGATTTTTAAATTGGATCATAAAAATCGAAAGTTATATAAAATGAGGGTTAGTTGCAATTATCGTACAATAGCTTAGTTAGAAATATCGTAAGCTATCTTGGTATTCTTACGTATATCGTAAGATAGCTTAGTTAAATATATCGTAAGGTAGCTTAGTTTCAAATATCGTAAGTGCAGAGTAAAAAATTACAAATATAATTTTCCTCAAGGTTTTCATTCCTGTGTGATTGTTAATTGAGCTGCGAGTTTTTTGATTTTTGGAACTGTCTTCATATGATAAGCTGCAGGCAGAATGGCGACACTTTGCCAATATTTGTATCTGAAGATAGCTCATAATACACCCGTTTGTTATGTACTCGGTAATGAGTAATGCTTGATCAGATTTAACGGGAGACACTCTGTTCAAAATAAGATAGGAAAAGATCGTCGAGCATTACTCAGTATCTTCTGACTGTTGCTAATAATTTGCAATAATCCATGTTGTCAGCTGGCTTTTAGACCCTACCTAAATCGCACTTGGCTTAAGATATGAGGGCCAAGTGCTTATCTTTTGGAATTCACCTTTGCTGTTGTTTTGGGGCCAAGATTTGTCACGTGATTTGCAACTGTTTTGGCCTCAAAAAGAATTTGCTATCAGTAATCGGGGCTAGCACATTAATTAAATTAAATTTCGTGATTGCGGATGTCTCGGTTAGATTAAAGACACATTGCCGGGCATGGTGCATGGACCTTTCTTCCATTTTATTGAGCTCGAAATGAAAATAGCATTAGGAAATAAACGAGCTAAGTCCGAATATCTGAAGTGTCGTCGCACCTGCCGTCTCTGCTGCCCAAAAATAAGCGATCTGTTTAGCAAACTATAAAAACTGAAAGCTGCAGCCCATGTCTAGCGTTTGGCGACACGCAAAAGGCGGCCATGTCTAAATTTAGACATTTTTCAGTTCAAAAGTGCGGGCCGCATATAAATTGCAATATGCACAGCAAATTTCTTGGCCAGATCACGTATACGCCGTGTGAGCGGCTGGTAACTAATTGCTTATTATTGCCCAATTATCGTTTAACGAAGATAGAAGGGTTTTATTTACTTGCTTAAATAATTACATGTATGAATATCTGATAATAATATAGCAATGTGCATTGGTTATTTATGGCTGGATTACGTATACGCCGCGAAGACCAGAAGATCTGCGTGGATTTAATATATATCTACAAAATATAAAATATATTTATTTGTTCCCTTTACTTACCATTAATTTCGACATCTGTAAAGGGTTTCTTTTTAACGGGCTATTGTTGCAAAGAAATATGCAATATATGAATGTAAAATCAAATCAATATTTCGCTCGCTTATTTACCTTTGTAGCACGTTTGCCCAGCAGCGCTGTTCCCAGCATCTACAAAACAAATCAAAAATAAATAGATTTCCAATAAATTAAATACAATTCTTAGTTTTTAGTAAACATACTATGAAAAGTTAGCTGCGATTAAAGTGCTTAGCATACTTTTAAGCGCAAGTAGAAATGTTTAAATGGGCTTTAGAACAGAAGCAAATAAATCGTAAATTTAAAATTAACTTGGCAAACGAGGCATGTGTTTACTGTGCTGTATTTTTATATATTTTCATTTTTGACAATTCGTTTATTACGTCGTTATTTGGGATCCCATTTGGATCTTCGTGCTGTAAACGCTATTTCAGTTTCGCAGTAAATTTAGTTTCGCGTCAAGAATTTGTGGTATTTGTTGTGTGCTTAAGTTAAAAACTAAAATGGGTCACAGACAAAAAATGACCATAACAAGCTGAGTACAAAATAACAATTTTCACATGTTAATCACTTATGAATAATTATTGAAAAATAATAAAAGTAGCCAGTAATAAAAACTATCTAAAAATTACAACATATAAGTATTAGACTAAGTGTGAGACTGCAATTTACTTATATTTATTGTAGCTGTTCCTTGACGCTTCTAAAATTTGATTATGACAATCACCTTAATAATATGAAAATATTTAAATTTATAAACATTACGCATTAAAGTCGGTCACAAGCCAGTTGCTCATCAGTATGCATGAGGCCGGGCCCTAATTGACGTTGACATAAATCCAGTGTGCCAAAAGAGACTCCCTTTTTTTACTCACGTATTCGAATAGTAAAAAATAAACAATTTAATAGATTTATGAATTTTTAATCATATTGTTTTGTGACACATTCAAGTATTTATTGTGCCCTTTCTCATAAGTTTCATAGTTTGTTTTCCTTCGTTTTCTACTCGAATAAAATATTTAATTTAAGTAATAAAAATCTTGAACAGTTTAGCGAGACACTGAATATATGTATTTCAAAACATTGTAAAAGTTTGATCTAAACAATTGTTTATAATAAAAATGATAATAATTTTTAGAATTATCAGCCTGCTTTGCGTCACATCGTATTCTCTACAACGCGCTCTTTTCGAAATAAATGGCAGCAATAAGCTAATAATCGCTTTTGTTTATATGGGTGCACAGAGTGAATTTTTGTTTAAACACTCGGTTTTTTAATGCCAAAAAAAAACATTGAGCAGCCCTGACTGACGACGTATCCAAGTGCAAATTAAGAAGCCATTATGCACATTTTTGTTATAATAAAATTTAATGGGCGCAATTTTTAAACACATACACAAATATTGTGAAGATCGATCTGTATTTTATTCGATTTAAATAAGACGGTACGAATTTAGAGCGAGAATCTTAGCAGAATCTTTGTTGGGTCCATATTGAGCACAAGACGGGAAAATTGGAAAAATAATAGACAAAGCTTTGCGAAACTAATATAAGGCTGAGCTTATTTAATGATGATTATTAATTTGTTATGCCACTCATATAAAAAAAAAAACAATCTCTATATATAAAAGTGTTTGACCTGACTGACTGGCTGATTGGTGATCAACGGACAGCCCAAACCGTAAGAGATAGGAAACTGAAATTTTCATTGTAGTTACCTTATGTGATGAAGGTGCACTTTAAACGGGATTTCGGAAAATTCCAACTGCAAGTTTGCAAAAAACACTGAACACTGAAAACGTTTGTATGAATCTTTTTTGTTCACCATTCGACCGACCTTAAACTCAATTTCAAAGTTCTTTGTTTAAATTCCTTTGAGGAGTGTTTCCCCCTTTTTGGGAAATCCATCCCTCCTTGGTGGAAATGAGGGTCAAAGATTTGGTGGGTGATGTTTTCATTATAATAATAATATTCATTTTGGGGGATCTACATAAGAAATCATTTGAGTGGTTTTTCACATTTTTTACAAAATCTAAACTCCTTCGGTGGAAAGTTCATTTTAAAGATTATTTATTTGTAAATTTTTTCAAAGCTCTACATTAGAATATAATAAATCATGTTTTAACGATTTGGGAAATTCCACTCGCAGCAGTGGTAAATTACAGAAAACGATTGAATGAAAGTTGTTTGTTTACCGTTCGATCTGTTTCAAAATCCTTTTCAAAGCTTTTTGAGAACATTTATTTTATACATATGTAGGCAATGCTTACATACTTACATACGGGTAATCTTTTCAAGCAGAAAATATATACTATATACCTTGACAGAATACTGCTCTTGACAATAGGTAATCAAGGCCTTTGTTGATATTGTTGACAGACAGGCTTCCTTTGTTAATTTTTTATAACTTTAAAAACTTTACGCAATAAAAAAAATTGAAATATATTAAGAAAGTGCGTCCTTCTTACTGGGAGCTAAACAAGCTATTAATTATTGTGCCAACAGACTTTGAACATTATTTATCGAAATCAACAATTAATATTTACACACGTATTAAAAATGCATTGTAAACACGAAACACTTTTAGTACCTTCCAGTCGGAGGCTGCAACCAATTTAATAAATATTTACACAATTGTTGGCAGGCTTCTGCAGTTCGGTTGGGGTTCAATGCGATTCAGGTTAGCAGGAAAACATGGAAGATATAGTTTCTATGAAAGGTTTCCCTTCTGTGTGCTACTCACCTTCAGCTGCTGACGTAGTCCGCTCATTGGGCTCATTCAATATTGATAAAAGAAAGAGCGAAAGTGGGAGAGAGAGAGATAACAAGAGCAAACAGGGAATCGGTGTCGGCAACGGTGGCGTATGCGTAATATTTATATTTGCCCTACTTTTGATTGATTTCTCGGTGGCTGTGCTCAAATTTAAAAACAGTCTTGCTTTGCCAGCGTGTGTCCAAACGATGTGTATTTAATTCATTTATTTAAAAATTTGGAAAATTTTTGTTAATTATTTTACAGTTTTCTTTTTCACTTCCCACTTGGTTTATTTCTTTTAAGTGTATTTTAATTAGCTTAATGCGCCGTGTGCAAGCAATAAAAATATTTCACAAATTGTTGTTAGAAAAGTAAAAGTCAAAAACAAATGAAGCTCAAACTTTATTGAATAATTATTAATAATTAATATTAATAACGCTTTAACTGCGGTCCAAATGTTCACACTATACACTTTTTTATTTGTTTCACTTTTTAGCTTTTCTTCGAGACGCGCGCGTTCTATTTGACGATCGTCTCGCAACGAAGTCCCAAACAAAATTGAGCATTTCGTTTGCCGTCAGCCAGAAATGTTGGCGAAACAACAACTAAAATACATACAAAATGTGGGCGCGAGACAAGCCAACAAATAATACAACAAAAATAATACTAATAAAATAAGAGAAATGTTGCTGCAAACAAAAACAGCTCGAAAAGCCAGACAGTTTGTTGCTGCTTTTCAAAAATTCTGAAATATCTCTCATTTTGTTGTTGCGTTTGTGATTTTTGTTAATTTTCTTTTCTGATTTACTCAATTTTCTTTGGGTTGTGTTTTTTCCCCCATTTACTATTTTGTTGTCAGCACATGCAGCTGGTACGAAAAGTACGAGTCTTCTATATGCACTCGGATTTAAAGTATTCATTTTTTTTTTTGTTAGTCAACTGTGTGTACGTATCTGATGGATACATAGGTATATTATATAGGTTGGCTATTTAGAAAACATAGAGCACAATAAAACTGTCTGGGAATATTCTGAAATCTTTTGTTCCTCAAAGTACATCATATAAATCCAGTTGTTTTCTTTTTTTTTTTTAATATATATTTATCTGCGCGATTAATTGAGTCCACCACCCTGAGATTTCTAGGTGAAAGTCGAACAACATGAAAAATATATATACAACATGTTTTTCCCAACTGACTGACTTATTGATTGACTGTCTGCCTGGAAAATTGATGAAAAACGTCAAAATTATGGTTTTCGACAGACTTCCAAAGGTGAAAAATTGGTGGAAAATAGAAAAGAACTTTTCTAGATTTGTGTGAAATTGTATTTATGAAAATCTCACTCAAAACTAGACTCAAAAATGTCTCATATTAGAAACGAAATCGAAGAAATTGTGCTAAATTGTGATATTAGAAAATTGTGTATTCTATGTTAATTAAACTTTTAACATTCAATTTGTACAATGAATGAATTGAATAATTACGAAGAAATTAATAAATAAATATTGATATATATTTTTTTGAAAGCTAAATAACTTAATAACTTAATCAGACATCCTTTTTCCGAGGTATTCGAATTTTATATATATATTACTTGCACTCGTAAAACTCTTAAGTATACGATGGTTGCTTTTCGAGCAGTCCCTAATAGTATATAGTCAAGCTGTCAAAACATTTGATGTTCACATGTTAGTAACAGGCCATACAACTAGGATGCTTAAATTAATTTAAATACGTGCATAATTTAGTTCAATATTCCGAGCATAGTGCGTTTAGGTTGGGCAGCTTTTTTTGGCGGCGCATGCTGCGTATGAGCTATTTTTAAGCAGTTGTCGTGGGGCAACAAGGCGAACATTAAATACGCAAAGAAACTTGCCAAAGTGCATCATGCATGGAAGCCAGGGAGTGAGATCAGAAATAAATGGAAACCAAAGAAAGAAGTAGCCTTTTATTTAAGCGGCTGTCGTTGGATGTCGCAACACGTGGCGTATACGCAATATATCACGTGCCGTAACACGCTGAAGCTGTTGTTATTTGGAATGCATTCAAATGGAGTATGCTGTGATAAATAGTGAGATATTGCCGACAAATCTCTGACCTTCTATGTACACACAATCAAATGTTTAAATTGTTTACAAACTGAACTTAACTTTTGTGCCAGGAATTAGAACATTACTCAATAATTGTAGTATAATCATGTTCAATAATAATAGTTCATTCAATAAATTGTTGCAAAGATATACGTCATGTTCCACTGTCGTTGCCGGCCGACGAATACGATATGATTGGTTGAACGAGCGTTAACAATTCTATTATCAGCTTATTAGTATCAATATCATTCATTATATCAGAATTCTTGCTTTACTCTGAACTGACACTTGAATAGTTGTGTGCGTATCGTAAGAAAAAGATGCGAATAATATGCGACACGCATTGAACTAACCATGCCGTGAAATGTGAGTCAAAAGAGCTCATTGCATTAATGAAAAAAAAATTAAATACATATATATGTACATATAAATATAATATATATACGTCTTGTTCATATTATTGATATAAAAAACCGTCGTGATGTGCCATCCAAAAAATTTTTTGATTACCCTGAACCCGTTGCAAATGCATGAAAGGGGTATATTGTTTTGTAGCAAATATATGTGACGGGTAGAAGAAGACATAAAGTATATATTTTTTTGTTCAGCATGAACGGTGACTGCAATATCCTAATTACACGCAAAGGTCGTTAAATTCAAATCATCGATAATTTCACCAAATCGATAAGATTTGATATTGACAGCCTATTTTTTGTACATTTGGGTTCGGCGTCAACAGGAGAGTCGATCTAGCTATCTGTCTATAAGTATAAAAGCGTCGATATCAGTAAATATAAGATCCAAAGTTGTTCTATTGCATGAAAAGTCCAGGTTAGAATTCCACGAAATCGATAAGAATTGATATCGACAGCCCGGTTTTTGAAAAGTTGTTTAAAACCAAGAGAATAATCAGGTATCAGGTATATATCTATATATATATATATATCTATATATCTATATATCTATATATCTATATATCTATATATCTATATATCTATATATCTTTATATCTATATATCTATATCAATATCTATATCTAACTCTAAGTACACACAGCTCCCGAATATTTTGCTTAGTGGTAGCCTGGCTTCGGTTTCTCTAAAAATGAAAACCTTCTTTCCTGGAGGTATAGTACATAGTTTTGGTAATTGCACACATTTGGCTGCTTGCTTGTGTGCATGTGTCCATGTGTGACTGTGTGTGTATATGTAAAGAAAGTTTAAAATGGTTGCAACAGCAGTTGGCGGTGGTCCTAGGGTATCTCCTTGTCGTATATTCCCAACTAGTGCACTGCTATGTGCTTCTCATGCTGTTTTTTGCGTTTACCAATGATTTATTTTCATCTTTTGCTGGCGCTGCTAATATTCGTTCAATATAAATATTTACAGTTTATTTTTGAACAAATTGTACAAAATAGAACTAATAGTTGTATATATACAGATATATATATATATATATATATATATATCGTTATGATCGCGTTAGATAAATATTATGAAATTGTCTGTGTACATTATATGGATTATATATACAGTGGCTCCCAGTAATTTTAACGAGTACATTAAATAATCTATAGGAAGCTTTAAAAACTTAATAAAAATATACAGCAAGATCTCAAATATGGCTGGCATACGTTAGTTTTTTACAATTTTTTCAAATTGAGAAATTGACCAAAATTACGCCACAGCTTAACCAAAAGTTGGTTAATGCCAACAAGGCTCAAGATGATAATTAAAAAATTTGTAATTTAAAATTTAATTTATTAAATAGTTGAACTAGCTGTCACTGCTTTAAGATGATTTTATGTTATTTTTTGAATTGTTTTTATATTTAAAAATAAAATATATGAAGTCATATTTTAGGACTTGAAACAACTATTTAAAAATCTGCATTTATATTATTTGAATATCTTTCTCAACTTAGTTCTTATAGCTTCCTTAAAATTCTTTTTTACCAGTTTTTGTACCTGGTTGAAATAATCTGTGAGCCACTGTATATATATATATATATATATGTTTATATATACGCATATACGACACACACACACATACACTGGAGCACCCACACACGCAAACGCACACACAGACAAGACTCTGGTTATATGGGGAAGTTGACAATGCGCTTAAATTGAAGGCATTTAAATGAACAACATGGGAGACATTTAATAAGTGAGTTATAGTTGCGTGGATTTGAATCAGCTCAGAATAATAATAATATTTAAACGATTAGCAGATAATTGAACTAATTGCTGCCAAACGAAGCGTAATTACGTTAAAGGTTTTATGCAAAACATGTTTTGACAATTTTTGATTTTTCCAAGTGCTCTCACGGACTAAACTGCACTTACGGCAAACGGATGCTCGGTATTTGTCTCCGGATCAGCCAATTTGGCTCAAGATACGCGACACTTGGCCCGCTTTTAAAAACACACTCAAAAAAGTTTAGTTGAATTGTTCAAATTAAAATGCAGCAACGGAAAACGGCGATCATCCAAACGGGAGCACCGTCCAAACGCAAATGATCAACATTCACATTCGTTTGTCACCCGAATCTCTGCTCCGTCGTCGCCGTCGTGTCTGTACGGCTGTACGGTTGGCGTTGATGAGGTCGTGGGCGTGTAGTAGAAGGTGTGTGTACAATTGTCGGATAATACATTGTACTAAGGTTTATTTGTCTCGTTGCTTTCAAAACCGATTGCTTGTTTTTCCGCAATTCTCACATTATGTTTTAATCACTTATTTATTGCCAAGCAGTGGAAATTTTCAATTGAAAATTTTCCAAAATTGCACTTTTTAACGAATTAAGACGTAATACAATTCAAAAATACCAAACCACAATTGAAATTAAATATCGAATAAGGTATATTCGCACTGATTAATATTACGCAACACATGCTCGTGATTTAATAGCGTGTTTAATACTTGAAATTTTACCATCTTAGTCACATTAACTATCCACTGTCTTTTTGTGCTGATGCAACAGCAATTTATAAATTTTCCCTTTAGCATTCATTAATTAAAATCCTTTCTTAGCTCTAATAATTGTAATGGGTTTTTGCCTGTGATAATATATGTTAAAATTGAAAATTCTCAATCGATTAGTTGTGCGCTAGACTAACAATATGAGCTACAGACCTATGCTAAAATATCACATAATTTGGATATTGTCTTTGTGCTGGGTATGAGTAAAAACCTCCTTAATGTATTCGTATATGCTTCATATGGATTTGTAATAAAATAGTCTCCTGTCATATGGAAGCTATTGTGTCTAGTTTTCCTTAAAGCTAACTTATTTTGCTTGAAGCCTAAAAAGCATTTGTTGTAGCAGTTCCATATTAATTGTTCAGTTATCGTATCATAGACTTACACCTGCTGCAAATAGCGATATGCAACGGCTGAGTCGTAGCCACTTCGATAATTACTTTCACTAAGCTTAACATATTGACCCAAGAAGTTGATGACCAAAGTACTTCGGCAAACGTTGTGCAAATAGCCCAGCAGATAGGGCGTAAGAACCGTGCCAACAATGTAGGCCAGCTGCGGTATGCGGTCTGTATGGTCGTAGAAGGGCCAAATCCAATATCCTCGTCGCACAGCGTCCCTCGTATGATGCGTAATAAATGCACAAAGCAGGGCGCCCAGAAGCAAGCTGCTGCGGAAGTAATTCAGGCACGCGGTGCATATATAAAATAACAGCATGGCCAGCACAATGCTTGAGCAGTGCAAGAATGGCCGTCGCGACAGATTGGTGGCATCCTGTAAATTACAAAAAATGTTTATGACATGAAAAAACGGCTCTCTTCGGCAAGCCGAAGATGGAACACTCTTGTTGAGAAGAAAAGTGAAGCTCCTATTTGTAATGTTTGGTGCGAATATAGCTATAGAACTACATGCCTTAGAGGTTGGTTTAAACATGGCTCTGAAACAGAGAATAAGAAGATTCTTTTAAATTAAGATTAGTTTCTATGACAAGTTGTTAATAGGCAGACGGACATCACTATATCTGCTCGGCTACTAACACAAATCCGGATAATATTTACTTTAAGTACATGGACCTTAGCTGCTAACTTGTACATGAGTAGATAAGATCGTCTGCATCTCACCTCCAAGTAGAGCGAGCGCGCCTCTATAAAATGATCCAGATCAATAAACGAGGAGACCACAAAGCAGCTGAAAATCAATATCCAGCCGAATAGCTGAGTTGTGCGCTCATAGAACTGCATGGCAAATGCGATGCCCGTCAGAGCGCCAATCGCGGCATGCGTGGCATTGTCTGCCAGGGCCTTCAGCAGCGGATGCTGTGTCAGCTCCACGAAATTGTCGCCGAGCAGGCACGTTATTATCACCAGCGTGGTGAGCACAATGCGCAAATAGACCATTGTGTGGCAGTGGGGCATCGATTGGTTAGCTGAACTCTGCACCTTGCCCTTTGACACCGTATTGGACCTGTAATCGTTTCAGTTTTGGACGGAAGCGATATTCAGATTTTTGTTGTTGATGGAAATTTCTGTTTGTGTTAAATATGTAAATCAGTCTGGCAACTGTTAGGCAATGCACTCGTTTTCTTCGTCACTCACGTGTTTTAGCGTCCTTGCGCCGCGTGCACAGACAACAACTGCAATGCAGCTGGGTGACGGCGACTCCTGGAGGGTTGCAAGTACACGTACACCATTGCGTTGACTCGGCGAATGCTAGCAACAACAAGCGGCATATTATTGTGTCTGAATGTTTTGATTTGTCGAACAGACGTGAAGTGGGCGGCGGCAGTAGCAAAAACATCTGGCAGCACTGCATTTAATCGTCGTGTGGTCACCCTGAAAACGCAACAGCTGTTTAGTACGCGCAAAAATTTAGCACAGTTGAAAAAAATGAGTTTAGTACATGATTATGTTGCTTGTCTAAATTGAAAACTTATTTTTAAATAAATGGAAATTTTCCATAAATTCAACGCAATTGACTTTTCGATGGCGTTGCTTACAAACAAATGGTAGTGGAATTTCCCATACGAGTGCTTTTCATAAAGTCTAAAAAGCTCTCTCTCTCTCTCTCTCTTCACACAGATGATGCATATGTATGTGTGGGTAGTGATAACATCTCGCCTTGCACTTGTGTTCGATTTAAATTCCCGCACAGTTACCTGCTAATTATGCACCTGCTCTAATAGCTATATTATATTGTTTTGCTATTAAGTTAACTAAAAAAAACATGTGTATATATCATATATTCGCTCTTAAAACTCAATATGGAAGGGATAGTTTTTGCTTTTGACGGCATGCTCCATTTTGATAAGACGCTCGCCCGTGTTGTATGTGTCCAGGATCGCGTGATCCCCAGCATCCAGTTTGAAGTCGAAGATGTTGAAGTTCTCTTCAATACGTTTTGGATTGGATGACTTTGGCAGCGGCACGGTTCCAATTTCGATCTATAATTAAATGGATGTTAATCGAAATACTACTTTGTACTACTTTCAGTTTTAGAGAGTTACCAGGTAACGCAGCACCACCTGCGCCGCAGACTTCTTGTACTTGTCGGCAATGGCCTGCACCTTTGCGTCGTAGATGAAGTTCGGTTGCTTCTTGGCGGGATCCGGCCTTCCCAGGGGACAATAGGCGGTAACCACAATATCGTGCTGCTTGCACAACGCGATCAGTTTCTTCTGGTTAAGCGCCGGATGACATTCGATCTGTGGAGGAATATATATGGTAAGTGCATAATATTGATAACTCAGCTTGCCTTACCTGGTTGTGAATTGGCTTGATTTTGCAGTTGGCCAAGAGGCGCGTCAGTTGCTCGGAATTGAAATTGGAAACGCCAATGCTCTTCGTCAAGCCGAGCTCGACAAGCTTCTCCATGGCAAGCCAAGTGTCTAGGTAATCCACGTCGCTGAGAAGACAAAATAGCTTAATGGGGAGGATTGACTAGGAGAGAGACTCACCTGAGTTCCACCTCGCCCTTGGCGTCCGTGGGCATCAGCTCTGTGTCGCCGCGATAAACATACGAGTACGGCCAATGCATCAGGTAGAGATCCAAATACTCTAGTCCAAAGTTGGCCAGGGTCTTGCGGCAGGCATACTCCACCCTCTCCGGCTCATGGAAGTGCGACCAAAGCTATTAAATAAATGAAACTAAATTTACTCCAACCAAATCTCTAGATACTCACCTTTGTGGTTATGAAGATGTCCTCGCGCTTGATGACGCCCTCGGCGATCTTCTGGCGCACCGCTTGGCCCACCTCGGCCTCGTTCTCGTAGAAGTAGGCGGTGTCTATGTGCCGATAGCCGACGTCAATCGCATGCAGCGTAGCCCGCTCGCAATCCCCGCCTAATGACTGTCAACGTTTTGAGCAATTGTGATAAGCCCTATCAATAGGGAATCTAAATATCACCTACCGTATAAGTGCCCAGGCCAATTGCTTGGATTATGGTGCCGTTATTGTGCTTAACATATGTTGCCTTGTTTCCCGCCGACATCTTGCGTTCACTCTCGTTCAGCTGCTTTTCAACTGTTGCTCGCAAACTGCGCACTCTAGACTTTTATTGCCCAAAGCTCTTCGACAAAAGCTTTGCGTGTTTTAAAAAGCTTTACGTGTACTAGATGATCGAGTGCAGACGAATTCTGCACACTCTACAAAATAAAATAATTAAGTAATAATAATAATAAAAGTAAAAACAAAATAATAATAATTATAATGATAATAATAATAGTAATAATAATAATAATAATAATAATAATAATATTAATAATAACAATAATAATAATAAGTTTACGTTAGGGTAAACTATAATTGAAATGAAATTGATATTTATTTAACCTTATACATTATGTATACATTAGTTAAACTACAATTAATATAGACTTTATGTAGCTTTTACGGAACACCTTATATATTGCAGTACTTGGCAGTGTTGGCAGACTTTAAAAAGGTAGCGAAATCCAATGTTGTAAATAATTTAAAATAAAGCTGGCTTAGCTTGACAATAAATATGCTAAAAACAGCCAAATATAGCTGTAAAATACTTGCCGTAGCGCAATCCATTGTTGACGAAAAACAAGCGGGTGAACTGAATAAGCTCAATTTGGTAATAAATAGACACAATACAGCTAAATTTAGAAGGAAACTATTTTCAAGCTTAATTCAATGCTGTAAATAGTAACAAGAAGCTGAGTTAGCTTGGCTTGGCACAATTTGGCAATAAATAGGTTAAACTTAGCTGGAAAATACTTGCTTGGCTTTATACCGTTATTGAGCAGGCGCATGCTTTATCAGCTGAAATGATTTGGAATCGAAACAACATCTGTTATTCAAAGTGTGACAAACGGAAGAGTCGTAGTCCTTGCAGCCGACGTCGTCACATGCCAGCACATTGGTCACAATTAGAGCACATTGAAGCAATCAATTGGGTAAGTTATAAATCTGAAATGTGTTCATTTATTTAGTTTAAAAAGAAAATCTGTAATCGTTAAATCGTGTGTGAAGATGAATTTTCCAACTTTCTAAAAGTTACTACGCAGAAAAGTTTGCGTCCCATCTATAAATAAACTTTGGGTATACATATATACTATATACACAAACTTTGTCTTTAAATCTACGCAATTGCCTTTAATTATTACAATTGTTTTTGAAAAATTCGTTTAGTTAAATTAAAAAAGAGAAGAAGAAGAAAAAAGTGCAGCTGAAAATTATTGTATTGTAATTTTTTAGTATACGCAGCACGCCTACAACTGCGCATGCCCCAGACCCATAGCCAATCCCAGACCCAGTCTCCTACATATTTGAGGCCGAGACGCAGCAGCAGAGCAGCAGCAGGTGACAGCGACACCGGCAGCGACGTCGACGGCGACGCCTCAGTGCTATAGGAAAAGTCAAGGCTATCGAGTTGATTTCTTTGGACATGGCCACCGTGGCACACGGCTGCAGTAGTCCGCGGCAGCGTTCCTGCAACGGCAGCAGCTCACCTGGCGGACAGCACGGGTCGACACCCGCGATGTACACAACGATGCCGAAATATACTCGCACCGCCAGCCAGACGCTCTACGCGACAAGCCAGCAGCTCTTTGGCGGAGGAGGAGTCGGGATGCCCGGCGAGTATAATGGACACGGTGGGTTGTATATGGCCACGGGCAGCATGTCGCAGCGTCCGCTGTCGGCGTCGGCTTTGCCGGAGACGGCGACGGGTTGCCGCAATTACTGGAGCCAGGGCCAGAGCCAGAGCCAGGGTCAGCCGGGTCCGGGTTCGTTTTATCACAGCAGCGGCAGACACTTTAATTACAACAAACGCAAGTCTGCCGTGGAACTGCTGGCCGAATCGAAGCCCTTCTACATCAAGTCCGACGCGGTCTTCGAGCGACTGCAGCAGTCCAGCTATCGCGGCGGAGGCAATGGCGCCGGAGCAGGAGTCAAGCGCGGACGCCGGCCGGAAGAGGGACACTACGGTGCCGCGTACGACGAGCTGGAGGATAGGCGCTACATCAGCCTGACCAGGCAGCAGCAGCAGCAGGCGCAGTTACAGCAGCAATACAGTCTGCACAATCATCACCAGCATCACCATCACAGGCACAATCCCGGCCAGGCCATGCACGGCCAGACGAGGGAACGGCCCGGTGCGGCGGTTAACAACAACCTGCTACAGCACAAGCTGCGCATGCTGCTAGGCTCGGAGGCAGGCAAGGAGCGCGCTGGCACGATCCGACGCCATGAGCTGGGTGACGCCAATCCGGAGCTGCTGCTGGCCGGCGAGGAGGAGAGTACCGCGCTGAGGATTCCGCCGCCGCTTTACCTGCCCGCGCATGCCTTCGGGAGCAGGGACAACACCTATGGCGGCGGCTATCCTAGCGAGCCGAACAGCGTCGGCGAGGAGCCGCTGGTGCTCACCGAGAACTACAGACCAATCAGTCCGCCAGCCGAGTACGCAGCCAAGTCGAGCCAGGCTCACAACGAGCGTTACAGGTGAGTCGAGCAGTCGGACGCAGCTCTTTCACTGAATGTTTGTTTCTCTCCCGGACAGGTACAACTATCAACGCTCGTACTCGCACTCGCACGAGGTAGCCATTCCGGACGAGCGTGCTCCGTACACGGCGGGCGAGTTTAACATCAATAGCCACAAATCTCTGCCGGATTTGCACACGCAGATCAGCCGGCACTCACCGCACAGCGAGATACTGAGCTGCTGCAGCCGGGGCAATCGCTCCATCAAGTCCGCGGGGGAGTCGTCCATTAATCGCGACTCCGGCGGCAGCTCCGGCCACTATACGCACCGCAGCGAGCCGTGCTATAAGCGGCAGCGCGAAACTAATCCGGGCACCGCCAGTGGCACGATTAAGAACTGCTGCAATCTGGTGGCCACCACACGGCGGGATAGCGGCTCCTCCACGCAGCACAGCGCCAACTCGTACTGCGGCTATGTGACTCCCGCCGGACGCAACATGGATTGCCTGGACTGCCGCTGCAAGCCGGACACAGCGCCGAGCTTTGATCAAGCGGCCGCCGATTACTTGCTTAATTTCACGCCCACGCCGGAGGTTCCGGAGGCGTTCCAGGATGATTATACACCGACGCCGCCGTCGCCGCGTCTCAAGACCCAAACGCCGCGTTACTCGAGCTCCTCCAGCCAGCAGCTACACACCAGCTCCCAAGGCTACACGAGCATCAACCATTCGCAGAGCTCCCTGGCACAGAGTCCCGGCTCGGCACCGTCCGTGGACGACATTAGCCCGCCGCCCATACAATTCAAACGGCAGCGTTGCATTCGCTTCAAGAATCGCAACCGGCTACCCGTCCAACCACGCACCTCACCCATCAACCAGGTGATGGAGTGTCTCAGCGGGGGCGGCGGCGGATCGGCGGGCTACAAGCGCAACGTGGATCACGAGAATGTTTTCTTCCCCAAGGGTTTTTCGGCGGACGGCTATGCAAGCCAGTCGGCCGCCATGGACATGGAGCGGGAGGCATTGAACGCCAGCATATCCGAGCTGGAGAAGTTCTTTGATCGGTTGGGCCTGAACGACGAGGCGTTCCACGAGCTCTACAGCCAGCCCCGGCGGCAACACAATCCCGAAACCGATTCGGATGACTCCAGCACCGTGTTCTTCTCAGACCACAGCACCGTGGACTCGATGCGACTGCCGGACAGCACCGAGACACAGCCGCAAACTACCCAGCCCTATCGGCCCTCGGAGCCGCCATCAATCGTGGAGCGCAATGCAAGAATCATCAAGTGGCTGTGCAACTGCAAGAAGACGCAGTGCGCCTGAGTATGCGCCGGATCTTATAGTCGACCATAGCCGTAAATTTGATATTGTTCTTTAGATATGAGTAATTTTACCCTCTAGTCCCCACCAGAAGTACAAGCGCGGGCTCAAATCTGAGTTAAACTTGATCGAATGAATATCTGCGGGTTTGATGAATCGTTAGCTCGCTACTCAAAAGCTCGCTCCGTTTACGCTTAAATCGGTTGAGTTTCTGAGTTGGATACGAATCGATTAATCAGGGCAAGGCTCCAATTGTACAACTGAATTGCCGCTTATTACTCGTATGAATCTGCGTTTGGTCATTTTTTTCTGCCACGTTTTGCAGACACAATTAAATAATAATCGTATTACTAATCGTCTAGCAAAATGATAGGTCATATTACTCGTTTACATAAAGGTATTATTAGAATGAATTATTGTACAATTACCTCTCGTAACGTGCATATATCGTAAACATATAAACTTGCCCACTACTTATACACATATATGTATGTAGTTGCCAAAAGAAAAAAAAAAAAAAAACAAATTAAAAGTACTCGTAAAGAAATTGAACCTACCTATTTATGTGAGTGTAAAATGGTTTGCATGATTAATAAAGATTAACTATTATCAAAACAATATTTAATATATTTTTGTTCAAATCTGTGTGGGAGGCCTGGGGAATCTCTGAGAAGCTAGAGCAAGCATCTGAACGCGTAGATCTCGGAAAGCAAATGATCCAGAGAAAGGGAATTTTTTGGATGCCTTATTTTAACTCTGCGTTTCATAAAGATCGGACAATAAAACACCCATTTATTCAGGAACACATTCTCCATAATGTAGGGCTAAGTGAAGGCGTTTTGTCTGTATGAGTATACGTCATAATTTATAATTACCTTCCGAGTGAAAAATCTGAATGCGTAGATACGTAGATACTATACGATCCGGAGAATGGGAACTTGAAATATATATTGTCTCTTTTGATAACATATTTTAATTCTGCGTTTCATAGAGATCGGACAATAAATGGGTTTTGTCTGTTTGAGTATACGACATAATGTATAGTGACCCACTAAGTTCGCGCATTGTTCAGCGCCCTTATTTGGGAGCATAATGGAACAGATGTGTGCCATAAAGCTGCACTAGCCGACAATGGGTCGGATGGGGTTATAAAAGCAACAGATAGATGGGTCAGTCGCATAAGAGTCAACCGGAAATTGTTGAGATGCATAAAGTTCTATTTGTAGCTGTTGTCTTGAGCGTACTTGGGCTGGTAAGCTTCAAATGTGGATGCAATTATTTCTATTCTCTTAAATAAATTTGTACTTCTTAACACGACTAGGCCTTGGGTCATACGGTGAGTATTATAGATAGTTACTAATCAGATCAGGAGCTTATACATATTTTAACCATATGATGAATCTTCACGAAACCCTCAAGCCGAAGACTCCTAAGCCAGGTGATGGCGGTGGATCCGGAGGTGGTGGATCTGGAGGTGGTTGGTCTGGAGGTGGCTCATGCCCCAGGCCATCCCCTGAGGTTATAAGAGTAAGTTCCGGGCGGAATATAAAATTGCATATTAGTTGAGAAAAAACAACATATTGACAATTGCATTTTAGTGCATGCAAGAATGGGCGTGTCGGCAAGTCATACGCCTGGATCTGCGGTAAGTATTGCGATTGCTGGCAAGGATTACCAATTCTTACGTCTCCGTCTCCTCAGCTGTCTCCTCAATCTGAATGGCAACAATTTGCTGGGCAGTCTGGTCAACGTGCACGGGGTAACCGGTGGAGCTGGAGGTGCTGGCGCTGGAGGTGCTGGAATTCTGAACACCCTCCTGAATGGCAAATAGAGAGCTAGCCCGAAAATGTATGCACATTAAACCAATAAAAATCCAAAGCAGAGCCATCGAATCCCATTTGGATGGACCGTGTTAATGGCCAGCCAATAATAATAAGAGCAGGCGATAATCGTTCCACATAACACTTAACTCGATTATTGTTTAAGCGCTCGTTTTGGACCAGCCAATTAAGTGGCCAGCAATTTTCGAATTAGCCAGCAATCCAATAGATGCTTCTCACCTTTAACCAGAGCCAGGTGGGAGGTTGGGGGCTGCCCTTAAAGCCTGACATTCGCACAAAGTCGCAAATCATTGAAGCATATGCAATTATTCATTTTGAGCTTGAATGCGCTCGAACGCACACATAGCTACACGAACTCCGAACTACTCCTAGGCTAGCTCCTCCTCGGGCAGCTCCTGCTGCTAAAGGAAGCAAATTTAAATTCAGCAGCAGTTCTTAAACGACAGGCAGCTTAAAAATCGCTTTTACTATGCGTAGTTTTTTCCGTTTTGTTTTTTTCGTTTTACGTTTTTTTTATCATTTATATTTTCTTGCCTTTTTGTTATACCCTGTAGCCATTAAAGTTGGCTTAAAGGGTGTGATGAATTTCTTCTTCGCTTTTCCGTCGATCTAGACATATCAGTTTGGCGTAAACTCTTCCCACTTTTTTTAATACTAAAGATTATTATTATTATATATTATATATTGTATATTATATATTATATATTATATATATATATATTATATATTATATATTATATATTATATATTATATATTATATATTATATATTATATATTATATATTATATATTATATATTATATATTATATATTATATATTTTGTTGGATATCTTCGAGCTATGCACTCCTGATAATGGCCAGTTGATTGCCAGCCGTTTGGCCAAATTGTGTGTGGTTCTTTTTCATTTGGCTGATTTCGTTGCGGCCAGATCGCATCCTATTTTAGCTTAATCCGTCACTTGCATCGACAGCTCAATAGTCTGTTGGCAACTTCAATTTCCTTTGCCCTTTTATAATTAACTTTATGTGTATGTATTTAGTTTTATTGCTCGTTAGACAGCCTAGCCGCCAGCCCACAGCCCCCAGCCAAGGACAATGAAACAACAATTTGTGGCCCGAAGCACCGCAATGTGTGTAGGCTATTTTGGAAGTGTCTCAGCCACAGCTGAAGCCCAAGCCACAAGCACAGCCATCGGCATCGCCATCGCCATTTCCCATTGCCAGCACAGCCGTCGCCATTATATTAATTACAAACGTTTGCGACGCCGCATCCCGGGCCACATCTTCATCTCCAGAGCCAGTTCATGTCTCGCTAATGGGTCAAAACAAGTAAATCACACGCAAAGCTCTAAGGCGATTTGGCCAACGAGTTGCGAGGAGAGACGGCTGCCAAGCAGTTAACGAGCTGTCCCCCTGCTCAGCAGCCCTTCAGAATAAGCTCCAACATTTCATAAGTTTCAAATACATTCGAATAACTGAGTATTTAAAGAATAAACTCAAATAACTTGGTATTTATAGAATTAAGTCTAGCAACTCAAGAGAAACATTTGAGTCACATTTGCTCAGCAGCTCACAGAATGAACTCTGGTAAATCATAAGTTTTAGAGACATTCGAATCAATCGGTATGTGAAGAATGACCTCTAGTATCTCATAAGTTTCAAATACATTTGAATCACTTGGTATTTAAGGAATACACTCGAATCACTTGGTATTTATAGATTAAGCTCTAGTATCTCAAAAGTATGACAAACACTTGAGTCACTCGGTATTTATTCAATTGAATTATGCGTCCTTCGATTTAATGGCATCAAAACTGGCTATATCCGATTCTGTTGAGCTGTTTGTGCTCGCCGCCTCGGCCAAAGCTGGTTGATTGGTTGTCGACACTTCCGTAATAAGGTTCTGTGGCAATGGTCGATTAAGGAAAAAACTCTTAAATTCAACATTTAGTTGGCGTTTTGCTTTTGGCTGTCCCTCACCTCTGCCCGAAGGGGCTGGACGCTGTCCTCCTTAAAGGCCTCCGCCAGGCCGGGATGTATATTGCTGAGAGCCTCATCCCCATGGCGTATGTAGACTGGCACATGACCCTTGCGTGGCTCCAGAACCTGATAGGGCGCAGCTAAGAAAAATTTAATTACAAGCCATTAAATCATTGCCTTGCCAGCTCTTGCCAGCTCTTTGCCAGCTCTTTGCCAGCTCTTTGCCTTATCAGCCTGGTAATCTTCAATGACATACACCCGGAAACCTTGAATCACGGCGCGCAGCGACAACGTAATTATGACTAACGAGCTGAGAGTTCAGAGCTGAAGCTGTTGTTGTTTCTGGAGTGAGAGGCAGCCCCTTCGCTCTCTACGCCCATGCACACAGTTGGGTTTTTAGAAATTAAAAAACCAGTTTCAAACAATAGAAACGTGAACAGATGTGCAATAATAATGAAAGCAATTCGTACAATTATGCCCAACTTATGCGATTTTTATATTTAAATTTATTTGAGGCTACTCACCTTTGGTGAAAATGCACACAGCCAGCATAATCAGAGCGATAAGAATGCAGCTCATATACTTAGACATCGTTGGTAGATATTTTAATTAGCGTAGGGAGAGATTTCAGTGGGATATACTATGTGTTGTTCACAACCTGCCTGTAGACCCGAGACTGCGATCGCACAGCATCTGTGCTTAAAATTTATATATCCGCAATTTCGTTCTAAGCGAACCAAGCCGCAAGCTTCATACTCCTCGCTCCACACGCACCACGATTCTCCCGTTCATCTCTCGGCAACTCTTCTTTCCAGCCCGCTTCACAGCCAGTGCTGCCAAATTAGCTTAAACTAACGCTAAAAATAACCTAAAAATAAAAATAAAATAAATCAAAAAAAAATAAAAATAGCAAAAATAATCTAAAGGTGCAAGGTTGACCATGGGACTTGCCTTCGAATTAAACGATTTTCCAATCTAGAGGGTATTCATAAGAAAGAAGTTTGACATGCGCGAGTCGGCAACAGGTTCAAACATACGATTAGTTCGAACGTACGATTAGTTCGAACACAACCGAAATAGACATGTCTTAACCGAGCTCGATCAGATCGGGCTTAAATTTTAAGTTTAATGAACGATTTTTTAATCTAGTAGGTGCTCATAATAACGTACTTCGATCAGCTCAAGGTGGCAACAGCTTAAACGTACGGTTAGCTCGTACACAGCCGTTATAGTCATATTCGAACTGAGCTCGAACATGTTTGAATCGAGCTCGATCAGACCGAGCTTATATTTATTTGCGATTAAGTCAACCTTATAGCTGAAATATTTGTTTGAGTATCCAAACATGAAGCAATTTTGAATTTTAAATAAACAAATTTAGTTGGAAAACAGCTGAATTGGCAGCACTGTTCACATCGGCAGCAGCTTGAGATAAGCTCCAGCAACAATAAATTTTGCTTGGCATATTACTCATGGGCAGATGATGATGATGATGTTTGATGATGATGGCTGTAATGAAGCTGTCGGCATTGGCTAACTTTTCTGTTGCGGGAGATTTTCTCGCGCTGCAACTTTTGCTTGGAGCTCAAGGCGGAATCGGAGCTGGAGACGGTGTTTAGTGGCCTGTGGCGTTATCCACTCTGTGGCTATAAAGCAGTTGCCACCGCTTCTTTAAATTCAAATGCTTCTGTTTTTGTACTTTTTTATTTGCAACTTTTTTGTTTCAAATTAATTGGGTCGTTAGAGAAGCCATTTGCGCGGGTTCCTCTGTGCACTTTTTTTTTTCTTTGTATGTTGCCCTTCTTTCTTTGTTCGCTGTTGAATTGTTTGCCCACTTTCGTTTTTGTTGAATGTATTCAAATCGAGAAATTGCTGACATCTGTAGGGCGCGAACCCTGTGAGTGTCAATCTGACTATGTCTATGACAAGAGAAATCCGGATTGGGGCTAGGGGGCTATTCGGCTTGTTTGCCTACTTCGATTGTTCCGTTGAGCGCGTCCTTGGTACAATTCCATTTAGATGCACATCTACCACTGTGCACAAGTGGTATCTAAGGGCGCAGGATTTCAAATCGAATTGTTAAGCAAACATTCAAGAAAGTAAATATGTTTATGCCGAATCAAGCAATTTCATTTAAACATATCCATACACACACACATACACACACACACTCATACTACATTTTCGATTATGTCAGTTAAATATGTTCGAGTGTTGACTTGATTTGTGCATTTGTCTCTTAGCAGCCGAATTAATATTTGAATTAATGCATAGTTAATAATCTGAGCTGACATAAGGCACACCATGTTATTTAAATGTATATGCAACATGTTACTGAGGAGAGACAGCCAGCGAATATTCTTTGTTATCCTTCAAGTTTCACTTGATTCAACGAAGCTGCAAGCCCACCATAAATGATTTATTTCGACAAAGTGCAGTCAAGGTTTGACTAATTTTAACCCAATCAGACGGGCTCCATTCAAATTTGATTTGCAACTTCGATTAAAAGAAAAATTACTCACAAAACGATGGTTCGACTCAAGGCTCACAATAATGCTTCGCCTTAGCCCGGTTTGATTAAAAACCTTTATAAGAGAGAAAATTAAAGAAACATATTAAATGATTTTTTTCATGGTTTGTACCAAGGCTCCTCTTTAAAGTTCAGGACAGGTTATTCAGGTTAAGATTCGGCATTTTTGAACCATATTTAAGGTTCAATTCATAGTTGAGTATTAGGAAGACATTCGTATTTTCGACCATTATTAGATAAAAAAATAAAATAAATAATTAAAAGATATAAATAACATAAAATAAATAAATTTAATAATTTAAATAAATAAGTAAAATTAACAAAAATGTGAAACTCTTTGTTAAAACGATTAGGAATACATTTTATTTGCCGCCCTTATTACGAGAAAATGGAAACATTTTGTTCCAAAATTGAGCAGCACCATGTTAAAAGCAATGTGCAATTTGTTCTCTGTCGTTTATTTAATATTTGTATGTATTTTATGTTTAATGTTTAGTATGTATTTTTATTTTCCGAGGCTCTAAAAATAGTTACATGGCTGCACTAATGTGTGTGTGTAGCTATAATAAGTAACTATACCTAATTAATATTATTTCCTTTTTCGGATTTTACTTGTGTTCTGTTTATTCGTTTAATTATTTTTATTCTTTATACTCGTGTGTATGCATGTATCGTATGTATGTTTGCAAGTATATATACTATTAAACCGTTATGGACTCTGTGAATTTACTTTTGCTTGTATTTTAATTTAAGAATGGATAAGCATTTGGGGAATATATAATAGGTTATATACTCTACATATTTGCCATAAAATTGTATGTGTTAATGTATGTATGCAAGTGTATGTAAAATGTATGTTAATCTCTGTATGTATTTATGTATTTGCATATGTAAGTATACGAGTATGTACGATTCAAATCGATTATAAAATAGCTCAAAGAACAATCCGATTTTTACCGTGTATATAGAATGTGAATCGGAAATTGTCTAAATACAATTTTTGTCGCTCAAGAATTGATTATTCATTTTTGTTATTTGATTTTCTACAAAAGCTGAAACTATTTAATTGCTGCACATTCCCATTGTAGAGGAAAACATTTTCTAACTAAAATTCGAACAAGAACAAATGCTAAGTAATTAAGAGAAATCGCCGGACCTATATATAAGTAGTATACATATATAGAGATCTGCGCGGCGATAATGTTTCGTATTTCAGAGAGAGTTGACTAGTTAATATGTATAAATAATTATTTTGTAGCTTATGTGTGTGTGTATATACCATATATTAAATGAAGTTCACAATATGTTTCAATTTAAATGTATATATAACTGGTTCAAGTCTTTTTGCATCTCTAATATATTAATATATAAATTAATATATATATATATATATCTATATATATATTTACGTTTTTTTTTTATATTTATTTTAATGGTTTTTATCATTTTATAAAATATCTCATTTGTATAATTAAAATTTAATTGGTGTCATTGAACTTGATCTCATTTGCTGATGGCTCAAAAAATCTGCAAGGATTGCCAACCAATTTGTGTGTGCGTGTGTGTGTGTGTGTGTGTGTGTGTGTGAGTGCGGGGGGGGGGGCTCTCAGGGCGGGGAATAAGTGCACACTTCTCAGGGTCCTGGTCAAATGAGGGAGTATTTTGCTTTTTGTAAGTCTAACACAAAGCATCTGTGCAAAAATATTTGGCTTGCGTTTTGTTTTTCATGTTTTATTTTTGTTGTGGTATATTATGTGTATAAATAATTCTAATTTGTAAATGAATCAATTAAACGCTTGCCTCAATATACAATATATTTGTTCGTAATTATTTGTTATATATGTATATATATATGTATATATATACATATATATATATATATATATATTGGTATGTATATATTTTGAATGTAAAATTGCAAATCACATAATTGTTACCACTACTGTTCAATGGAATTTATTTATTTATTTATATATATATATATATATATATATATATTTATATATGTATATATATAATTTGTATATATATATATTTGTATATATAAATATATATATATATATAGTATATATGTGTATGTATGTATATAGGCATTTAATGCTATTTAAAACGCTATCAATAATCTTCAATAAAGCCATGCATAAACACGATTTCAACTATGGCCCTATAAACAATTGCACATAGCACTGTGGTCTAAATTCTAATCTCAATTATTTCTTTTTTTCTTTTTTTTGCTATTTGATACGGCAAATGGCAAATGCATTTGCATTTGTATTACATTAATACACGTATGTATATACGGATATAATTGTTGTTTTTTTTAAATATACTTTTATTTGTAATTATTATAAAATGTGTGCGTGAATGTGTGTGTGTGTGTGTGTGTGTGTGTGTTTGTGTATGTGTGTGTGTGTGTGTTTGCGCCTGTCCATGTACCTCCGAAGTTAATAATTAATATATGTATATATTTTGTTTTCTTTTCTTTCTCGTTGTATAATTAAGTTCGAATTGTTTTCAATGTTTTTGTTTGTGTTTTCACTATGCTTAATTTTGATATAAAACTGCCTCTCTTCAATATATATATACTTCTATATATGCATTAAAAAATAACCTCTATCAGCGTCAGCTTTATAATTCTTAAATTATGAAATAATCGTAATTGACAATTTAATTAAATGGGTTTTGCTTTTATATTTGTGTTTTTGCCTTCTATTAGTTTTTTTTTGTTTTTTTATCAATTATCTTACGGTTTCAGAATAAAACTACGCGTAAAATAAATACATGTTTGGTGTATATATATTTATAATATATACTTTTCGATTTAATAGAGTTACGTTTTTTAAAACTATGTCACTTACTTTTGGAATTGCTTTTAGTTGTCATTTTGTTTTACAAGTGCTTCATCTACTTTCGCATCGTCTTCCTCCCTCTTCCCGTTTCGAACATCGAATCGAACATCTCTTGAAACTTTCAGATGCTTGCCCAAACTTCTCAAAGATAACCCGCGCAATTGGATTTAAGGGGTTTAATTTTTGAAAATTATTTAACCCAAAACTCATCAGACATTTGCGCGGATTAGTGCACTTCGACTTCAGGCCGAAGTTGGTGTTTCATTTGGGAATTTCTTTTTGTATAAAATTAGTTTATAATCTGGATTATATTTACATAATTTAAGTCTAGTAATAAAATAACTATGTTGCAATTGTAGTTTTTGTTTTGTATGAGAATGTACGTTTTATATCTTAATTGAATTTTGCTTATGTTGTTTGTTTTTTTTTTTATATTTTTTATATATTTTTAAATTGAATGCATTTATGTTTAAGTATTGTCCTTGTGATATGTTTCTAAATTGTTTTCTCATTAATTTTAATTTCCATTCTAAGTAATTGAAGTAGTTTTTTGTTTATCGAGTTAGAGCATATTATGGAAGTTATTCATTTTAAATAGGGTTCGAATATAAAGTTGTTGCAGTTTAAAATTGTGAGTATTATCATTTTTCATTGCTAATCTGTTGCTTGTTGGCCTACCGAACTTGATGCCTTGTGTTAAGTAAATATTCAAAAGACTAAGAGCGAGAGATAGTTACGGGAAGTGCTAAAAAATCCACTAGTTAATTAGTTGCTAAGTTTCGAAATGAGCTGTTTTTTTTTTTTACCTTATACGAGTATCCCTTCGAGATAGACATAATACTCGTAGTACTCATATATTAGGTTATGTATCTATATAAACTCTAGAGCCCTAAAACGATGCCTTAAAGTAGGTATTTTTTTTACCAAAAAACATGCAAATTGGTTCTGCTCGCTATGTACTCATATAATTTATATAGATATAGGTATATATATATATATATATAATATATAATTTGCCTTTTTTGTTTGTTTGTTTGTTCTTTTTCATTGCTTCTTGTATATATGCTTATTTGATCTGTGTGTATATATAGAATTTCTACTTATGTTCCATAATATTCGTTGTGTCAGATTTTTACTATAAGTTACATTTTGGATTTCATATTAAACCTTTTGTTTTAGTTTTTTCTTTTGTTTCATTCAATAAAAATGCCCAACTTGGAGAGATTCGCTCATTCCGGACAGGAAAAGGTCAGATAATGTTAATAATTGAAGGTAATAATAATGTGTAATAATAATATGTATTATAACTGCTTTTGAAAACATGTTATTGACTCTTGAGATCTAGAACTGGCATCCAAGACGTTACCAACACATTCCACATGCTCGACATGCTCAAAACTACTCTGAATAAGCTGCTAGTTGACTGATTTGATTTATATATTTCCTTCGGGAAGGGTGCTCGAGTATTGCTTATAGGATTTTCGGTATAAAGTTTCATAAAGTTTTAAGTTGCATATATATTAGATAAGCTTAGGCTACCACAATATCCTGGCTGTTCTCATCGCTGTCCAGCTCGTCCGCCTCGAGTTCGTCGTGCTCGTCGTTATCATGCTTCAGATCATCCTCGTCATCCAGATCCTCATCGTCACCGTCCACATTTTTGGCGCCTGCATCCCGCAGGCAGGCCGATTCCAGATGCTTGTTCAGATACGATTTCAGAGCAAAGGTTTTGTTGCAGCGCAGGCACTTGAAGTTCTTGTCGCCAGAGTGCGTCTGCATGTGGGCCCTCAGATTGGAGCGATCCGCAAACGCTTTGCCACACTGCACGCACACGTACGGCTTCTCTCCGGTGTGGGAACGCAGATGGCCTTGTAGCAACCACGGGCGCGAGAACAGCTTGCCACAGATATCGCAGCTGTGCGAGAGTTTGTGCGTCAATAGATGCATCGCCAGCGCAGGCATCGAGACATACGCCTTGCCGCAGGTATTGCACTTCTTGGCCGATTGTGAGTCCAGGGAGCGGTGCGTCTGCTTGTGGCGCGACAGATTGCTCGAGGTGGCATATTGCTTGCCGCACTCGGAACACTTGTAGCAGCCGCGCTTACGCTTGGCATAGTTCTCGCCAGCGGGTGCAGCTCCTCCTCCTCCTGCTCCTCCAGTTGCTTGATCACTGGTGGCGCTGCTGCTGCTGCTGCTTTGGCTGCTGTTGACACTCTTGGGACGCAGCTGCTGCTGCTGCTGCTCCTTATCCTTGGTGGCCGCCTTGCTGGCCTTGGTGCGGCCGTCGAGCATATTGAGACACATCTTCAAAGCGGAGGCACGCTGTTGCTGCTGCTGAGGCGGCGGCTGCTTGTTCCAGTGCAGCTGGCCGGATTCGGACGAGGAGGACATGTCGATGTCCACATCGGAGCTGTGATCGGAATTGGGCGGCGTCAGCGGCGAACAATTGTTCGATGTTTCGGGCGCGCTGCTCAACAAGTCGTAGGAGCTGCTACCAATGAACCGGATATTGGAGCTGGCTCCATTGCTGCTGCTGCTGCTGCTGCTCTGGTACGGCGCTGGCGATGGCGGCGGCGGCGGCGACTGCGGCGACTTGTTCGGAATCTCCTGCATAACGGGTAGGCAATGTTCCGGCGGCTTCTGCAAAATCTCTTGCTTCATAATGGTCACCACACAGGGCGGAATTAGCGGCGGTAGACTTTGCGACAAGGACAGCAGATCATGTGCCGCCTCCGTCTCCTCCACGCTGCGTCCCCTGTATAAGGCCGAGGTCGCCGCCGCAGCTGCAGCCGCTGCCACTTGTTGCTCCCGTTCGCGCTTTATGGCTATGGGCTGGGGTTGTCTGGCGGAGCCGTTGGCATTGGCCGGCGGCGCATAGAAGATCACCTTGCCATCCTCGGCCGGGGCGCGACCAAAGGCCACTGGACGGCGCATAGATACTGTAAAAAGCGTTTTAAACGGATTATTGCCAACAAATTCGAGTTCTGCCTGAAAAGCCACTGACAATCTAAGGGCATATCACAGCACTCTCCTTGCACGTTATCTCCATTGTTTGTTAACTCCATAATAAATCTAATTCACAATATTTGAACTCTTTGACAATCTGGAAAAGTGCCAAAATTAGTTGACATCACGCTATCTGTCAACTGCACTTGCTGACATTTTCTCCAGATAGCAATTAATTATCGTATTCCGTGGCCGGTATTGACAAATGTGAGACAAATAACGGAAATAGTTTAAAGATCTAGTAAATATTCTCCTTAGATAAATATTTGGTTGGGAATAGTCCGGGTGAATAATCGAAGATTTTAAGAACTAGTTACATTTTTTCGAATTTTCACTGCAGCTTTCCAAACAGTTTTCTACTTTATACATGTGTTTGCATATATATTCGTGATCAGGTTGAAGGGTTAAGAATATGTATCCACGTCTGATATTGTCTGTTTAAGTCCGTGGTGCTCGTTCTTCTCTGGTATATCCTACGTTGGTTTTCCTCCTCAATATCGATAAGTATCGGAGTACAAAAATCATGAAAGAAATTTCGAAAGCTTGTAACAGCTTGTGGCTCGGCTACCAGCAGGTCAAGCCCTGCCGAATGAGGCACTCTTACTTGTTGAATATACATTTAATCCCGAATTTACGTATTAATGCAGCATGCAAATAATTTTAAAGAGTTTCAATTAAGCTCCAAAAAGCTGTGCAGCTGAATTCGATTACTAATGAGTGTGACCATTTGGGCTTTAATCCGTGACGCCCTATGATTGAATATACCATAACCGCATTCTTTAGTATTTTTTGTTGCCTTTCGTTAGTGGTGCGAATAGGGGGATGTCATTATTTCTAGGTCTGGCCTCTTACATTTCGTATGGTGAATCGATAAGACTTGCGACTACAAGTGACCCCCCCCCCCCCCCCCCACAAGCCGCATTTTGATCCTTTCATGACAATGGCGCGTGTTGGTTTTCGTGTTTGCATTTGCTGCTCCGCAGCCTTTGTCAAGAGCAACAAGCAGCGACAACAACAACGACAACATTGACAAGAAGGCAAACATGAAAAATGCCAGCATACGCTAAAAAGATTAGCTAACGGCAACAATGTCAAACACGCGCACGGAGCACGGCTGAAAGCAAGGCAGAGGGCGGGTGAGCAGAGGCGTCCAATGACCAAGTGGGTGGCGGTAATAAAATGTGGGCGAACATTGGAACAGCGGCTACTAAAAATAAATACGAGTACACAAATTGTCGCAGCCACCTGTTCATATTGTTGTGACGCCATTTCTGGGCAGGAACGGAAAGTGGATTTGTGGTTAACTGTTGCACCTACCTGCGGCTGCTGAGACTGCCTTGGCTCCAGCTCCTGTTGCTGTTACAGCTCCAGTTGCTGCTCCCGTTCCTAGACGGCGCTCCTGCTTAGAGTTCATTTGCACCAGGGACTGTGCTGCCGACCATTCCAATTGCTGCTCGTCGTCCGGCTGGGCCACCACATTTCCCTCATCCTCGTCCAACTCGATTATCTCACGCTTGAGCGCAGCTCTGCCGCCGCGCTTAGACTCCTTATCCTTATCCTTGGGGCCAGACTTGACCGTCATCTTGCCATTGTGTGGGTTACTGTTATTGTTATTGGCATTGCGCAGCACCGGATGGGATTTGTCCACATTGGATGTGGCCGCCGGCCTCAGTTTTCGCAGCGTCTGTTGCCCGCTCCCGTTCCCGCTTCCGTTCCGGCTGCTGCTGCTGCTCGGCTTTGACTTGGGGCGTCGCCAGCTGTGGGATTCAGTGACTGGCGCATATTTCTTGCTCGCGTAAGCAATCGTTTGTATCTTGTTGCGATTGGGCAGTATAAAGTCCACAGACATTGTGTCGTCTTCGTCTCTGTTGCCAGTTTGGGTCGTCCAATAAAGTTTTATAAACTACTTATGAGTATTCACCCCGTATATCCTTTTCTCTTTATATTCCTTTTGTTTTTTTTTTTTTTTACTTATGTTTAATTTTGTTATTTAGTTAGATTATTTGTTTAATATTTAGATATAGCACAACCTTCTTTCACATCGACTCCAGAGTGGTCTGCAGAGTAAAATGCTTCACTTTGACTCCGACTCCGACTTTGACTTCGACTTTGACATGAGCTGCCTTGAGAGTAGCGCTTCCTCTGCACCGGATACAGATATCGGCTCCGCTTCTACTTTTACTTGTACTCCTACTCCTACTTCTGCTTCTGCTGCTGCTTTGTTGTGCCCGTTCCCGTGCCGGCTGCGACTAGCGGGCATCGTTGATCCTGATCTTGATTCCGTCGGCACTCGGCTTTGGCTCTCCTCCACAGGCCCAAGCACTCCAAGCGTTTACCCTATAACATCTGCAGTTTCTTGTTTATATCACTTTATTTAATACGCGTAGTTTCGCTTGGAAAGAATCACTAAAGAAATTGCTCTCGTTGTTGCGTTGCAGTTTCCGTGTAAATTAGTTAAAGTTCTTTATAGAACGGAAAAAATAATAGAATTAGCTTTGAAAATTTTAAATAAATTGTTAGAGTTAAATGAAAAGAAAAATCTAGTAGACTATGTAATAGATTAGATACATTGCGGAGCTGATTCCCTTAAAGGTCAGGTAAAATATACTTAATAGTATTTGCTTTCACTTAAATAGATTCACTATAGAATTTTAAAATGAATAATCAGAGTGAATAAAATAATATATATAATTACTGAGGAACTTCTTTCCTCAAAGATAAAATAAGAGATAATTAATTTGCTTAAAGCATAGATATAAATATTGGGGAACTTCTTCCTTAAAGAACAGATAACAGACACTTAATAGTATTAACTAGCTTTAACTTTACGAGATTTACTATAAAAAATTAAAATCAGTTATCAGAGTAAATAAAATAATAAATAAAATATAAATAGATTTATTGGGCAACTTCCTTCCCTCACGAACAGATAAAAGATACTTAGTAGAATTGGAGTTAAATGGAAAGAGAAATCTAGTAGATTAAAAAATAGATTAGATAGAAATATTGCGGAACTGATTCCTACAAAGATCAGATAAGAGAGAATTAATGTTTATCAGAATTTAATATTTATCACAATTTTTTGTTTAAATTTTAGCACTGTGATTTTCGGGTTCATTTTATGGGATATGTTAAGTTTATACAACATTGCTTTGTAAACAAATTCACGCTCGGATGCTGTTCACATAACGATTGGAGCAAGAAGCTGCCTTCCAATAGACGCCCCCAACTAGCCCACCCTTAACACGACTAACACTTTATTCGGAACGTTTTATTATGCGGATATCATATTTAATTTTGTTTTCTGGTTGCAACATTTTAGAAACAGTTTATTTAATATACCGAAAGTGGAAGTTCGAGTATGGGCTGGTTGAGGCGGATGGGGGGTTAGGGGTAATGGGCGACGGGAATTTGTATGCTGTTCCAGTGGAAGGAAACTATCTATCCCTATCCCACTTTTTAAAATGGCGCATACTCGTGAACTCGTTGGCTTTGTTTAGGAAATGCAGACTTCGATTGCGTTTGCCGTTTGTTGTTTTAAGATTAAACGCTATTAAAAACTTTGCTATTATTTGTACACTTATTGCAATTAATTGTACGCACTTTTGGTTATATTTTTGAAGCTCGAAATCGTTGAAAATTGAACAAGAATAAGTGAAAAAAATTTCGTTGTTCGCTGTGTTTCAGCAACAACAACTTGTTTCACTCTGCACTTGTCGAATGTTGTGTGAATTGAATACGAACAGCACACCAAAGAGAGAGAAAGAGAGAGTGCGACATACAGTATGCAAGAGAGTGACGAGTGAGCGAGAGCGAGAGCGAAAGCTGGCGAGTAGCGAGTGTTGAGTGAGGCATACATGCAACAAATAGTCAACTGTTGGTTGCCCTAGCCTACCTCACTGTGCCTCACTCCCTCTCTCCCTCTCACTATTTCTCTCTCATTCTCGTTTCGATCGGAGTCCCCCCTCCTCGCCAGCCCCTCCAGCCCATTAGCGTTGCACATAAACAATGCGCAAATTTATTGCATACTTTGCAGCGCTCGCTCTTGCAGCGAGTACGGTTAGAGCCTTCGGTATACGACACTCACACTCACACACACACATGTACATCATTCGGCACTTTGTTGCATACGTCACATGCAACAAAAGTTTACAGTTAAACGTTGACGCAGCAGTGAAAAAATAACTCATGCATAAATTGAGTTTTCTATCAGTTTTACACGATTTTCATGTTGTTTCTCTGGGGGTAAATTTGCCGAAAATTCAGTTGAGTTTCTTTGCATTCGTTTTGTAAATTAGATTTTTGTAAGCCTGTTGAAAATTGCACACCTCCTTTTTTTTCGCTGGCATTTGTTGTTGCACTTTTCTTCTTTTTTTTTTTTTTGCTGGCGTAGTTTTGCACTTTGTACGAGTATTATTTATAAATATTACAGTTGCTTTTATTTTTATGTTGAATAATTGAATTGAATTGAATATATTTATATTGGAAACACTATGGACTTTTGGTTTTAAACATAATTTGCTGCCGCTGTGCGTCAGTTATTGACGTACCACTCCCTTCTTCTACTCTGTGCGCTTCGTGTTCGCAGCTTTTCGTTGCCGTTGCCGTTGCTTTTACTGTTGCTGTTACCGTTACCGTTACCGTCACGTCACAGTTGCCGTCGTGACTGTGATACACACACAGCCAAATGAATATGAGCGTGAGAGTATGCGTGTATGTGTGTAATTTACAGCGAGTGTGCGTGATTTCGGGTCAGCAGCAAAACCAAATCCAACAACGGCAACGCAACGCTTAGATGGTGTTGGCTGGTGCTCGGCGCTGCCAACTATTTTCTAGCTAAGTTTGGCTATTTTTAGAGAATGTTTGAATTGATTTTGCTTTTTTTTGGCATGTTTATGTGCACTATTCCGGATTGTTATCAATTTGTGCTTAGAGCGTGGAGTCAGCTGACTTTTAAGATGCCAGCTACTTTCTAGCTGGATGGAGATGGAATTCTAAATTGATTTAGCTATAATTTTGGCATCTTTATGACGACTCTCCCTGTCAATTATTAATTTGTAATGCCAGCTATTTTTAAGGTAAATAAGGATTTTTATATAGACCATCAGCTTAGCTTTTTTTTGCCATGTTTATGTTTGTGCTAGTCGAAATTTTAAAGTTATTTAGCTATTTGTTGGCATCTTTATGTGGTTTATTCCTGTTTATTAACAATTTGAGCGCAGGAAGCAGAGTCTGCTTATTTTCAAAATGAAATTTAGCTATTTTCAGCAAGACATTCGGCAACACTATTGCTGTTGCTGTTGTTGGCGATTTTGGTGGTGGTGGTGGTGGCGTCGATTAATGGCCATAGCATAGTAAATGGCAAAGGGTGAGCGCTTAAGAAGGGTTGCAGATCCCCGTGTTAGTGATGGCAGCTTAGGCAAATGCTATTTCTGACTTGTGTGTAGATCGATAAGCCGGGCTTTCATGACTAGTTTAATACAAAGACACAACAAGTAGCCTAGCGGCAGCAATAACAACAGCGGCAGCCTCTAAGCAAGTCGAGCAACCCCCGAAATGTCAACAACGAGTGCGCAGTCGCACTCGCTCCCGCTCCACGAAAATGTAACGAGAGCTCTCGGACACGCATACAGGCGCACCAGAAAGGAGGCGAGCACACACACTTGTGGATTGCCGAAAATTATGCAACAGCAGCAGCAGCAGCAGCAGCAGGCGTACATTTGGGGGTTGGAATAAACAGTTACTTTGGGGTGCTGCTGTGTTTTGATGTTTGCCACTTGGCTGCCCAACTTGGCACGAGGCTGGCTTGAATATAAAAAATATAAGAAAGAAAACCAGGCTCTAGCTTAAGCTGAATTATGGCCAAATTGGAAGTGGAAGCTGCACAAAATTGTTGTCCACTGCTCGCATTTAATTTGATTATTTTGCATTTGGACAATTGCCGCATAGTTTGCTGTGACCAAAAGCTGACACACAAGTTGGCCAGAAGCGGCCAGAACAATGGCCAAAAAGCGACGACGACGATGGGCATTCAGCCGCATCCCCAGCGCCCAGTTGCCCAGTTGCCTGTTGTCCTTTTTAACATTTTGAGGTTTGGGGTTTATTTCGTTACGTTTCGTTTGGTTTGGTTTTGCTCTGTTTGCACAGCGCCAGCCGAATCAAAAGGGGACGACAACAAGGACAACAACAACATCAACAAGGACGTCATGGCCCGTGGCCCTGTGGCCCATTGCCGTTGCCATTATTGCTCTAGCCGAGGCCCGGAGCCCAAGTCCAATGTCCCTTGTGGTTATTTCGGAGCTCCAGCTTCTGCTCCAGCTCTTGCACAGGCTTTGGGTCTACTGCGTTGACATCAACGCTTCCGTCGCGGGCTTCCTTATTATTCCTGTCACTAAGCTGCCCTTTAAATTCGCAATGAATGCCAAACAGCCAAACAGTTAAATGTTTTTCGAGCGCTCGAGCGGCGGAAGTGCAGCCACCCCTCAAGGTTAACAGCAGCAGCGGGGGCAGGCACAGGGACAGAGGCAGGGGCAGGGGTCGGGGTGGCAACCACTGAAGGCTGGTGTCCTGCCGCGCTGCGGTTTGACCCTTTTTTCGTCGCGCGGATCCTTGTTATGCTTTCTTGCGCCAAACGCTAATGGAGCTTAAAAAGTTGTCAAAAGCGGCCGCGGGATTTTCTGTGTTTTAATTTCAAAGTGCCAAATGGAAAATTAAATGGGCCCCGGCAAAAGCAAGCAAGGCTCTTTGTTGGGACTGGCATCAAATGAACTTTACAAATCAGACGCCAATCGCCGTCAGTCATCCGTCTGTCCCGCACTCCCAGCTGCTGCTCCTGGCCAGAGTCCATGGTCCTGGCCAGCCTATTTATTGCCATATGCTGACAGTGTTGCTGGCGGCGGCGGCGACGGCGACGGGGGCCAATTTGAGCTGTCATAAAAATGTACAACAACTGGCTACAAAGCAAACAATACGACGAGTGCCAACAGCAACACAGCAGCAGCAACAGCAACCAAGGCAACAACAGCAACAACAGCAGCAAAAACAGCAACAACAATAATAACAACAACAGCAACAACTGCAACAGCCACAGGAGCAACACCAACAGCCCCAACAGCAACAACAACAACAACAACAGTAGCAATGTCCGCATTCAGCAATTGTGCAAACAAATTGCTGTTGCACTTTAGTTTTATTTTACGAGTGCGAATGCGAGTGCTTGCTTCTTTTTTTTTTTCCTTCACTTTTTTGCCAGAGTGCCAGGCAAAGCGAGGGAATCCCGCCTGTCAGCCGGGCCAAAGAGGCCCCCAACTGCCGCCCAATTTGCATTTTACTATCGCTGCAGGTTTTATACTTGTTGTTGCTGCTGTTTCTGTTGCTGTTGCCGCTTTTTGATGCCTCACTTTTGCGCTGGTTTTATTTGCACGCCGCAATTTTCTTTCGCTTCTTGCTAGCCCGACGAGAACTGTGTTGGCCATAAAGTTTACTTAACATGCTGCTTTTTGTGGAAGCTGTTGGCATTCGGATTGCAAAGTCAAGCAGCTTACAAGCAACACACACACACACACACACACTCAGACACCACACACAATATGCTCGCATTCTTAGAGGTTGGCCGTGTTAATTCCAAGATCCGACATTGCTAATGTCCTATGCATTTGTATTTGTAATTCTATTTGTTCTGAACTCGTAACCGGACCCCATAAATTATAACAATGTAGCGCTTGTTGTTTTCCCTTTCTTTTTTTCCTATGTAGACAGTTGCCAACCACTTGATGTGGTTCGGACTCGGTTGCGGCTGTACACAAAACCAAGTTCAGCTCATTAAGAGCTGCCTTGGCAGCAGCAGACTTTAATTGCATACTATTTAAAGTATTAAAGATGGGCCTATGACAAACACTGATACCCCAACGCTGGTCCAATGTATTTATGGATTTGCATTACTTAAATATCCTGAGACTCCAATTAATCTTTGTTAAGCTGGGGTTGTTGATTAAGCTGGGGTTATTCTCGGGACAAAATTAATTAAAATATCTGTGCATTAAATAATATTTGTCTCAACTGACAAACAGATCAATTAACTGACATATAGATGGGTCAATTCATAGCCGAACCCGTAAGAGCCTAGCCACTTTCTGGTGGCGGAGAATTCTGGCGGAGAGTTCTAAAAAATTGACTATACTCAGAAACTGGATTTGACTCAATTTAATTTTCTTAAGTTTGATGAAAACAGAGAATTTTATTTAAGCATTTTATTAGACAGTTCCGTTATATAGATAGTTACCCAAATTAATTAATAGACGGTTCAAAGTATGTGTAGCTACTTTCTTTGAGTGGAAAATTCCATCCGCAAGTGCGGAAAATTGGTGGAATACCTTTGTGTAAAACAAAAAAATTGACTATACTCAGAGACTAGATTTCAGCCCCAATACAATTTGCTCAATTTTGCTCAAATCAGGGAATCAGATATTAGAATTTTATTAGATATTCCCGATCGCATATTAATATTTATATATCTATCTATATCTATATAGAAGCTTAGTCGCGTGTTGAGAAGCGGCTGCACCTACAGTTTCGAGAAAATTTGATTATCAACGCTTACCAGGACTATATGAAGGGATTGGCGTAAACAAAGATACAAGCGTCAACTGGAAATCATAGAGCGGAAGGTCTGCTCCCGGGGCGAAAATTAAAATAAATAGATATTTCTCGGCTATTTAGATCATATTAATAGTTGGTGGAAATAAATTGATAAAGGATCAGATTTTTGTATATTTCTTCTCTGATTTCTACCAACCACGACAATAGAATGGCATAAAAGTCGATCTGTAGTCAAAAGATGTCGATGAGTTTCTTAAGACTAAATTTAAAATTCTCTCCAAGACCGGAAGGATGTTGGTAGTATTAAAGGAGAAAATTTTGCTTGCTTCGATCGAGAGTTTTGTAGTTGCAATAACAAGTTTTTGAACGAATCGTAAATCGTTCTACTTTATAGTTTGCGAAACTCTCGCTTGCAACTTGTTGTACTTTAGTTTTTATCGTTGCCTTCTCGAATCTGGCAATTTACAGCAACATTTTCACAATTTTCCACATTTGTATTTATTTACCGTCATGTGCTTAAGATGTTCTTGATATATGTTGTGTCCTCCCATACACACACATGCCGCCGGTGGCAGCACCGGGTTATACGGTAAGTAAATTAGGATTTATGCTTTGTTCTATTTGAGCGCTGCAAAGCCATAAACGATTTTTTATGCACACGGCGGCAGCAGCAGCAGCTCGAAGGTGGAAAGTTGTAGATTGTCTGGCAGGAAAATCGTGTGGAAAGTCGTTCGCACCTTTTGCCGTAAGACGATTTACGATTTACGAGCCAACGCATGTGAGAACGTAAAATTGTTATAAATTTGCATGTGCATTTCCCGCGCGGGCTTGATATTGAGGTTGGGGTTGGGTTTGGCGGACGATAAAATAAAATCCTAGCCAAGATCAATCGCAACGGCTTGCCAGTTAATGGCACATGAAACACACTGTGAGAGCACTCGAAAACAGCAGCCCTCGAACAACGTTTGCTTTTCTAAGCCAGCAGCGAATTTTCCTCAACATTTGCGTAATTAATGCCAACAAATTTATCAAGTTGCATTACCGAGAGAGACGCCAATGAATGAAACCTGTAACTCATTTTGTTACAGCGCGTAAACAACACAATGCGAACTAAACTGTTGCTAAGCCTCAACATTGACATCCATCTTCAGCTGGAGGAATTCCTCCAACCTTCACCTGACTGGCATATGTTGCATGACAACAACATTTTTTCTTTTTTAATACCCTTGCAGAGTGTATTATAACTTTGTCATAAAATGTGTAACGCATAGAAGCTTAAACTTTGCTGGAACCGGCTAAACTGGATCACAATATCATATAGCTGCTATGAAAAACTTGTTTGTTTCTCAAGAAATCTTAGCCATACTCGAAATTTATTAGTTTTACTATGCTCCTCCCATATTTGCAAACTCCTATTGGAATCGAGCCTCTATACCATATAGCTGCCATAGGAACGATTGGTCGAAAATAGGTTCTTACATAGAAAACTTTTTTGTTTTTCCAGATATATTTGCTTCTTACCTACTGGCAAACCACTAAGAGCACTATGATAGGGTTGGGTCTGCAAGGGTATGAAATCTTCGACGTGCCGAAAATAGCCATTCTTTCTCGTTTTTTACTGAATTTGACCCACATGATGTGAAGCTGCTGCTGCTGATGATGACGCAAATCTTAAAGCTCTAAGACGTTTGCCAGCAGATAGTCTACACTGGATTAATGCTGCCATAATTCCTGTGGGGAGTGCCGACTGCCAGTTGCCAGTTGCCGGCTCCGAGCTGCTGCTGTGTGGAGTGGAGTTCATTTAATATATCCGATAAAAGTATTTGCAATAAATCCTGTAAAAGCTAATGATTAATTGCTGTGTAGCTTTTAACGTCAACGCGCAGAGTAGGCACGGATTGTGTCAGCCACGACGACGAGGCCAACGAGCGGGCGAACGTGGCGTATGAGTAATACGGCGCCGCGCGTGGTTTGCCTACAGCACGCACACATACATTAAGAAAGCCAGACACACACACATAGACATTTGTCTTTTTCATGTTTTGCGTTATTGTCGCTTCCAAGTAAAAACACAAAAATATTTATTTCAAATGAGCCTGTGTACAACTGGGACTGCGACTGCGACTGCGGAATTGCGCTACTGCGGAACTGGTAAACAGAATGTTGTTGTTGTTGCTACTGCTGTATATTTGTATACCCAATAAAAATGGGTAAAGGGTAAAGGGTATTTGTGAAAATGTATGTAACATGTATATGTATATGAGTATATTTTTGATTAGCATGAACAGCCGTGTCGATCTAGCCATATCCGTCTGTCTTTCCGCCCTTCCGTCCGATTTTATGAGCGCAAGGATTTCACAATCTATAGAAGCTAACTACATTAAATTTTAAACGTAGCTCCTCCTTGTGCCCGCGCAGTACGTGTTTATTTTCTTTAATCAATAACTTTCCTTTTTTCCAAGTAATCCATCAAAATCGATATCGATAAACTGTTTTTAAACAAAACTCATAGGTCACCAAATTTGGCAAGTAGCTTCTTGAAAAGTATATACATATCAATTATCTTTGATTTTGTTTTTTTGATTTTTCGGTAACTATACCACTTTAAACTGGCAAACAATTTAACAGTGGCAAAAGTTATTAAAAAAAACGTTTGCTTATATTGACACGTGTTTGCTGCAAATAGCGCAAATTGCAAGAATGTGCAATAGGGATTGTGTTATATTATATTACAGGGTCTACCCTAGTCGGGAACTCCCGACGAAAGCCGCTTACTGTTTTTCGCTTATTTTCTGTTTTTTTTTTTTTTTTTTTTTGTGGGTGGCCAAAAATTACAGTCAAAGTCAGTCGGTGGCGGCGGGGGGCTTGGTGCGTTGCTGGCGCCTTTCCTGTGTGCCAGGGTGAAAGACAGCATTTGCCATAAATTGTGAAAGTGTCAACGAAAGGCAAGACACACTCACACACACACAACAATTTGTGTGTGTTGGTTTGGGGAAGCAACACGCACGCATATTTATTTTGAGCACATCCTTTTTTGGCCAGGACACTCGCCCAAATGTGTTATATAAATACATATACAATATATAGTATAGCATGTCCTTACATATTTACGCATATTGTTCTAATCAGAGGCCTCTGCTTTTGGCTTTAATGATACCAGTTTCCCCTCCCCCTCCGCCAATTTCTGCCGCCCCTTCGAACAATGTCAATTTTTTTGTTGCCTAATTTATTTCGCTGGTAGCAGGAAGCAGCGGGAAACAGCTCCAATGCTCATATTTGTGGCTTGACTGGCAACAGAAGCACAAACTACCCCTCAGCACAGAGAGAGAGAGAGTGGGAGAGGGAGAAGTGGGCGGAGGAGTCGCAGACCAGCCCAGTTTTGACACCATGCAGAGAGACGCTGCTGATTATTGTCACGACAAATTCCTGCGATTGAAGCCAAGTCGAGTGGAGCATGGGCATATATCGGGTGGTTTTCGCCCCCTAGGATTCTATGGGTGAGGCAGCAGCAGGGAAGGGAGGGGGATGGGTGGGGCAGCAACTCGGCCACTTGGCATTTTTGCATAGGCTGCTGCTGTTGACACAGATACGAGCAAGCGCGTGGCACAAGATAGATAGTTTTAGCCGGAATCTGTAGATTGGTCAGGTAGAATCGATAGGCAATATTTATGTCCTTGTTATGACCTTCCGATGACCGTTGCAGGATAAGCAACTTGTGCCGCCCAACTCTTTGGACAAAAGCTTAAATTGTTTGCGGCAACAAATTAAATTCCCCAGAACATCTGTCATATATCTAAGAATAGAGCCGGACAACGACAAAAACAACCACTTAACGCAATTATTATATTAATTTCTTAGTGATGAGGGAGAACGGACCATTGGCATAAACTTAATCTTAACAATTGCGGGTCATAAGTACCTGAGCTCAGCTCTTGACTGCACAGTTTCACTAAATTGGACACATCTGCACCAATTTTTCCCGACTAGCCGTGGGCATTTTGTTGCCACGTTCAGGTCCTTCGTACTGTTGGCTGGCAGGCGTTTTAGCAGCGTGTCAATCTTGCGAGTCAAATGGCGGCACGCATGGCGAAGTTTTCATCTGCCCCACTCCCCCCCCCCCTTCCCCCCCTAGCTGCCGAGCCGAATCAAATCCCCGCACGTTTCCACATTTTCACATCTGTATCACATTCACATTTGCATGTACATGTTGCTCACACACACACACACACATGCACACACATACACTTAAGAAAGCCGCCTGCGTGCATGTTTCTAATGGGCGGCACAAAAGGTTACCTGATGCTGAAAAAAAGAAGGCGGCTGAAACCAAAACTGGAAACTCATTTTTCCCTCGGGCGTGACTTTTATAGTACTTTGTTTCGGCGGCTGCCACACCCCCCACCGCCCACCGTCCCTCACCCCTCATTAAAAGTGTTAGAAAGAAGAGTTGTCTTCGGTTTGCCGAAGATTAAATATCCTTGCCAGAATATATATGTATATATTTCTATATGGAAGAAATTTGAAGAGAAAAGGGTTTTTATCAATTCATGCTTATAATTCCCGAGTATTTGGAGAGAGACTGAGAAGGACATATCGGGGCTAAAAAGTGCTTTTAAATTAAATCGATTAGAAACGGGAAGTTCTCTTAATGTTTTACCCCAAACCAACTTTAATCGAAACATGTAAGAGGATCTAGTCGGGAACTCCCGACTAGAGGTTACCCAGAACCCTCTTCTTTCAACATCAAATGCATATATATATATATTTTATTTTAGAAGCTATATGTCAAGTTTGGTAACTAACGGACAGACAGACGGACATGGCTAGATCGACTCGGCTATTGATGCTGATCAAGAATATATATACTTTATGGGGTCGGAGATGCTTCCTTCTGCCTGTTACATACATATGGATTTCGCACAAATACAATATACCCTTATACCCATTTTTAATGGGTTTAGGGTATAAAAAACACAATATATTTTTTGCAGCCCTGATATATCAATTTTTCCTTACATGCGTTACGCAATTGCTGACATAATCACAAAAGCCTCGGCAAGGGTATTAAAAACACAACAAATGTTTTTTTTCTTAGCCTCCGCGCGGCATTCGAAAACTTTTTGCCACCCGCCTCAAAATGCCAAAATGGTTATACAATTTTGGGTTCAACATGTTTCAGTTGCTTTAGTTGTTCAGGTTGTTGTGCCCCTTGTTGTTGTTGTTCCTTTTGTGGTTGTTGTTGAAGTTATCAACACGCCGATCACTTGCGACAGTTTCCGTTTCAGAGCACAGCCGCCTAATTGCCCCCCCCCCCTCGCCTTTCAAGGTGAGAAAAAACAAAAAATAAAAAGAAAAACCTCCTGTACACTCATTTGGTTTGTACATTTACCTCTGTACAACAAGGCCCAAAGAGAGAGAGAGAGAGAGAGAGAGGGAGGGCAAAAAAAACGGATATAGAAATTCAATACTTTGATTCGTGCCAGCGGCAACAAAAGCGAAGGAAGTGCAACCATACAAGGTAACCAAATAGCAGGATAACACGTACCAAAAACAGCAAAGGTGGGGAGGGGGAAGGGGGAAGTGGGAAGGGGTTCTGTGCTCTATAGATTACCAAATGCACTCTCTAACTGGTAACTAGTGCCTCTTGCTCATAGTCGTTGGTAGTTTCCACATGATTGATGCCATATGTCCTGTACCCACACACAACGATCGAGAGTAGGAAAAAAGTACCAATTGCGTATTTTGTAATTGTAATAAAGCGAGGACACGCAACGTGTCCTGTGTGTGGGAACCGTGTGTGCACTATGGGAAAGTCAAGCTACTGCCACTTGTCCTGGCCATAATTACCAAATACTTAGTGCGCGACTCTCCTGGCCTGGGCCTCGCCTCGCATCCGGTTAAGGCAAAGCTCGCACGGCTCACAGCTCGCATGTCTGCCAATTATAAGCAACTAACCGCAGATAACGCAGCAGAATAGAGGAGGCAGGATGGATGGAGGAGGATGCTGTCGCTGCTATTCCCACACATGTGTCCCCTTCCTCCCAGGCTGCCTGGCTGGGCTGTCAAAGCGACGTGACTAAGTGGTGAAAAATGATTTCATGAAAACGTGTAGCTCTCAGTGGGGAATATGCGAACCGAATGCAAACCAGGAATGGGACTGGGAATGGGAATGGGAATGGTAGTGGGAATGGGAATGGTAGTGGGAATGGGTCTGGGACTGCGACTGGAGCTGGCGTTAAAGCGTTCACAACTTCCTCTCCATCGAGAACAGCTCTTGACGCGCTACCTTGGACCCCCCATTGGGGCACAGAGGGAACACAGGAGGGGGGGGGGGGGGGGGGGGGGGGGCGAACTGGCAATCGTCAAAGGATCAACATTTTGGGGCGCTGTCGCTGTCGTCGTCATCGTCGCCGCTGCCAAGTAGCACTCCAAGTGAGTTTGCGACGCATTGCCGCATTGTCGCTACTTCATCAGCGACGGCATCAAGTGCAAGTATCATGTCGCCGTCGCAGTCGCTGTCGCAGTTGGCGTCGCCGTTGCAGTTTGCGTCGCAGTTGGAGAGTGCACTTATGCAGCAGCTCGTTGCCAGTTGGCGCACTGTGCGTCCTCAGGAAATGAATACGTGTTGAATATTTGTCGAGTGAAGCACAAGGACGAACCCGCCACCCGTTGTATCCTCCCGGTTACAAGCGAGTATGTATATTCAAACAAGCCAGTTTACGAGTGCATCTATGTATTCGCATATATCTATATACTCGTCAGTCAAGCATGTGTGTGTGTGTGCTTAGCCTTGGCTAATGCGCGCCCCAAATATGATGGACGAGAATGTGTATTTTATGTATACAACAGAGATTTGCGAACGTTTCAAATTTGCAGCAACAAGCTGCAACATGCCGCAGGGCAAGATAGAGAGGAGAGGGGGACGGGGGACAGCTGCTGCAAATGGCACGCATGAAACTGAAAGGCCCATCGAATGGGCGCATTCATTGAGAATTTATTTCAATAAGATACTCGACGAACAAGAGACGCAGATGGGGCGAGCTGAGGCAAGCTGTGGCAAAATGAAACGCTGCTGCAACAAAGCAGACGGCACCTACACTGTGCATATGTCCATATATGTATGTGCATCAGGCTCTCAGGATATCGCTAAGTGCTCTTGTTGCATGCCGCAATCGATAGCAAGACTCGGTCCTCCCCCGAATTGTGGCTGACGTCTTTGGTCTCAAAATGTAACAAGTAATTAGTATTAGTGCCTGGACTTAAATGCTCACATATCCACCCCTCGATTAAGGATACTCTGCTTAAACTCTGGCCGAGACTTTACTGGTTTTGCATATAAGTCAAGTTAGAATCCGACAATAGAATTCCTTTCACAAAAATCAATCTCAATGTGATGTTCTTCGAACTCCTTACTATTTTTATAGATTGAACTTATTGGAATCTTCCTGACTTCCAGATATGCTGCAGAGCCAACTTGAGACAACTGAGTTTCCATTGAGATAATTAAGTTTAGGCGAACTAATTGGATCGGAACTTAAAGTAAGATCGGCTCTCGCAATTTTACCAAAGAGTACCCACAAGAAAGGGAACAATGGACAAGTTTAATGGAATCAACTGCTTGAGTGATCAATGGGGTAAATGCATTTTGGGACTTTAGTTAAGGACCATATTCAAATTAATGTCTGGCTCTGCATATCCCAGCCATTAGTTGATGAATTCAAAAAACACAAACACACACAGAGAGGGAACAAATGCCAGAGGGCACTAACCTAGCCGAGCCGAAATGTAATACAAGAACTGGGTGCAGCCGTTGTCGTCGACCGAATTCGAAGCCGAACCCAAACTCAAACGAGTATCAGGACTCAGGGTCAGGAATCAGCTGCTGATATAATAATGCAAACGTGGACAGCTGTCGGAAAATTGCTGAAAATCGAATGAAAAGCCGCGCGCGCATTCAGCTCCGACGCTTGTCTCGCCCTTTGGCTGCTTTTCCTTTTCCTTTTTTTTACAGACGAGCATCAATGGCAATCGCACCACCAAATCCAGTTCCTGTTCATGTTGTTGTTGTTGTTTATGTAGATCGTCAAATGATGTCCCGTCCCGTCGTCGCTTCGGGTTCATAGGGCGAGTCTCGGCCAGGCTACCGTAAATATATTTCAGAGTGTTTCTTCTACCTGGTCCTGGACCCATCCCGACCACATATCGAGAAGGTCTTTGAACTCATCTCATCTAACGATTTGTGGGCTTCGCCGGCAACAGCTGCCGTCTAAATAACCCGAGTCCCAATTTTCAGCTCCGAGCGAGAGATTTCGCAATGCTCAAACAAATGTAATTAAAAATACAAAGTTTCAAATTACTTGAATGAAACGTGGAACGTGTGTCCAGCTCAAGAATCCGTACAAGTGAGCTCAACTTGTTTGTATCCTGTTGCAGGACATGCTAATAAGTGTCGGCCCCCAACGAAAGGAGTGAAGCGCAATTTGGCGATGACGTAAACAGACTTCTTTTCTGTTGATATACCCGTCGAAGTTGGAAAAAAAAGGTGGATTGTTTTTCGGGCAAATGCATGAAACCAAAAAGAAATATAGCTAAATTAAGAAAAAATTATAAAAATATTTTAAAAAAATGTAAATAATTTCCCATTTGCTTAAAAAATCGAAGCTATAATTTACCCAATTAAATATTACAATAAATTAAGAAAATTATATATATTCTTGATCAGAAAGAAGAACCGATTCGATTCAGCTTCAATTTCGAAAACTACAAAGGCTAGCGACATGGAATTTGAAATTTATATTCATCTATTCCATATGAAACATGAATTTATTCGTGCTCATGGTGATTGAGAAACATAAGGCATAGCTCGAAAGTTATAAGAGCTGGAGACATTAAAACTGGTTAGTAGGTTCTTCTATGGTAAAAATTAAGCTTAAAAAATTAAAAAAAATATTTGTTTGTTGTTGTTATGTTTTGTATGCCACATTTAAGCACTTAAAGATTCATAGAGATGGGACTTAAGTCAACTAAGTTGGTCTAGAGTATATTTTCTAAGGTCTGGGTCTATGAGTTATATCTAAAAAGAAGCTAAAATGATTGTAATGATATATTGAGGCTGGCTTCGAGGTATTTTTTGAGCATTTTCCAATGGGTGGGTCGATGGATTATATCTAGAAAAGAGCTTAAATATTTCTATCTTCTAGCATTTTTAAAGGTGTGGGTTATATATTCTATGGCTTATTCATAGAAGGGAGCTAAATATGTGCAATAACGACTTGAAGCCGGCTGCGAGGTATCTTTTAGTCGGACATTTATGACTAGAGCACATTTACTTGTTGTTGTAGATGTTGTTGTGGATGTTGTTGTAGTTGTTGTAGCTGTTGTTTTTATTGCTAATGAAACAGGCATACGAAATTTTGTCGTTGTTGTTGCTGTTGCTGTTTTACCTGTTTGCTGTTTCTATGTAGACCCAAATGGCAAACGGTGAGATGGGGTTGATTGCTGGGTGGTGGTGTTGCTGATGTTGTTGTTGTTGCTGCTGTTGCTGCTGTTGCTGATGGCGATGATGATGATGTTGTTGACGATAATAACGATGATGGGGTGGTTCAAGTAACAATGAAATTATAGCAGCAACACAGGAACAAATAGCATTTGGGAAAAACTCAACGGCGCCCGGTCTGCCAGCCATTCGGTCCGCCCGCCAGTCCGCCAGTTGGTCCGCCCAGCTAGACAGACAATACGTACAGAGCCGAGAAGAAGCAGAGTGCAACTCGTGCTTGTTTCCACTTTAATACATCATTGAAGGGAAAAAGCAGAAAGAGCATGCCAGACACCTGGCACATTTGGCCTCTCGCTCTTTCCCTCTTGCTCTCGCTCGCGTTGTGTCTGGCATTTGGGCCCTGAGCAGGCTGTGGCAGGGGCAGGATCAACAGTTTTTGGGCTGGTTGTGTTTCTGTTTCTATTTCTGTTACAGCTGCCACTTCCTGGCCCGTGCCACGCGAGCGTCACACTTCGCTCGATACGGCTAAAAGAGTGCGGCAGGGAGCGGGGGGAGAGGGCGCCACTGCGGGCGTTCTGTTTCGCTGGGCAACGCCAAAAGCGTTTGGCAAGCTGACAATTTCAGGCGCAACCAACCACCCACCCAGCCAGCCAGCTAGACTGGGGTCCTCGGGCAGCTGCACTTGTAGAGCATTTCCTGTTTTTTGCACGCTCGCAAACGCGCTCAACTGGATCCCTGCCGCGGTTGGAAATACTAGCACCTTTGTTTTTACCCTTAAACTAACGCTAATAACGCCGCGATACAGGAACCATATTGTCCTGTCCTTGTTCCAGCTGAACGAATCTCGCCTTTGCTCCGGCTGCATAATTTGGTTTCCTGTCGTGACGCGTGGATCCTACCCCGTCGGAGTCCCTGCCCGAGAAGCCATATGGCTGGTATGGTGCTCGCCTCAATACAGCTGCGCGTGCCTCTCAACGATCACGATCATATTTTCATTTTCATTTTTATTCACAACGTACAGAAGCCACCCCCTAAAGCGGCTAGCGAAGCGCAACAAGCTCGCCTTTAGCTGGAAAAGCAGATTACAATTTGGAGAGCGAAGTTTGTGTGCCATGTGTGGTTGCCACCAGGAGACCATGGGTCGCATATTTAGGGCTTCCATAGCCAGAGGTGCCCAATTGTAATTAGTGCAGCCAAATTCCACAGATGGTCGGTACGTTACATTTCAAGGAATATTTGTTTAAGCTAAGAGGTCTCTAAGGTCTCACAGCTAGATGGATTGTCCGTACAATGAATAGCATGTCTTGGTGCCTCAGACTCAAGAGGCCATATAATAGGGGTATAAGCTGCGATATGTTGTTCATGTTCCCAGTCAAGTGATCCCCCATTTTCAAACTATCAGGAGTTTTGACTTCCAAAGAAAAAACCGTGCCCATATTAAAACAAAGATAATGGAATAAATCATATTTTTGCCAGCTAAGCTCATGCGACGTGACAGTTGGCCAAAGTAAAAAAATAAAAGTTTTTCTTGACTTTTATCTGCACTTTATGTCCTAATTAATTATATGACTTAAGCTGAGTGTTAGAGAGCCTCAGCGGCTTTTATATGCCCTTATATCATAAGAAATATATTTATTAAAATATATTCCCAGAGTTAAATATTAATTTTTTAGATTAATTCTACTAACGCTTTGATAGCGAGACCAGGTTCAATTTTTTAATTAAATTTTGAACTTAAGCTGAATAAAATCGTATATTTCCAACGCGTCCTGACCTTTGATATACAAAAAACCTACGCCCAAGAAATGAATTGCCAGCGAGTAACCACCCCACCCCCTCTCCCTCCTCTACCGACAGTCCACCTCCCCTTCACCCTTCACCCACCACCCAGCAACCTTCTGCTCCCATCGCCACCTACTTGCAATCAACAATGCCGCAATCCAACGACTGTTGCTTAAAACTCCACCCCTTTAGCACACACACCCCCTCCTCCCACTAGCCACCCCCACCCACCCCCTTCACTCGTCATTTTTGGCAATTTGTTCAAAATCAAAGTTCAGCAACAAATGCAATGCAACAGCAAGAGCAATTAACTCGGCACAACTGCCACATTCGACGGAGACGGCGACGCTGTTGCAGAAATCCACCCCAAAATGTTCAATAACAAAAAGGAGCCATGAGCCAATTCAGGTACGAGCCAAGAGCAGAGCGGGAGAGGGAGGGACGCAACAATTGGAGGAAAACGTCAATGGCAAAACGAGCGGCAATGGAACGCTTCCTGATTGTTGGGCTCCTTAATGCCGCTACACACCATCATACAAGATTAGTCTTTTAAATCAATATTGGTATGAAACCAAAGAGTATTAAGAGTATACTTAAACAATTAAATATTATAATACAAATTTTTCCCATTTTTTTAAGTAAATCATTACTATAATATATACAATTAAATATTATAATAAATTTAAAAAGAAATTATAATCATAACATTAATAAAAATAATTTCACCCTTGCATAAACAAATCATAACTAATGCTTAAAAAAATAAATTTTAAAATAAATAAAAAAAAATAACAAATATATATTTTAAAAAGGTAACTATTTTTCCCTTTGCTAAACAAATAATACTATATATAAAAAAATAATAATAACTATAACTATTTAAAAATACAAAAGTGTTAAACAAAAATCAAAGCTATAGCTTTACCCATTTTAATTATAAGTTATAAAGAAACTAGAAAAAAAAATATATTTAAAAAATTTAAATAATTTCCCTCTTTGTCTAAAAAAAATTATAGCTATATATTTAATAATATAATAAATTAAAAACAATTTATAAAAATATATGTTAAAAATGTATACACTTCCCCTTTTAGACGTGTGCAGCTGCCCTAAAGACACGCAACAGCTACTCTGTTATATTTGGGGGTAGTTTAGGTGCTGTGTTTTCAGTACTATTACGTTCCATTCCATTCGGTTCCATTCCGTTTCGTTTCGTTGCGTTTCGGCTCACTCTTCCTTTCCATTTCATTCGGCAACCCTTATAAGCGACGTTTCGTTCAGTTGTATTCTCATAAGCATTCAAGAGTTGCTTACGTTCGGTTCGTTCGCATTTCTTCTCTATCTTATATAATATTATATTTTCTCCTAAATCAATTTTTTCACTACCAACAACAATAATTAAAACTCAACTTTTCAACAAAACTCGTGTCAACTAACCTAACTTTTACAACTCTAACGTCTCTACTTTCTGTTTTATAAAACAAAATAAAAAAAAAAAGCAAAAACAAATACCAAAGCTTATTTAAGTCGACAACAACAATATTTCATTTGAACTTGTTTACCAAAAATCACAATAATAAAAAATATACAAAAACAACAATAATTATTATTATTATAACAATAACAACAACAACAAGCCAAAAGGATATATGGAGCAATACAATTACCAAACCCGATCCCCTCGCAGTTGACCGAACCGCTTTATTTGAAGCCCTCCCCCCGCTCATTGTGTAAAAACAAACGTAAACGTAAACGCAAATGTAAAAATCGATAAACCACACGCAGCCAACGCAAACGCAGCAAAACGTGTCCCTGTCCAGAGAGACCCAAAAAAAAAAAAAAAAAAACACCAAAAAAAAAACAAAAAGCAAAAGACCCCAAACTCGAGCCAAAGTTGACCAAAAAAGTTGACTACGGCTCCTCGACCAGGAGAGAGCATGAGTAAAGCGCAGAAATGTGTAAAGTGGCTGTGAAATTTGAAGTATCCTAACCAAAACCGAAAACCAAAAACCAAATACCAAGAACCGCAAACCAATTTATCAACGTATTATATAAAAAAAAAACGAATAAAATGCAATTTACAATTGGAAATTGAATTATGATCGAATGGGGCTAGACGCAGCAATGCGAATGCCGAGCCATAAACTCGAACTAAGTCAACTCTAAACTCTATTTTAATTTCGGCGAGCCATTCTATTTTTCATATGCGAAATAAAAAGTGCAACATTTCCTTTCCGCTTTGCCACCAAAAAATACCCCCTAGGACGGTCTTTGCTCGCACGAAACAAACAACTCGCTTCAGCACTTAACACTATCAACTAGCCTACAACTGACAACTGTTAACCGCTCAATCGCTCAATCACTCAATCAGTCAATCATTGTCACCCCAATCAAAATGCCGCGCTGCCTGATTGCCAAAAAATGGAAAGCATATCCCTGGCTGGATCGCTCAGAGGATACAGCCACAACGACGACGACGGCGGCGACCACGAGCTCCCGGGAGGAGCAGCTGTCGCCCAATCTCAAGTCACGTCGCTCCACGCTCGACGATGACGAGGAGATCGATGTTGTTGGCGACAAGCTCCTTACCAAGTCCGACAAGCAACGCACAATTATTGTCACAACAGCAGCAGCAACAGCCGCAGCAGCAACAAACGACAGCACAACAACAACATTAACAGCAACAACAACAGCAACAACAACGGCAGCAGCAACAACAACAACAACGACAAAGTGCTGGGGACCCAGCTCACCAACAGCGGGCACCACGGCGCCAAGTCCGCCGCCGCATTCGCCGGAGGCAGCGACGCGAGGAGCCACCAATGCCTACAATGGTGAGTAGAAAGCAAAGATGAAAGACACAGCACTCCGAAAAAGTTAAAAAAAAATAAATAAAATAAAAAAAAAACACTTAAATTTCTGTGTAAATATTCTGAAATTGGCGCCTAACTTAAGTTTAAAATACTTATTGCAAGAAATTTCATTGCTGAAAGCAGCTTAAAACATTCTTCCTCGAAACTTGTTAAATTTAGTACCGAGTTTGAGTCTTAATCTAAGTTTTTTTTTCATTTGAAGCTATATCCCAATTTTGGTCTAAAATAAAGTGATCTTATACTCAAGACTGTTCTTCTCATTTTAAGAATATTCTGTCTTGTTTTGAAAGATATTTCATATCTAAAACCATCGTATAACATTGTTCTCCTAAAGATTTTAGGCAAATTTGAGGTTTATTGTATGAATTCTTTTTCTCATTTTAGAATTTATATTTTCTTATTTTTAAACATATCCCACATTCGGCAGAAAGAATGATTTTTTATTCATTAGTTTTCTTCTCATTTGAGAAACTTTTGTGTTGATTTAAGTATAACGCTTTTAGTTTTTACTGTAAGTGAGACCTTACTGAATTATAAAAAATTTCTTATCAGGATTTGATGCATCCTCTAGCACAGCATATTTTACGGCGTCAAAGAAATATTTTCAACATTCCATTCCATATCTTTCTTCACATTTTAAGAAGTTGTAATCTTAATTTATGCACAAATTTCTTAGTTTCTTTACCTGAGTGAACGCGTTGCTATATTATAGCTGTACCCAAGTTTCCCAAGCATAATTTGTTTCATTCTTTTCTTTGTATAAATTTGAATACATTGAAAAATAATTTCAATATCCCAATTGAATAACTTTTTTAAAGCGAATATTTTCTTCTTATTTTAAAAAATTAAATCTTGTTTTTTTTTGCATGTGTTACTTAATTTCTTTCTCTGAATGAAAGAGGTTTTACGCTAGAAACTTAAGCCAAATTTTCTAGGCAAAATTTGTTGCATACTTTTCTGCATATACATTAATTATAGCATATTTATCAAGCGTAAAGAAGCCAACATTCAACAGCTATTTGTATGGATCTGAGAAGGTTAAGGAGGAGAGAAATAATTGACAGCTGCAATCTGCTTGACCCAACTCTAATCCCGAATACCCTTTATCCTCTTCTGGTTGCAGGCTACACGCGTGAGCTGTCGCCTCCGCACTACACCGCGTACCTGCCCCGGATGGAGAGCGAGATTACGGTTATACGAGCAGCGGCCACAGCGCTGGTGGCAGCAGCCGCCACAAACGCAGGCGGCGGAGAACAGCAGCAGCAGCATTTGGCCGCGTATCAGACGCCGCCCTCATCGACGACATCGTCGCCCTCGTGCTCGCCCAGCGGCGCCTTGCATGGCGATAGATATAGTCCCGGCATGGTCCACATCAAGACCGAGTCCGGACAGACGAGCAGCGAGCGCAAATGCTTTAGCAGCACGGGCGCGACGCTGTCGCTGCCGCCCAAAAAGAAAGACATCTACAGGCCGTACTCGCTGGACGACAAGCCGGCGCACGGCTATCGGAGGCGTGTACCCGCCGAGGAGGACCTGCATGCCGCGCACGCCATACTCGATCTGAGCGCCTCGACCGCATTCCACCCACCCACGCAGCCACACCAACTGCAGCAGCAGCAACAGCAACAGCAACAGCAGCATCTTGGCCACATGCACACAGCACATGGCCATATGGAGGCGCATGCGCATGTGCGGAGCACGTCATCGATTGCCGAACTGGCGGCTGCGGCCAGCGCAGTTAACGAACAACGCCCCTTAAGCAATGCCTCAAGCGCGAGCAGCAGCCACCTGCCGCCTAGTAGCCCGGCCAGCAGCCACAGCAGCAGCAGCCAAAGCAGCAGCAATGTGCAGAACGAGAACAGCAACACGACCAACACGAATCAGCTGCGTCCTGGTCTGGGTCTCTCTATGGAATGCGATGCGGATGGCGATGGCGATGTGGATGGCGGGCAGGCAGCCAAGACCGTGGCGTACACCTACGAGGCCTTCTTTGTGAGCGATGGCCGCTCAAAGCGCAAACATGTGGCCGATCCGGCCGCAATTGTGGTCCAGGATCAGCAAAAGACCAAGTACACGTGCTCCGAGTGTGGCAAGCAATATGCCACCTCCAGCAATCTGTCGCGCCACAAGCAGACGCATCGCTCCTTGGACTCGCAGTCGGCCAAGAAGTGTCACACTTGCGGCAAGGCTTACGTCTCGATGCCCGCCCTCGCGATGCACGTGCTGACGCACAAACTCTCGCACAGTTGCGGTGTTTGCGGCAAGTTATTCTCGCGCCCCTGGCTGCTGCAGGGTCACCTGCGCTCCCATACCGGGGAGAAGCCGTACGGGTGTGCGCACTGCGGCAAGGCCTTTGCAGATAGGTCCAATCTGCGGGCGCACATGCAAACGCACTCGGTGGACAAGAATTTTGAGTGCAAGCGCTGCCACAAGACGTTCGCGCTCAAGTCGTACCTAAATAAGCATCTGGAATCGGCCTGTCTTAAGGACGAGGAGGAGCTAATGATGGCCATGTCGCTGCATGGACATACCGATAGCAACAGCGAAAGCGGTGCCAGCTTGGCATCGCCGCCGCACGAGTTTCTCGATCGTGTGAAGGTGGAGGCGCCCGCAAATGGAATCGGAGGAGTCGGAGTGGGAGTTGGAGGCGTCAGCTATGCCATGTAAATGTTGAGTAAGTGTGGCCGAATGCCAAAAGCCCTAGTTAATTTAAAGTTAATGTTAAACAGAAAGTTATCGTTATCGATTACTGATCGATAGCCGTTATCGTTATCGAACCGCTAGCAGTTTTTATGAATGAAAAGAAAAGAAAAAAATACGATTACATACTTGACATCACAATACGTCCAAAAAGCAAGTGTAGTAGAGTAACACAGAGACTGTAGAAATTCGCATTAGACACCTTAGGCAGCAAATACCTTTAAAAAAAAAACTAATTAAAAAAAGTATTAAAATAAATATAAAAAAGCGAAAACAAACTAAATACACTTAGCGAAACCTAATCTCGTTCTTCTTTTAGTCTTAAGCGAGTTGAACATTCCTAGGCCCCAAAAAGAGAAAAACACAAGAACCTAACCCATACATATATACTATATATATATATATTTGACACACGCCACGAACACACACATTAAAGCCTTTTGCAGGAGGTGCGATCCGAATGCAATCCAAACCTGAACTTGAGCAATTCTTTCTATGCTATATCTATATCTATGTAACGAAATATATACACATTAATGATGTACTATAACCTGTAGCTCTATCAAAACTCTTAGTCTTTAGCTCTCCTCTCTCTTTAATCCAAAAACAAAAAAAAAAAAAAAAAAACTAAACGAAAACAAAACGAAGACGAAGTGATTAAAATTAATGCAACGAATACAAAAGCAAATGCAATGTTTCTCAAACAACGAATTAGGTCGTAAGGGCAGCCTATCTATAAGCAGTTTATAGTAGCGCCACGTTTTTCACAACATTTTTAAACTAAGTCACATAAGCGGGAAAAAAAACGATTAGTACTCGAAAAAAAAAACGAAATTTTTCAATTCGAAATCTAACCAAAATTTAATCAAAATGACAACGCAAAGCAATATCTAGAATATACTTATTATAGAAGATCATCAAAAGAACATTATTATTGGCACATTTAAATTGATTTGAATATCATTTCGCAGGCTAGAGGCTAGGAAAAGCGGCGCGGGGGGTAAGCTGAAACAGATTTGGGCATATTATTTGCATTAACAGCCAGGCTCAGTTTCATGTCCCGACATTATGAAGTTAGTCAATTAACATTCCAGGCAATTACAAGAAGAAGAAAAATCATAAATTTTATACATAAATAATATGCAAAGGATGTATTTAAAAAGAAATCTAGTCGCTGTATAACAGCAATTTTTTACTTAAAAAGAAAAAAGGAAAAGGAAAAAGGACCCCGGACCTCAGTTACATATGCCAGTAAATAGTTTTAGAACATTGCATTCTGTTGTGGCCCATTTGACGAGAATACAGTATTCGCGACCAAAATGATTTGAAGCCTTATATCAAGTCCGTATTCGAGCGCATTAATCGTGCCCCTCAAAACCAGAAAGTATATGTATATCGAGTGTGATCTAGTCTCAAGCATTTAACAGTACACTTCGTCCATGCGTAAAAAACCAAAAGAAAATAAAACAAGAAACTACTTTTGCACTTTTCAACACTTACCTAGTACGATATTACTTACGCCTACTTAAATTATGTAGCTCATACGTTCATTTATTCTCAATTACACCACACAACATAAGACAAGTACGCGGCACAAACATGTATATAGTATTTATTCCAAAAATCACTCAATTGAAATCAGCTTCAGCGACCGATCTCAATAAAAAAAAGGTGCAACGAACTTTGTGGCCATAGTCGTAGAGAACTTAGCCTAAAAAGTAGCAATGTTTAGATCAACCCAGTCGAAACTTGTTGATATGTCTAAGCGAGCGAGATGGAACCTACATATATATATATATATATATATATATATATATATATATATATAGATACATACAAACACTTAGAATACGTATGTAGCTGCGTAATATTTACAATTATATATATATACAGCATAAAATTATATATAAATATATATATATATATATATATTATTTAGACATAGTGTACATTTAATCCTAAGTTAACCTAGTAAGTATAATCACGACGAGAATTATTTTTATACTGTTAAAAGTAGAAGCAATACGAGTTTTGCGCTGCCTCCAAAATCGCTGAATCGAGCGAGCGAGCAGCGCAAATCTTTTAATCGAAAAGAAACGAATCGATATCGATATCGAAATCGGAATCGTTATTGGAATCGGCTAAAGTACCAAAGCAATACTCAAACAAAATGCGAAAAAAGGCAAAACACAAACGAATATTCAATTATAACTAAAAGACGAAAAGCTACTTATAGTCATAGTTACCGACGATTATTATTTTTTTTATGTAATTCGAATTGTTTGTGTTTCTGTAAAAGTTCGTTAAGGATTTACAAAGCGAAAGAAATATTTTGTTAAGGCCCGGCAATAATATTCAATTTTGTATAACAATGTAAACAAGTTAAATAGTAACAAAAATAAATAAAAAATACACAAAAAATGCATAATTAATTATGTGAATGAAAGCAATAACATAATGGTTAATCAATTTATTAGAATCTAAGTAAATATAAGGTTGAAACTATTTAAAATTGGTAAAGACAGCACACATATATTTAAAAACCAAAAGCTAACAAGAATGAATTATAATGTTTTTAATATACAATATACATATACATAAATACTTACACAATACAACACAAAAAAAAAAGAAAAAATTGTTTTTCATTCTTCAACAAAATTACGTTTTTTGATTTTCAAGACTTACAAAACCTAGAAAACTGGACTCTAAACCTTCCTTTTTTTTTAATTTTTACTCCAAGTGATTGAAGAACAGTTCTTTAATCAGGTTGGCATTATTTTTGTTAGATCATAAAACGGATATATAAATAAAACCAAGAAACGAAAGCAATTCTAATGTTGTGATATTTCCACACACACAAATAATAATAAATAATTATAAAGCTGACAGCTGACAAAGTATCATTAGTAATCATTAATTTTGCTCAAATGATAACAGAAAGAAAAAAAAATATTGAAATGAGCTCCAGGAAATTATAAACAACTTAACGTGTATCGACAAGCAATAAAAGGTAGTTGTAAATCTAAAAAAAAAAAACAAAAACTATAAAAAAATAGATATATATATATATATGTATATTAATTGAGATACTTTTGAGCGGAGATTAACCGCAAGCGAAGAATATTTTCAAATTTTGAAATTTTTAAAATAACCAAAAGACACGTAGAACATTAAATAAGCGCATATACATCTAGGAAAACACATATATATATAGTATATAAATTATATTTGGAAAAGCTTTAGTCCAGCAAATCGGCGGTTACATTTTTGTTTTCAAAAAGTGCCCGTTTTATGGTTTTCATTTCGGTTTGATAGGTTTCGTCATCCATGCACTCACATGTTATCGGTTCGTCCAACATTATAAGGATCATGGCATATTGTTAAAACCAAAAACAAAGAGAAATTGTTAATGTTTATACATTTTTAGCATAGCATATTAACATAGTTGTATATCGTCGGAGCCAGCGCAACTTTAAATACTTGCAATTGTTGAATTCAGTCTTTGCGTAGCATCAGGTTCATGATCCATTGTTTCCATTATCTGTTGCTGACCCCCGCACCCAAACCCCCTTCCCCCCTCATTGTTGCCCAGAACAATGTTGTCCTTTTTGTGTCAATGCGTTTTAACGAGCGCTCGTTAGGAGGAGACCCAAACAATGGGTAATGTAATAAAATAAGAATGTAAGAAAATCATCCCCAGCCCCAAAACCCTTCCCCAGCCTAACCCAGATTGGCAATATTCGAGTGCCGCACATTTAATTCCAAGTAATTTAATTTGCATTGGGTCTGTACATAGAATATTATTATTAGTGTTATTATATTTATGATTTATCATTTGTAGACCGCAAAAAACACGAATGAAAGAGAGAAAAAAAAGCGAACACGTAGTGAAAATTATGTATAAATAATGAGCATCAGCAATGATTAAACAATAAAAAGACTTGGCACGTTAACACAACAATTTTCAGAAATGAAAACAAAATTAAAAACGAAATCGAAAAAAACTAAGCTATTGAAAAGCATAAAATCTAAACATTAATTATAAATATGCTAACAAAATGAAGAACAACAACAACAACCAAAATAAAAGACTTAACACTTCGAATATATATTATGAAAAAAACAACTTATATTTACATCTATTGTATATGGTATGAGTACTCTCTAAACATAATTGATAAACAAACAACAACAACGAAAACTAACAGAAAAGCAATAGCAACAATGAATTAAACATAACAATGAGCAACGAGCAATGAGCAACAATGAGCAATGAGCATTGAGCAATAGAGCATTACGAGTTTAAGGTAACCAAAAAAGTATTATAGCGCATTGTAACTTTGAGTAAATATTTGGAATTCAATATTTATTTGTTGGCTGGCTCGAGGTCCGTGTTTGTTAAAACAAACAATGAAAAACAATTTTATTCAATTCTCTTCCGATATATTTCGGTTGCACATCGGCAAACCGTCTTCAGGGCACTAACACCAAGATACAAAAAACAATTAACAATTATAATACAATAAATTAAACATTATTTCGAACATTTTACATACATTATTTTACACGTCTGCGCTTTTTGACGTGGAGATTGTTACTGAGGTTGTTTGACTGTTTAAGAGGTGTCTGTACAAGTGAGCGCAATTTTCTGTGTCTGTCTTGTAGTTTAGTCGTTTGTAGGTTGGTGTGTTAATTATGTGTAGCATTTCCAATGTGTGTCGCTTGTTATAGTGTTGTTCTTGTTGTAAGATTGTTGTTTCATCAAAATTTGGTGTGTGGTTGCTTCTTATACAATGGGTCATAAGTGCTGTTTTCTGTATATTATTTTGATGTCTTAGTTTGAAGTCCGATTTATGTTGACTAATCCTTGTTTTTAGCTTCGATTTTGTTGTACCTATGTAGACACTATTGCACTTGTTGTTGTTATCCCCGCCACATGGTATTTGGTAAACGACGTTGCTTTTTTCGATCATCGGGATTTTCGACTTTATCTTGTTGAAGAATTTTTGTAATGTATTCGTCGGTTTGTGTGCTACTTTTATATCTTGTTTGTTATAACAGTCTGAGTTTGTGAGGCGTTCTGATAGTCGTGGTACATATATTAGTGATTTGTATATTTTAGCAGGTTCTGTTGGCTTTTTTCTTTCGATTTGTCGTCTTTTTAATAATGTTTTGATTATATTTGGGGGGAAGTCATTTTTGGTCAAAAGTTCTTTGATTTCATGTTCAATTTCTTTGTGGTATATTGTGTCCGATATTTTCATCATTCTATTCATACAGCCTAGTGCTGTATTGATTATCATACTCTTTGGGTGGTTTGAATTGAAGTTGAGTATTCGTCCGGAGGCTATGGGTTTCCTATACCACTTTATTTTGAGTGTGTTGTCCATTCTGCTTACAATAGAGTCTAAAAATGGTAATTTCCCGTCCTTTTCTAATTCCATTGTAAATTTTATCTGTTTGTGGAAGGAATTCAATTCTTTTAGAATATTTTCCACGTCTATTTTGTTCGTTATGGCAAAAAGGTCATCTACATATTTGGTCAAGAGTCTTGGTTTTATTTTTAATTTATCTGTAATCTTGTCCAACAGTTCCTCCATTAATATATCTGCGATTACTGGGGAAGCCGGTGATCCCATTGGCATTCCCTTAAGTTGTGTGTATATTTTGTCTTCGTATTTGAAATATCTGTTTTCCTGTATGCAAAATCTAACTATGTCCATAAATAGTTGTTTCGGTATATTCGTGTGCTCTTCTAATTTGGTCCATTTTTGTCTTATTGTGTCAAGTGCTAATTCTATTGGTATGCTGGGAAATAAGGATACTACGTCAAAAGATACTAATGTTTCCTCTTCTCTAATCTGGGAGTTGTTGACTCTGTCTTTAAAATCTACCGCGTTCTTGATGTTGTACCTAGAGTCCATTGTCAGATTTTTTAATATTTGTATTATATATTTGCACAGCCCGTAAGATGGAGATCCTATGGAAGAACATATTGGTCTCAGTGGAGTTCCTTCCTTGTGTATTTTTGGTAGTCCATATATCCTCGGAGGTACCGCTGTTGTTGTAGTCATCTTATTTCTTTCGTCCTTTGAAATAAGACCCATCTAGAATAATTGTGCTACGAAGGTGTTATTCTTTGTCTGTAGTCTTGATGTCGGATCCAGTCTCAATGTTCTATACGCGCATAAGTCGTCTAAAATATTTGTCATTTTATTTTTATATTCATCCTCATCCATTGCTACGGTTTTGTTGCCCTTATCCGACGATAGAATTTTAATATTTATATTTTCTTTCAGTAATTTTCGTGTCTGTTCCACTGTGTCCAGTATTGCTCGATCCCTACTGTTTTGGTTGTTCTTGGTTTTATGCTCTTTGACTAACAAAGAGAATTTTGTGCGCGCCGACTCTTGTGTTTCCTTTTCTTTTATTGTTTGCACTAGCTCCTCACCGTCTGCGATGTATTTCAAGAGAGGAAAATCTCTCTTGCTGATTGGGAGAGCGAACTTCGGCCCTTTTGCGAGTAACGCTACGACGTTTGGCGGGAATTCTATTTTTGTTTTGAATTCCCGCCAAACGTCGTAGCGTTACTCGCAAAAGGGCCGAAGTTCGCTCTCCCAATCAGCAAGAGAGATTTTCCTCTCTTGAAATACATCGCAGACGGTGAGGAGCTAGTGCAAACAATAAAAGAAAAGGAAACACAAGAGTCGGCGCGCACAAAATTCTCTTTGTTAGTCAAAGAGCATAAAACCAAGAACAACCAAAACAGTAGGGATCGAGCAATACTGGACACAGTGGAACAGACACGAAAATTACTGAAAGAAAATATAAATATTAAAATTCTATCGTCGGATAAGGGCAACAAAACCGTAGCAATGGATGAGGATGAATATAAAAATAAAATGACAAATATTTTAGACGACTTATGCGCGTATAGAACATTGAGACTGGATCCGACATCAAGACTACAGACAAAGAATAACACCTTCGTAGCACAATTATTCAAGATGGGTCTTATTTCAAAGGACGAAAGAAATAAGATGACTACAACAACAGCGGTACCTCCGAGGATATATGGACTACCAAAAATACACAAGGAAGGAACTCCACTGAGACCAATATGTTCTTCCATAGGATCTCCATCTTACGGGCTGTGCAAATATATAATACAAATATTAAAAAATCTGACAATGGACTCTAGGTACAACATCAAGAACGCGGTAGATTTTAAAGACAGAGTCAACAACTCCCAGATTAGAGAAGAGGAAACATTAGTATCTTTTGACGTAGTATCCTTATTTCCCAGCATACCAATAGAATTAGCACTTGACACAATAAGACAAAAATGGACCAAATTAGAAGAGCACACGAATATACCGAAACAACTATTTATGGACATAGTTAGATTTTGCATACAGGAAAACAGATATTTCAAATACGAAGACAAAATATACACACAACTTAAGGGAATGCCAATGGGATCACCGGCTTCCCCAGTAATCGCAGATATATTAATGGAGGAACTGTTGGACAAGATTACAGATAAATTAAAAATAAAACCAAGACTCTTGACCAAATATGTAGATGACCTTTTTGCCATAACGAACAAAATAGACGTGGAAAATATTCTAAAAGAATTGAATTCCTTCCACAAACAGATAAAATTTACAATGGAATTAGAAAAGGACGGGAAATTACCATTTTTAGACTCTATTGTAAGCAGAATGGACAACACACTCAAAATAAAGTGGTATAGGAAACCCATAGCCTCCGGACGAATACTCAACTTCAATTCAAACCACCCAAAGAGTATGATAATCAATACAGCACTAGGCTGTATGAATAGAATGATGAAAATATCGGACACAATATACCACAAAGAAATTGAACATGAAATCAAAGAACTTTTGACCAAAAATGACTTCCCCCCAAATATAATCAAAACATTATTAAAAAGACGACAAATCGAAAGAAAAAAGCCAACAGAACCTGCTAAAATATACAAATCACTAATATATGTACCACGACTATCAGAACGCCTCACAAACTCAGACTGTTATAACAAACAAGATATAAAAGTAGCACACAAACCGACGAATACATTACAAAAATTCTTCAACAAGATAAAGTCGAAAATCCCGATGATCGAAAAAAGCAACGTCGTTTACCAAATACCATGTGGCGGGGATAACAACAACAAGTGCAATAGTGTCTACATAGGTACAACAAAATCGAAGCTAAAAACAAGGATTAGTCAACATAAATCGGACTTCAAACTAAGACATCAAAATAATATACAGAAAACAGCACTTATGACCCATTGTATAAGAAGCAACCACACACCAAATTTTGATGAAACAACAATCTTACAACAAGAACAACACTATAACAAGCGACACACATTGGAAATGCTACACATAATTAACACACCAACCTACAAACGACTAAACTACAAGACAGACACAGAAAATTGCGCTCACTTGTACAGACACCTCTTAAACAGTCAAACAACCTCAGTAACAATCTCCACGTCAAAAAGCGCAGACGTGTAAAATAATGTATGTAAAATGTTCGAAATAATGTTTAATTTATTGTATTATAATTGTTAATTGTTTTTTGTATCTTGGTGTTAGTGCCCTGAAGACGGTTTGCCGATGTGCAACCGAAATATATCGGAAGAGAATTGAATAAAATTGTTTTTCATTGTTTGTTTTAACAAACACGGACCTCGAGCCAGCCAACAAATAAATATTGAAATATGGAAAGGTCGCCAGAGCCATCAATATATATTTGGAATTCGTTAAACTATTGCGATAAGTAAGCGAAAACCCAAATTATTTATATGGCACTCTAAATACCAATATACATACATACTACATACATATACATGCATATATTGGATATATATATATACAAATACAAATACCAAATACAAATTTAGCTCTTAATTTATTGAATAGCAGTAAATATAAATAATTAAATAAGCCGTAGCACCTTTTGGATTTAGCTGCAAAACGAATTGATTAAATGATTATTAGTTATATATATATATATATATATAAATATATATATATATATAAAGGTAGAATTGTTTTTTTGGCATATTGTTATCGCAACTTTTGTGCTGCTTTTGACGAGACCAATTGATGTACTTTATACAACGAATATGAAAAATGAATATGAATATGAAAACGAATATGATAACAAATCTTATGTTTTTGCATAAAGGTGCATTGTTGCGATAGATATACAAACAAAAATAGAACCTACAAGCAATACCTATTTTGAGCGAGACACACACACACACACACAAACACACACATACTTACACAAACACCTGCGAGGCATAGTTGAAATAGCGTAGAAATAAATCATTTTAAACTTGTATTTAGAGCACACAACGTAGCATTGTAGAGAAAGTAGCTTGGCAATTACATATTATTATGATTAACAACAACAACAAGAACAACAGATACAATATACACGCAACAAGATACAGATACATTTATAAGTACACAAAGTGCAAGTGCGCCTAAATTTAGCATAAGCTTACAATTAGACGTACGACTAACAGCACCTTAGTGAGCCAGCAAGAATTCTGTACCTAGAACTACTAACAAAAAAAAAGTAAAGAAAATAACATAAAAATAAAAAAAAAAAAACAAATAATAAATAAAAATAAAAAGCACACACTCACATATATATATATATATATATATATATATACATACATGCATACATACTTATGTATTTTATTGCATTGAGAAAAAAAAAAGAAAATACTATGCATTATTAATATTATAACTTATATACACGGGAAATGTGTTTATTATGCGATGATATTATACATTGGTACATTATACATTTTATATAGATTGTACGCATTATGTATATGACATTCATGTACATCAACACACACACACACATACATACACAAGTCCTGGCACGCCAGCATCAACGGAAAAGTAAAAATTAATTATTATATTTGCCATAAATAAGATCATTTACTTTGCTGGCGGCTGCCTTCAAACGTCAATTTGCAAATTGGTCAATTTCCATTTAGAAAAAAAAAACAAAAACATAAGCAAACCGTTTCGTATTTATAAAGCTAAGTTGTTGAAATTGAGCCGCAAAACAAAAGCAAAAACATACAACATCATGAATTTAAAGAAAATACAATTTAATAATATAACAAAAAATGTCTTCAGTTCGATGCGTGGTTTCCATTGAGGTCTGAGTACAGCAAAAATATATATATATATATATCGCATATATACCATATATATAAAGTACTTGAACCAAATTGATTTATATATTATTATACGCAGCATTATAGAGGCCCACACCTACACATTTATATAAACATTAAAGCATTACAAATACAAATTCAAAAGCAATGGCAAAGTTAAATGAATAGTTACTAACTCCTTAAAACGACATGAGGAAAAGAACAGAAAGAAAAGCCAAGCGTTCTGTAAAACATTAACGTACATAAGTATATATTATATTATATTTTCATAACACATGACAAATTTATACATGAAAAATGAAAATGCGAGAAATGCAAAACAACTTGCGTAGTAAATGAAAAAAACGAACAAAACACAGTAAATACAAATAAAAAAATCTGAAAAAATGTATTAAAAAAAAAAAACAAACAAACAAATACTTGAAAAGTGCGCTTCATTTCAGCTGAAAGAGAGAAAAGCCAGCAGGGGGGATGATTGCAAGCGCTGGGAAACAATCTGCCCAGCATAATGGGCCATTTTCAGTTGGGCTTTCGCAATAGATTACTTCAATAAGAAGCTGTCAATGGATACGTCAAGACATTTCAACTGGATGGAAAGCAAATGCAGTTGAGAGTGTCCTGAGAAATGAATAAAATTATGGAGAGAAAAATAATTTTAAAACAAGTAAGAGGCTCTAGTGGGAAATTTCCGACAATTTGAAGCAAACATGTGTCAATATAAGCAAACGTTTGCTTTATAAGTTTTGTGTTTCTCAACCGATCTTGATGAAATTTTGAACAGTAGATCCTATTGTGGTACACAATATATAAAACATGTTCTTAAAAAGATATTTGCTGTACAATTGTGGATTAAGTTGGTGGGCAGCTCAAATTGGTACACATATTTGATTTAAAGCTATGCTCTGTAAACGGGGGCGTAGCGATAGCTTTAAAATGAAATATGCTTGATACGAAGATACTATTGCCAAATTCGGTGACCCTAGCTGTTAAAACTTACGAGATTTGCTCAAAAAAAATAGATTATCGATTACTTGGAAACGGGGCAAGTTATCGATTATCGAAAACAATCTGGTACAGCGACAGCACTTGGCGCAGCTACATTTCAAATTTCAAGTCATACATACCCTTTTACCCATTTTTGATGGGTCTGGGGTACCCAACCTATTCAACAGCATCTCCCTGGACCCCAAGTATTCAGTGTTAAACCAAATTAATCTGCGTGAACAACCAAGTTCACGAAGCAAACATCAAGACGCAAAACTAGCCTCGTATGTATATGCTCGTGAAAATCTGCAACTGTCCATGTTGTTGTTGTCGTTTGTTGAGCACATTTTCACATATCATAAGGTTTTATGCTTATTAAAAGGCAACAGCAAAAATTGAGCATAATTCATATGATTTGCCTATGAGGCAATCGCAGTAGCAAAAATACTGTTTATGGCCCCGATCAATGGGACGAGCTAGCTCCATACCCGATGGCTTTACTAGATTGTCCGCCTCAGACGAAGATGGCTTATTTACCCAGTGTGCCCAGTGGCACACATATACCAAATAGTTTGCCGGCGAATGAGCAACCCTTGGATGGGGAACTGGCGACAACACAAAGTCACTGGAATTTTGGGATACAACTGGGGCTGGGGTCTCAACTGGCAACAGGGTTCGGTTAGTGGCTGCTGACACGGAGGGAGAAGAGGTCTGTTATCCAGCAAAACAATCAACAGCGCGCTTTTTAAGCCATGCCAGATATATTTTGTAATGCTTTTTTTCTGTAACTTTCCACATTCACCCTTGTTTTTCACGCTTCGAGCGGTTTATGGGCGTCGTCTCCGTCCGGATTGTTTTTGTTGTTGTTGTCATCCCCGCGGCCAAAAATTGTAGGCTGAATTGAGATCCCGGGATTGCTATAGGCATTGGGACTTTGTTTGCGGCCGTGGCTATGACTCTGACTATGACTGTGACAAGGATTGGGCTTCTGGTTTCTTTTTGTCGCCTGGCATGTGTCGGTCTGTATCTACAAGTACGTGTATCTTTTTCCTTTGTTGCGCGTGAATTGTTGCCTTGTTTACTATGCCCTTCAAATTATGCACTATCTGGCCGTGGGGGCGGCGGTGAGTTGCCTTGGACGGAACGGAGATTGCATTAAGATAAATTTAACTGAATCAATTTGCTTAATAGCCAATTGAAGAGCAAGCCAGCGCGAAGAGAAACAACAACAACAACAAAATAAAGTCAGAAAAACAAAAATAAAAATATAAAAAAAACCAACCAAAAAGAGAGTCTCCAGTTTTAGTGTCATTTATTTTAACGTTGATTTCTTCCTATCCATTTATTTACATTGCACACTTCTCGCTAGTGGAACGCCCATGCGCCCAACTCCCACCCAGCCACCCCCTGATAATGAAACGTCGTCCAGCTGGCTTAATACAAACGCTCTTAAACAGTAGCCAAAAGAAAACACAATGAAAAAAGACAATACCAGAGAGAAAACAAGCTAAAGGGCATAGACTCGAAACTATATTGTAGCCTAATTCCAGTCCACATTTCTTGCATTATTTGTGAAAATAACATTTTTTACTTATGTGAAATATGTTGCCTGTACGTTTTCTCATTAAAAATCACACTTTTTAGAATTAGGCTATAAATATAGCTTTAAAATTTGCACTAATTATATTCGTCCCGAGTAATTCGTGTTTCTGGCGATTTATCGATTTATCGAATTTCGTATCGACGTTATGCAAAATACCCTGTCTTACCCACTGTCAATGGCTACAGGGTATAAAAACAGTCAAAGAAATTTTTCTAAATCTCGAAAGTGGCGGCAAAATTATATAAGTGTTACATAAGCTGCGGCAGACATTGGCTTCGCTTTCGCAGCTTTGGTCAATTTCAATTTCAACTTCAATTTCAATTTAGCTGACAGACAACGCCAAGTGTAACCCCATTACATAAGGAAGCTATGCACTGCACTACCTAAGTACCATTAGAGGGTGGGCGGGGCATGGCAGGGACTGGGAAAAAAGTGCCTGGCATTTAGAAGCGGATGTTCCGATTCACATTTCGCAATGCAATGATAAAGTTCGCCAGTTCCGGCCGCTCCGGGTCTATATACTCGCCCCGCTAGCGAGGGCATTTCAAAAAGAAACGAAATAAATAAATAAAACAACAATTAAGGTAAGCAAGTTCGAAGCGTCAATCGAACCAGCGACATTTTTTCCCAGCCCTGATTAAAACAATCGTCAAAAAGATACTGTTGCTGGGTGTGGAAAAACAGGCAGCACGAGCCGAAACTTAAGCCAAGCCAGCTACTTTTTTTGGCAGTCATGATGAAAACATTCAGCAACTTGATTTAGAAAACAGGCTCACGATGTCGCTCCAAACCAGCGACTATTTATATTTTAGTTCTGATGAAAACATACATCTACGAGATACAGTCTTAACCATTTCCTATGCACATTCCTTTACAAAATCAAGATATTCTTGTTAGAGGGCATTTAAAGTTCAATTAAACCCAAACAGCTTAGGGGAATTAATTTCGATTGGCTTTGGTAGTGGAGCTTGATTCTCTTTTGGAACGACCCTCGCATAACATATAGAAGGACAGTCAGGTGTTGTCTGGCCAGGTCGAATCCGTGTTACGCACATGTATGTGTGTGAGGGAGGGTCCTTGGCCAAGCCAAGCTGATTTGCATGACGCCAAAAGGTGCGTAGGCGGGGTAAAAAAAGGCTCGAATCGTTTGAGGAGGGGGGTGGCGCTTATCGGAACTGATGAATCTGTTGGAGCTGTTTTGGATTGAAGGTAATTGCCGCGAAGCGCCCATTTTTCGCACGGATCGCTTACGCACATGTCCATAAAAATAGATAGCATGTGCCGAGTAGAGCGCCGGATATGGCAGCTAGGAGCAGCGTGGTGAGAAGGACTCCAGCGTTTAGTCTATGCAACTAATTACAGGGATTTTAATTATCGCACACTGTGCGCTCAGCTGTTGCCCGGTTTCCTTTTTGGAGTATACTATATGGACTAGTCTATTCAAAATTGTTGCTGTTGTTGTTTTTTGTGGGTGCAGGCCTACACCTAGGCACGTCCTGAGCCTAGGCACGCCCTGAACGACAGTTATAAACAGCCCGGGGGATTGCGGCGGCAAAACAATCGATTGATTGTGGCCAAACACGCAGCGTTGGACAGGATAAATCAAGCCCCTGACATTTTCTTATGCCCCTCCTAGCGTGCGTGAATTTTGTTAATGCACAAAGCTGAAGCAGCAGCTGGAGCAGAAGCAGAGGAAGGGGGTGGGAGTCGGGGCGGGAGCAGGCAGCGGCAACAGGCCCCGGACATATATCCATATAAAAGCCAATATCCAATTCCCGAAACTCTGCGCGTAATGGACTGAAATCCAATACAGAAATATGCATGAAACACACACAGAGGCACACACACTCACACACACACATGCACAGACTCTCTCTGGGCTAGAGACAGACTCCAACACAGATGTCAAGGAAATATGCGCCGTTTAGTCACAACTGTCAGTTTTCAATTGATTTGTCGAGCCACTGGCTGCTGCGGGGGTTATGGTGGAAGGGGAGTGTGGTGGGACGTCCATCAAAGCCAACAAAGCAAATGTGAAAACATTAAAGCCATTTTGGTCGAAATATGAAATATGGCTGCGATAGTTCCACACTTCCCAATCCCATCGCCCAATGCCTTGGCCATACCCATTTTCATTTTGGCAGCGCCCGCAGCTCGCCATGCTCCTGCCTAGAGATGGGGGTGAAGCCTGCTTTTTTTCGTGTCACGACAGATTCGTGCTCTGTTTTATGACTCCTCATAGCTCGCATGTTTCACCTTTAATTCGAGATTTATATTCTAAAATATTTGTTTAAGACTTCTGCATACGTTAGTCAAGTTAATTATTCGCATTCCAGCCCATTCTGAGACGAGAGAACGGCTTTCATTAACATCAGCTTAATCAAGATTCCCAATGAATTCAAAAAATTAACAACTATTGATTGATTGATTAATAAGTAGACTGACTGATTGACTAACACACTGTCTGACTGACTGATTGATCAACCCTCAGCCCAAGCCGTAAGAGTTAGCAGGCTAGGAAATTTTCACTCTAGCTAACTTACTTGATGAAGTTGTAAGTTAAAAGGGGGTTTCGACAAATTCCATTCGTACGTTTGTTAAAATTGCGAAAAACATTTGTACGCAAATTTTTTGCTTTCAATCCGATTGGCTACAAAATCATTTTCAAAGATCTTTGTGAGAATTTATTTGGTACGTATTTGAAAAATTTTAGAAAATAATGGTCAAGGGTTTAATAAACGAAAGTTTATTCTTCAGTTTCAAGACTCTCACCGTAAGACTAACATGGGCCAGGCAATGCCCGCTAGCCTTGTACAAAAATATACAGTAAAAAAAATTTCATTCGAACATTTTTTTTCGTGCCTTTTCGAATTAGTAAGGAACCGATGACCACGAGGTCATATCTAGACCGCGGGTGCTGTGCGTTTCGCTTGGCCGCCAAAAACTTGTTTGCCAGTCATGCAGCAAGTCAATTTTCGTATCGTCATTGTTAACATCATCAATTTGTGTGCTTAATTTGGAAACTGACGCGCAACAAAAGGGAGACAAAGGCCAAGACGTAGAAGCGAGAGGAACCGAGGAATCTCACTCAGGAGCAGGAATTACCTTTAAAGGCGACCAACATAAATTGAGATGCTGGCGAATTGTTTATTACATTTTCGCACACTTGACGAAAGTGCGGCGATAAATGCCAAAGAGCTCATATATGGCCAGGGCCAGGATACGAGGATACGTGTAGATGTCGATGGGGATGGACTTCTGAGTGTGATAACACGAGGCAGCCTTGGGGGCCGAAAATCAAAACAATTGCAGCTCAATTCAATTGCTCGCATCGAGCAGGACCAAAAAGAAGCAGGCAGGACAAATGTCTTGGCTGGGTTCATGAGGTTATGATTTGGGCTGGCAACCCTAGAATAAACAGTTACGATTGTGTTACAATTTGTTACAACTGTAAATGTGTGCTGAGAAAGCTCTCGAGGGACTTTTTAGCCAATATAAATTTTGATCCTTCTTGAAAAATGGAGGCAAACATAAATAGCATCAAGTGGAAAACTGAACGTTAACGAACAAGCTGCTGGGGGAGAGGGGATAGAGGGGGCGTAGCGGGTGGGCGGGGGCGTTGACGACATAAATGAGTAGCGGACTGAGCGCACATTTAGCAGCAAACAAACAGACTTACACGCACACACACACAAACACACACAGACACAGGCTAACACGCGCACACATACACACACACGCATAGCCAGAGAGAACGACACGCACAGCGGCTGTGAAGGACAGCCAATGTTACACACATGTGTCGCTGTATATGTGCGCGTGTGTGTGTACATGTGCCTGTGTCTGTGTACTGTGCCTGTGCGTGTGCATGTGTCTGTGTGTGCTGCTTGTATTTGTAATAAAAGCGATGAAAATGGCAACAACAACAATGACAGCAGAAAGGAAAACGAAATGGCAAAATAAATTGAAAGAGAAACAAATAAAAATCAACGAGAAAGGCTGCAAAAGTGGCGGAAAAAAAATCGAAAAGGATGCACAGTCAGAATGAGAGAAAGCGAGAGAGAGAGAGAGAGAGAGAGAGAGAGAGAGAGAGAGAGAGAGAGACAATCGTAGCAGTAGCAAGCAAATATTGAACGCACAATAACAACACACACACACAGAAGTTGAAGGAAAATAATCGTCGATAAAAAGCTGGCGCCAAGATACCCGTAATATGAGCTAACCATTGCCCCTTGGACTGAGAAAGAGAGAGACGCAAGACGCAATCCAGCTGGGCCAACTCCCCCCCCCCTCTCCTCCCGCCACCTTCCACCTCCCGCATGGCAAGTGGCTTCGCACATCACAGGGCATTATTGGGTGACATGTGAAGAAGCTCTAGGCTTGAAGCCTGAACAGCTTCGGCTTTAGCCCACTTGAATTTGTGCTTTACAAGATACAATTCGGTTAATTCCAAACAAAAGTTAGTCGAGCATGCCAACTGAGTGGCAGAAGGGAAAACTAGCCTTTTAGTAGCCCCCATGAATCACAAAAAACTTAATGATAATTTAACATTTAAAAAACAAAATATGTAAAAAAAAAAGGTTAAGAACTTTAACAAGAATATTATCTTAATTTAATTTCACAAATAAATATTTTTGTAAAGAAGATTATAAATTGTTAAAAGGATTCCAACTAATTTTCGAACGAAACGTCAAATCCTAACCAAATGGCTGAAATGCGTTAGATTCAGTTCAGTTTTGGCAAAGTTCTTTGATATTCAAAGCTTAGGAATTACAATTTTGGAATATTTATAACAGTAAGACTTATCATAACTGAGACCCTGTGTGTTTTAGAATACCCACAAAATATTAACAAATATCGAAAATGGGACAAAATATTTTTCAAAGTATTTAAACTGGAGTGTTTTTGGGAAAATATGGGTTCAAAGGAAGCCGAAACAAATATTCGGTTAATTTTTGGTAAAGTCAAACAAATTTAAAATTCTAACCAAATATTGATGGGATCAATCATGTGTCCTTTCCGTCTGTTACACAAATTTGTCACTTTACAGGGTACGAAAACATTTAAAGTGCGCCGCTCTAAGCTAAGCTCGCGTTCGCGTTCACAGCTCCCAAATGGCTTAAAATTTATGGCACAAATAAAAGAACTGGACAGGAGTCACCAAAAAAAAAAAAAAAAATAGCACGCGCAGCGGCAAATATTTGGGGGGACAGTTCGATTTCGAATAGATGCCCGCAGCAGCTTCAGCCCTCCCCCCTAGTGGTCAATCACCTGCCAGTGCGCAAGAAATGAAAACACAAATAAATTAATATTTGGCTTAGTGAAATTCAATTTCTTTACGAGTGTCCTGTGTCCGTTGAGACGACAAAGAGGTCGACAGGGATACGGCTGCCGGCTACCGCCTGCTAGCTGACGATAAAACGCTTTCGTTTTCAGGTAATTGCTTGTAAGTGGCATAAACATAAAACGTAAAGTGAATATTTATGACATTCGACTGGTTACTTAAATAGAAAGCGAACTAACCATTCAAAATTCAAAAGCCAACAGCCAGCAAAGTGTCCAATTATCGTTTCCGCAACTAAATACTTTCGGTAAACGCTGACCGTTTCCGGTATTTAAAATTACGTTTTATCGATTTGGTATTTAGTATATCTGTTGCCTTCATTTGTTGAATTAAATCGAAACATGATAATAAATCCTTTTAAATTTACAGTCGTTTAATATTTTAATTATTTCCGTTTTTATTGTTAATTATAAAGTGAAATATATAACTACAATTTCACTTTCTTGTGCGCTCAGTATTTTTTGTATTCGGTATTTTAAATGAAGTCAAATGCAGCTACATTGAACAGCTGATTGTAGCTCAAAACAGTTTCAGCTTTATTTGTCTTTAATACGAAAATTTTAAGTGCATCCAAATCGGTTAGATTTTCTTAAACTATATAGTGCAACTCTTGGGTATGTACTAAACTAGTTAGACTGATTAAGATGAGCGCTGCACTGCAAGCAAAGGCGCTGTTGATACGCGCCGTCGAGTGCGATCAGAGCGGACGAATTTTGGAGGCGCAAACGCTTTATCAAGATGGCATTGCCCAGTTGATGACGTTCGTCAGCACCGAGCCGGATGAGGTGAAGCGCAAGGGGTTTTTAACAAGAATCAAAGAGTATATGGATCGAGCGGATGCCATCAAGGCACGCGTCAATGGCCAACTGATGCTGGGCGAGATCGTAACCCACCTGTCGATCGAGGAGAACGATACTGGATACGATTACGATCAGATATTCGGCAAATATATGACCAATCAGACTATAGAGATTATGCTCGAGGAGCCCTACCTAAGCCAAAACTATCAGGTAAGCGTAAAGGCTTATAAACAACTAGATTTAATATTAAAACCCTTTGTTGTAGTACCAAAATCTTATACGCTTCTTGGAGCTGGCTGTGACCAATTGCACTCAACTGAAATACGTGCGATTGGTCACCAAAAAGGATGCAGCAAATCCGGAACAGCAATCAACAAACCTAGGCCAAATCAAGGCGGATCTGGAACGCCGACAGATCTCTTTCTACATAAAGTACGAAGACACATTGCACGATCGGAAAATATTGTAAGCTCTAAGTTATTGCAGCTAACATAAAACTTATCTTATCTGTTCTTTTTTTAGCCTAAGCAATGGCTATATTATCAAAATTGGACGAGGACTGCATTTTTATAAGGCATCAAATCCCATGTACTCCATCGGCCTGACTAACTACAGGTACAGAAAGTGCTTGCAGACAGATGTCGACATTTGGCGAACTTCGCGCATTCCCAATTAAATAAGAGACAATCATCGATTCGAAGAAGCAGTTAGAAAAGTCGAAAGTATTTTTGTGTGAGTTTTACCATTAAATTTAATAATAAAGTTTTTCAACTTTTTATACCTTTTTGCGAGAAAACGCCCAGGCCAGAGCTGGAGATTTTTCGATGTGCTATAAATTTTGCAGTCGCGAAGAATATATGAATATGGCTGCAGGGACGGTTTTTTGCTGGCGCAGAATGTTTAAAATTCATAACTTTCCTGCCACTTCGGATGCGAAGGCAGCTGCACAGCTGGTGGCTGCTTGGAAACCGGCTTCTGTCTGTTGGCTGCTGTTTTAAATGCCGCTAGCAGCGGGCGGCCAATGCAGTTGCATAAAAGACAGAGCGGAAGCGCGCTTGATACCTCAACCATTGTCGCCCAAAAGGAGTCGCTGTGTCCTTAACGTTGCCAGAACAGAGCACAGCTTAAAGCCAGCCAGCTCAACGTCTCCGACTCGCACTCTCGGCTGGCAGAGACATGTGCGTGGATAATTAGAACTGCGCCACAGTTGGCTGCACATTCTCATTGGCGGGCCAGAGACAGGGTCCACCTTTTGGTGGGGCCACACACACACGCACCCACACACACACAGATAGAGAGAAACACACACAATATATTTTCAATTTACTTGGTGGCATGCCAAGGATTTATCAACAGATGAAGGCAATTGTTACGCGCCGCGATGAGCCGGCCTAATAAATTGCACCAGAGCTAAAATGCTTTGCTCGCTTTTAAATTTTATGGCCCGTAAGAAGGGCACACTAATGCGACTGTCAAGCCAAAACCGAAGCCCCCGCCAACGCTCCCGTCAACGCCCACAGTTTTTGCCACCCCTAATTTTGGTTTTTAGCACGAACGAAACGCCTGCAACTGAAATTGTGACTGGGCTTCCATTTGGACTAAGCTGGCTATTCATTGCTGGGATCATCTAAACAAGCAACAAGAGGCACAAGCGAAAGCATGCCCCAAATTGCGTAAGGCTACGGCCTAGGATTTTCTGCGCTCTTGTGGCCCAACCTGACAATTAGATGCTTCAGTTGCTACCAGAAAGGAAATCTGTAACTAATCCAACTATATTCAAACGAGACTAGTGACAGATCCATATACGAATAATACGAGCATTAAAGTTTGGCTACAGTTGCAATGTTTTAAGAGACATGTAATATTGAGTTAATAATACTTATATTATGCTATAAAAGCAGTTCCCCAGATTCCTGTTGAATTGATTTTGAAAAGAAGCGAACAGTTCAAAACTCTTGCCAACCAAATACTTTGCATTCCTGCTAACATACTTGATGAACATAAAGCACGTTCAATTAGTTCAAATTATTGAGACATTTTGAATTTTGTACAAACTTCTCAACAAAATGTCATATATATAATATGCTTTGGTAAATTTTGTTGTTTTTGACAAATTTTTTTTGTTTTCTATGCAAGCACCTACTTTTTGACGGATCGTTCGTGTAGGGAGCATAGTGAAACTTATAAATGCCAAATTTGGACAACATATCTTGATAAACTAAAAAGTCTTCAACATAACAAGCTATAAATTATAGTGGTCCTACTTTTTATGATAGGATTAGGGAATATATGAGGAGCATAGAAAAACTAATAAATGCCGAGTTTGGTAAAGGTATCTTGAAAAACCGAAAAGCTTTCCATACAACAACTTAATTTTAATCCAATCGTTCCTATGGCAGCTATATTATATAGTGGTCCGATGTTGATAGGATTTGACATTTATATAAGAAGTTTAGTAAAAATAATGCATGCTGAGTTGGGTCAAGTTATCTTGATAATCAAAAAACTTTGAAACAAGAAAGAAAACTGAGCTATGCTTTTGTACATATTTTTTTGTTTACAAAATTTTTGACCGTGAAACCAACCCTCCTGCGTCTATATTGAAATGGTGAGACTTCGAAATACTTATTATACATTATATATAAATATATGTATATATATTATATAAGTAAGGAATCGCTGCTGTCTCTTTGAAGGACCAGCCAGGAAACGGTTGTTGATGTTGCTGACTTGGCGCAAACAAATAAGCCAACCCCGTCTAATGCTTCTGGAATGCCAAGCAACAGTTAACAACAAATCCTTGCCACGTTGTCTGCCAATTTGTGCGTTCATGAATGCAGTTGTTAAATAGAAAGGAAACTACAATACATGCATAACCAGGGAATTAAACAGAGTCCGTGGCACAAAGGCAGCCATCCAACCAAAAGCATAACTAATCCGCATCTTTAGCTCCAACCCAGAGTGAAGCCTGAGGCAAGAAGGAGGGACTTTTCTAGTGCGAGGAGTGCGGCAAGGATATGAGTGGTAAATGTTAAGCGGAGAGTTTTAGGTTCAGCACTTATGACATTACATTTTATGCGAGTGGGTGTGTGGAAGGAAGTGTGTTAGTGTGTGTGTGCTCCCTATTAATTTGCAATGGTTGGGAAAGCAACCCCACGTGGCGCAACAACAAGGGGAACGCCTACCAAAATGCCGACGCACACGATTGTTGTGGCAAAGATTTGTGAAAGCGCCACGTAATTGACTTTGCTGATGGTTGTCCTTGTTTTTTTTTTTGCCCTTGTTGTTGTTGTTGTTGATTGTGTTGCTGTTGCTTAAAATTATCATAGAACAGTTGGTCCGCCGCCGCCCACCGCCTCCCCTCAACTATGTATCGCATTATGTACACATATACTTATGCCGATTTACGCATAAAACTCGGACAGGGCGAAAGTCCAAGCCGAAGGCAAAAAGACAAGGCAAAGAAGAAAAATCAAATAAAATAAAAAGGATGGCGCCTTCCGAAGTAAACATTTTCTTTATTTTTATACCCATTGAATATTGCCAAAAGGGTATAATGATTTAGAGCAAGTGTATGTAACAGCCGGAAGGAAGCATTTCTGACCAAGACGAAGGGCTGACTTAGAATTATTTCTTTCATCTGTTTTATACAGTTTCCCATTTTAAATAAATGAATTTTGAGATATATATAAAAATTGTTGTTAGGCATGCTTGGTTTTGGCTGAGTATCTGCTAGTGGAGCACAGTCGCTTGTTTTTTTTTTTCATTTTTTTGTTTTTATTATTGCTGCCAGCAGCAGCAGAATCGACTAGAACAACAAACGGCAACTGGCAAATGTCCCACTTGTTACAAAACCCAACTCTGCTGCGGGTGGATCGGGGTTGGGTCTACAAAATTGGGCCATAACTTTTGTTTTGCTACGTAAAATGGCGCCAAACAACCTATATAGGCCAGACAGAACAGAACAGCACAGCAAAACGTATAAAGTCGACTCTTAACTCTCTAACTACAAACGAACACCAATTGGAATCAAAAACGTGCCATTAAACGGGCAACGCATCAATTTTGATCGCATATTGCGTATTCGCAGCGTGTGGCCCACACATACACACACCCACACACAATCACACAGACACACATACATTTGGCCGCTAAGCTGAGGTCAACACTGGCCGCATCATTAGCGCCCTGGACCGCAGCTCCATTAAGAGCCAAAACACCGAATGACAACTGGCTAAAGTCTCAGGCACTGTCCGAATATGAACTAAAGTGATTTTCAAATCTGTCTGTCTGTCCTTCTGTCTGTCTATCTGTTTGTCGGGCGGGCACTTTGGTAGCATTTGTTGCTGCTCGTTTTGCTGGCAGCGCAGTTGGCGCCAGTGTTGCCAGCGGCCTTTAAAAAGTAGCTAAATCCAATGGTAAGGAGAGGGAAGAGCTATCTTCGGCAGACCCAATCCCTTCAATAGAAAATAGTTAATGCCGAGTTTGGTTAAGCTATCATGAGAAACAAAAAAGTTTTTCATACAGCAAGTTAATTTCCGACCGATCATTCCTATGGCAGCTATATGATATAGTGGTCCGATGTAAGATTATATGGATTGGGCATATAGTAAAACTAAAAAATTCCGAGATTGCCAAAAATATCTTGAAAGATAAAAAAGTTTTCCATACAACAACTTAATTTCCGATGATCACAGGATTTGACAAATATATGGAGAGCATAGTAAGACTATTAAATGGCAAGTATGGTTGGACAAAAAATTTGTTCATACAAGAACCTTCTTTTCGACCGATTGTTTCTATTGCAGCTATATGATAAAGTAGTTCGATCCAGCCAGTTTCAAAATATTTACTGCATGCAGAAGAAAGATGGACCTCTGCAAATTGATAGACTAGTAAGCATACAAACATTAGGGTTACAATTTTAACTTTAAAAAATAGCATAATTTAGCTAGAAAATAGCTGAGTTGGCAGCACTGGCCAACAGTTGGCTCGTGCTAGGCTAGATTAAAAGCTGTCACAGCCCAAACAAAAGCAACCGCAGCGCCAACAATTCACAAAGGATAAGCAACAACAGGAAAAGCAACAAGAACAACATCAGAAACAGTTTTGTTATTGTGTGCGCTTTAGATTTGCAATGTATGCCGATTTATAATCAATCAATGTCAGCGCTAAATTCGAAGTGGGCTCCAGCGGGGGAATAGAGGGTGCGCGTCTCCCGGAGGGAGCGGGCAACAACAACAGGAAGCGTATGCTACAAAAAAAAGGCGCTCATTAGGATACAGACGTCGTGGCAAGGCCAACCCAAAGACGCTTTATAAATAGTGCGTGCATAATCAGGCTCAATCTAGGCATATAACCCACCTTTTTATTGATAATTTTAAAGCCCGAATTGGCAGCCCAACCAGATAACATATTCAAAACGCATTCGTTTTTGATACTCCGCAAGCATTGCGAATAGTTTAAGGACGAAGGAACAAAAGAGAAATTGCAAAATAAAAATATTTCATGTATATACATCAAATGGGCACAAATCGATTGAATGTTAAATATTATTGCAATAGTTTTGGATGTTTAGGTACATAGCCTTTGTTACTATTAAAAATCGACTAAGCAGGAAAAAATGTTTATATTATAATAAATATTATTACAAAAAAGCTGTCCGAAATACATATCAATCAATTTTGTATATATATTTATATAAAAGGTTAGTTACCGTCGAAATTGACTGAAGCAGAATAAATGTAAAATATTATAATAATTATTAATACAAAGAAGACTGTCAGAAATGCGTATCAATCAATTTTTGTGCTCATACAACTTTTAAACTTTTATAAATAAAATAAATATCTATAATTAAAAACATTTTGAGCTGTCTTGACTTTCAAAGCTTGGCCATTATTTATATATATCTATATGGATTTCAGTCCAGATTGTCCTGAACAGTTCGCCAAGTCAATTGCTAGAAGATACTTTAAATACACAAACCGTCTTTTTTGGATACCTCCCCCCCTTTTTTGAGCACCTCCCCTCCCAAAAGAATGGACCAGTCGGACGCCTAGGCCTAGATAGTCTTGGATGTTTAATGACTTGAGGCTTTGACAGTGTTGACAACTTGGCAGCGGAAAGTAAGTCGCGGGCATTAAAAGCCGAATTGTAATTTGAGTAATTAAAATTTGACACGATAATCGAATGGCCTGGCCCCGAGCAGGTAAGCCGCAGTAATTCTGTCTGTCTGTCTATATATATAGAAAGGTATATAGGTGTATATACTTATAAGCAAACAGTCAATGTCAAGCCACAGACTATTAAATACACACGCAGGCACGCAAAAGTGCTGAAAAACAAAGCCCCGGCTAAGGCTAAGGCAAAGACGACTCCGACGCAAAGATGAAGACGATGTCGGCATCAGGAAAAGCAGCCAAAAGCAGCTTCCATAATTCGCTTGACGACTCTCTGGATTCGTGGGGAGTAAAAGCCATTAAAGTAACAACCAGGCACAGCACGTTTTTACGGCGTGGCATTGAGCTGGATGATTGGGGTTGGGGTTACAATGGGGGTTACGATGGCGGTTGGGATGGGGGTTGGGTCTGTTGTTGTTGGTGGTGAAACTCAATCGCAAGCGCAGCAGAAGCATCATAAACGACGGCGTCGGCATTTAGAAAGCGCAGATATTCCTGTCAAAACGATAAGCGCGCCTTACAACCCAGCCCAGCAGCAGGACCTGGAGCAGGAGCAGTAGCAACAGCATCAACAGCAGCAACAACCAAGCCATGCAGATGCACTCCGAGAAAAACTTAACATCTAAGAATATTAAGTTGAATATTCTTAAATTAAAAATCTTAGTTGCTAAATTTACAAAAATTGCATTTTATTACATTTGACTGAAGCTGATTTTAGATAGAGAATTTTAGCCCGCAACCTATTTATGAAAATGTTTAAGGCTTACAATATTTTCAGCAATATTCTTCGGACAATTCTTAATTAATTGATACAGCTTCAGAATCGAACTTAAAGTCCGACAATTGATTCGAAACGTGAAACTAGAATCTTTCTTTTCTTTAGTTCGAATTTATTTCGTTTATCCTAAAATTTTAGTAACAAAAATTGATTGCTATCGTTGTAAGAAAAGAAACATTTCAGTTAAAGGTACTTTACTCTTTATAAAAACCTTTTGATCAGAAATTACGGCATTATAGAAAGTTTTCGATTTAGGAAATTTGTTGTCTGTTAAACAAATATCGAGCATAATTTTTGTTAACATTTATATTCGATTTCAATGCTTGGCGTGCTTGGTTTTTTCTCGCAGTGCAGAGGCTGACAGGATTTTTATGCCAAGTGCTGAGCTGCGTCTTTAAACGTTTTGTGGCCAGAATAGCTGCTAGTGAAGGGGTGTGGCTAGAAAGCCTGTCGCCTGTCGCCTTTTGCCTTTGCGCCTGGCATTGTCATTTATGTATCTATTCGGAGCGGCTTTTCTTGCATTGCTTAAATGCCTTACGGTAATTTCATTCACTTACGCGCACATAACTTGCAGAACTCACGTATTCGCATTCGCATTCGCACATTTTGGTTTTGTCTAAAAAGCACTGAAGGGGGGAGATGGGGATCTGGGTCTCAACGTTATGGGCCCGCCAAGGTGCGTAATGACATTCGTGTGATAAGCGACACGCACGCGCCTCCAGGACATGGCCCAGATCCATACCCAGATTCAGATCCAGCTCCAGCGACCGGGACTTTGAAATGCAGCTAATGAGGCGACGGTTTTGGCCTAACCACAAACAAATATGTACATAAATCTTTGGGCCCAAATGACCGCAGTTTGTTGTTGTTGTTCGCGTTTGGCTAAGACGATCGCCAAAAAAAAAATATGGATTGCTGCCTAATCACCTACAGCTGAGGCTGAGGGTGCGGGGACAACATTCACCTAAGCCGCACAAATCCCAAAATATTTCACAACTTTATCCCCTTAGGTGGCATTTTGTGGGCAACGCAAAAAGTAAAGCGAAAAAAATAAGGAAGAGTACTTCAGTCGGATGTGCACAACTATTAAATACCCAGAACACAACATAGAGCTGCCGTAAATCTAACTTCCTTCTGCATAGCCTTCCCTTAAACCAAAATTATGAGAAATTCTTTTGAATAAACTTTGGTGCATAAATACAATGTGTATCAATATCTTGGCTTAAGGCAATAGCCCCACCAGGTTCATTATAATTTTGAAGAAAATGTCAGAAGGTATATTTAAAACATTGGATCTCTAACCTTTACAAGCTACGAGATTTTATAAAGAGAAACAGGACATGGATTTTTCTCGATATGGGAAGAGGTATACAAAAATGTGGCTTCTCCAGCTCTTATAAGCCAGGAAATATGACAAAAAATAGGTCATGGATTTTTCGATTTCATTCAAGCAGAGCTATCTATCTATTCAAAGATCCCTCAAGAGTCCAGAATACATAGTTTTCGAGATTATTGGTAGATCAGCCGCCCTACGCCCGTTACAAACCTTGACAGATAACTATCATGCCCTTACCCATTTTCAATGGGCTTAGGGTATCAAAAAGAAACCCAGCAACATGGGCATCAGCACGTTAATCAAAATGTAAGGACCTCGCGCACCAAGCAAGCAGCCAGCCAATCCGTAGTCGCATCCATATCCGTATCGTTCAGACACTTTAGTCGAGGCCGAAAAATTTTAATGGCTCAATAAAAATGCCATTTGCGCTAGCAGCAGCACCAGCTCGCCTGCAGTTGGCCCGCAGAAAGTTGGCTTTAAAGGCACAAACAAAAACAAAAGCCAAACAAAGCTTAACACATTTTGCCGCAAATGCTTATCTAATCAGCGCCAAGTATCCTGACACCTGAGATGCCAGCAGCTTCCGATCCGTCTCCAGCCAGGCAGCTGTCAGGGCATTAATCTGCAATTGCCAAAGATTTCCGCTTTGAATCGAATCAAATGTAAATCAGCAGCAGCAGTTGCCACAGCGTGGGCAGCCAGAGGGAAGTGAGCAGTCGGAATGGGGGGAGGGGAGCAGTCGGTATGGAGGGTGGCGAGTTGGCCAGAACTAGTTGCACATCTCGTGGCGTTTATTGGGCATTTATTTTTGCCACCCATTTTGTTTGCGGCGCGCTTTATCAAACAGAAAATTTAAAAAACAAACAACAACAAGAACAAAAACAATGGCAACAGCAACTGCTGCCATTAATTTTTTATTGGTTCTCCGAAAAGCGATTCATGCCTTTACACAGATTTCCCAAACATTTAAAAGTGCGAAAAGATCAAAGCGAATTCCAATTCCAACTTATTGTCCCCTCTTTTGTTGGCCGCGGCCGGCCCTACTCCTAATCCCAATTCCACCGCCCACTGCCCCGCCCACAGACTAACAAGCTGCGCCACAACAAAAAAAAACAACAGAGCAGAAGAAAAACTATAAATTTCCCTGACCCTGTCCCTGGTCTCAGCCTGATGATGTGGCGTATTTGCTTGTAAACATTTGACGAGTTCTTTTCCCAAAAAAAAAAAAAAATAATAATAATAATAATGCATGCTAAAAGCAGAAAAACCGGCCCCATTTTGACCAGCTGCTGGGATCCTGGAATCCGCCTCGCTTCCAAATTAAATCAGCAGCAACTGGCGCTCGGCTTCGGCTGCTGCAAAATCGCCAACTGATATTTTGCTGGCGCTGCCAAACCGCATATCAAACTGTCGACCATTTACCATTTCGGGCTACAACGAGGTGCGGGCCGTGCCAAGTGCTTTTGGCTGCCTCTTGTTTTCATAACAGACTCCCCTCCCTAGCCTTTTCCCACTCTCCAACTCGAACAACTTTCGACGCCAGTTTGTCTGCCGCGCCACGCCTTGGCGGCCTGCATTCGTGCGAACAAAACTCATAGATGCCCTTTTTTTATTCTTTACCCTAACATAGGGCTAATACCAAAACTCTTGTAGCAGGGCACAATTAATGCAGAAATATACTAGCACTCAATCTTCTGTTTCGTTACAGATTCGTCTAAGGAATAATCACTTATGTAGGTGACTCACTAAAATAGGCAAAAATAATAGTTCAAGGTTCGAATCGCAGCCTATAACTAGAAACCTAGGAACCAGAAAATATACCCTCACTCTTCAAAGATAAAGTCTATAATCGCAAGCTGATATTTCAGATATTATAGATATAAAAACAGAGTATCGTATGGTGGATTATGAGAGAGTTTCTCTCCAGCGGTTTGGTCTGTAAGATTTATCTAGCGCTTTCACCTGTACATTGATCACGTTTCTAGAAGGCACAGTAAAGTAAAAACCTTGGTTCAAACTCCAATTTGTTAGAATAAACCAAAAAAATATAGAGAGAAGATGCATTTTCTGCATTTTAAGAGTATTATTTGCCGAATTATGTGAGAGTAAGAGTTCTTATTTATAGTTCACAAGACTCACTAAAGTGAAAACCTTGATTCAACCTCCAAATTGTAAGGATATCCGAAAAACTAAAAAGACAAGATGCACTTTCAATTACGTGAAAGTAAGAGTTGTTCTTAATAGTTCTCTTCCAGTTTGGCACTTCAAAATGTTTATAGTGTATTTCGTATTTCGGCGTGCCAAAGAGAGTTGCTTTCTTATATCGTCAGCTGTGGGGAGCTGCTGCATCGGGGGCAAAACTAGCTCGAGTTGTTTACACGTGCCTTTGTTGCTTTGCCGCTGACGCGATGCGTGTGTTCCATAGCCCAATGCTCCGCCAGACTGTGCCTGTTCTCCTAACCCTTCCCTTCCCTCTCCCTTAGCCACTCTTCCTCCTCTCCCCTTTCCCTTGCCCGGCACTGCATGAAGTTTTGCGTACTCTTATTTACATACAAACATACACGGCACATAAACACGGCAACCGATTGCCAAGTGCATCAGCAGCACCTCCCCCCATTCTCCTCTCTCTACCCCTCTGCTGTGCTGAGTTTTCCCATGAAAATAAACACGAGCTGCTTCTGGCAGTCGCCAAGATGTCTGCGCTGCGCTTTCGCCCGGGTCGCACCTGATTGAAGAGGGAGGCAGGGTGGGGGCAGGTAGGATGTGGCAGGATGTTGCCTTGTTGCCGCATTTTAATAATACATCGAAATGAAAGTGGCTGTCAACTAGAGATTTGACATCTGCTTTGTGGCACGACAAGGATCGATGATGGCATGTCAGGTGCGTGGAACGCCCCGCCCCTCCCCCCGCTCTCCAGCTGACATTGGGGGATTTGTGCCAAGTGCCAAGTGCGCGGGATTTGTGGTTTTATGCTGTGATAATTGACCTGGAACGGAAAGGGGAGCGGGTAGGGGAGGCGGGAGGGGAGCTCATTAGCACACGGGAACGGGCCGCTGTAACTCATAAATGCCATAGATCTCTCTTTGGACCCCAGCAGCTGGCCTGGTTGGATGGCATAAACACGCGCCGCTTGGACTCTTTGAAGTGCAAATTACCCGCGGGGTCAACCACGATGACGAAGGGCGGGGGCCAAGCAGGAAGAATAAGCAGAGCGATAGTTAACAATGCCCGAGCATATAATACATCTTGAGAATCTATTTAATGACTCTCCACTTGAGAAGCTTTTGAAGCAGTTGCTATTTTAATGTGGTCGATATTCTAAATTTAAACAAATAAACAAAAAACACACAAATACCTGGACCTGGCCCGTTGCTTGTTGAAAGTTTATTGTTTTTAAAGCTGTGCGAGGCGAAACTGTTTGATATTTCTTTGCAGCCTCTTGAGCATCCGTTAATTTGCGAATCTTTTGAGATTCATACTCAGGAAAACACACTGAATGAGCTCTGCGGCACAATCTCATTGATTATAACCTACACCGCAGGTCCCTTCCAACAGGTACAACAATTACATCCCGGAAATAATTAGCGCTTCAGTTTTCACATCTGATTGTTTTGCAACAAAGCAGATATTGCAACTCAATCAGTCTCAGTTTTAGATAGCTTGAATATTCACAGGAAACATAAGTTTATAGTTCTGAGTAGACTGGAAGCCTCCTTCTTTTCTTAAGACTCTATTTCTTTAATACTTCAGTCTGATAAGGCTTTAACCGAACCAGGTCTAGAACCCGAAATTCCAATATTATTTTAATTATAATCCGAACCTTAATTAAAACCAATTTTCCAAAGCACAGCCGAACTGAAAGTCCAATCCGATTTTTAGTAAAATAGTTTGGTTAAAAAGAAAATACTTTGAATGAAAAACTATTCCCTAAGAGATGAAATTGAATATGGTAATATGTAAAGCCTACAATTTAATAACTGAACTGTTTCATTAAGATATTAAAAATATTTTAAAAATTAACGTAAAAGCCAAAAGCAAATCAAAGATGAGAGAGATGCTGGTTCGAACCGTGAGCCGGGATTCCCACAAATTTCAAAAATCTTAATAAAATAATTTGCATACTTAGCATTGAAATATTCTCAAAAAATAAGTACGCAATTTATTCGAATAATTTAAGGTTTGTATTTGGAATGTTCTTATACCAAAAAATTCTTCCTCAAGCTTTCTTAGCCTGAGTCCGAGTTTGGCTGGACTTTGGCTATCTTCGTACTTGTTTTTAGTGAAAATATCGATGTGCTTTTCGATTTTCCAAAGTCCAGAGAAAACTCTTAATAAATGTAAAGTTAAAGGAATTTAACTGTGCCCGATTCCTCCGTGAAGCACCTGCCAGTAAAATATTCGTTGACATTCGAAAGATATGCTATTGGGTGCGGGTCAATAGCCACTTTATGGAACATGTTTTATGCCATATTCCGAATCCTGCCGCTGACTTAACAAGCTCATTTAGATACTATATATATTTATACAAAGTTGAGGAGGGGAGAAGAGGAGAGCTGTGCCACGCAACTAGTGTCAAGAATCGCATAAATTTCCGATTCCGGGCGGCATACAAATGCGTTGGCTCTCAAAGTGTGCCATTTAATGGCCACCAAAGGTCACGTTCACACCGCCGTAATGGCCAAACGGGGCCGCCCGCTCTGACAATTCAGGTAATGCGGATAATTTGCTGTCATTGATGTGTAACGCCGCCGACGCCGCCGAGGACAACAATTTTGATGATGATGAGAAGGAGGGAGGCTGCTCAGAAGAATGTTGTTGTAGGCATATAGCTTCTTGTATTTGTTGTCAAACAACAGACCGCCGCTAATAGCCCAGCTCTACAAATAAGGCCTGTAACTGCATTTAACGGCATCTACTCTATAAATAGGTCCCAACTAGAGGTGGACATGGGGCGTTTAGAACTCTGTTACGTGCGTGATTCGTGCGGGCTTTCCACACGAAAAACGGAATCTTCGATTTCGCAAAAGCAATACAAACAGGAAGAACTTCCCAAGCCCAGCCGATAGCTTGCTTTCCCCTAAAACCTTAAAAATTCCCGATGAAAACCATCGTGTAAGTAAAATAGAGTTTGACAATATATTTCGTAGTAAAAGAAGATCCCGAATTTTCTATTCTTACAGTTTTACAGGAAAAAAAAAAACGATATAACCAGGTATAACATTTCGCTCAAGCATAGTCGATAGTTCACAAACGACTCTTTCGAGTTTTCAGATATAAATCATTCGAAAAGAAATGAATTTGAAGAGTGGAAGTAAATTAGAGGTTAAGAGATTTTCTTCGATTTTGAAGAAAAGCTAATTATTTAATGAATAAAATAAAATAAAATATAACTCACTTAGTTGAATTTAATAAAATATAAAGTATTAAATTATATCTTTAGCATAATCTAAATTCTTTAAGAAACAAAACAGAGATTTTATTCTCCACAAGGTTGAGCTGTCCGTGTTTATTGCGGGGAAAACAACACTGCACGCGCTCATCTCAAGTCACAGCCAGTAGTAAATGTTTGTTGTAGGGCACTTTTGAAAAAAGCCTACAAATTCGGAGGGTGTGAATTTGATCTACGATTTGTTAGTTTTGATTTAAATGCAACTGCACGTCGAGTGAGCCAATCAAATTTTTGACAAGGTGTTGATTCGCCGACATAGGGGGATATGGGATAAGTAGTTCCCATAAATCAGGGGAGATCCGAGAGACACGCGTCGATCGACAAGATGTCACGGACTATATAAACCATAAATGCAATTGTCGATGTTTCTCGGTTTGATTAACTTGCGGTTTGACTAAACAAAACAAAGCAAAAAAAAATAGTCGAATGGGCGTTTTATGGCTTAACGTGACGGATGGAAGAAAAGAAGGAAAAACAATGTTGTTTCAGACTTGTACATGTTTGCTTTTTGCGGCAATAAAATGTAAATCTATTTGTTTCCAATACTATTCTCAGCATAGATCTAAAAATAAGCAAGAGACAATCACAGCCAACCTCAGAGAGAAACACGTTCACTCGATCCCGAGGATAACCCATTGTTTTACGACCCATTTTGGCCGCGGTAAGCGATCGTTAAATCTTTGAATGGAGAGAGCGTGAAAAATCCTTGTGCCAGATCACAGTTCAGAGATGCAGATCTGTCCGACTCGGACATGTGTGGATTGCATGGGGCATATTGCCGCAACTCAACTTCAATTGGTTTACATTTATTGTTTTTATTTCCCTTAAATGAGACTCTGCTTTCTACTTGAGACACAAACAGAGACTTCGATCGTAAAACAATTCTTGTAGTCCTGTATTTAAATTGTATACAACAATCATTTTACGACCGCCTGCGATATGGTAAACGGCTTTCGTTTCTATAGGAATGGCGCACTTGACTCCCGACTCCTACTCGGAGTGCTGCTCGTGAAAGGTCGTAAAAACCAAAGGAAATTGGATTATGTTCCACAGATAGCGCAGAGGTTACAGATAAACCAGGTCTAATGCTCATCTTTTATAGATACCCAAAAATATTCAACGAATATTCACTGAAAGTCTTTCAACTAAACAGCCCTTTAAACTATATTTTTTTGTGCGCAATTTTCATTGTTAAAAAGTTTACTTGACTTTAAATAAACAAAAAAAGTTATTTAATTATCAAAAGTTACTTTGGTTAAAGTACAAGTTTAAAGTTCATATTTTTTAGATACCCAAAAATAGAGTTCTGTAAATAATATTTATCATTTTTCATTGCTAAATAGTTTACTAGACTTTAAATAAACAACAAAGTTATTTCATTTACAAAAATTACCTTATTTAAAGTTCAATAGAGCCGCTTTTTCCCATTGAATTTTGCTCACTTTTCATTTGTCGAGCATTTTCACATCAATTTTTGTATATAAAATAATCTCGAATACTTTGAAAACACCCACACGGCAAAAAGGCTCCGCCCACAGAAAGAAAAGTCAGAGGCAAAGATCTCATCGCAATGTGCTGGGCATATGTGAGTGTAGGCATGCTTGTGAGTGTGTGTGTGTGTGTGTGTGTGTGTGTGTGTGTGTGTGTGAGAGAGAGGGACGCCCCTGCTTTGAACTGAATGCACCAATGAGGTGACTGCATTTATCTCATAAATATAATATCTATAGCGAGAGGATCTTAGGAGGCAGATCAGTTAAAAAATAGGTACGATTTTGGATGTAAAGGATCAAAAGAAATTAGTAATTCAATAACATAAAATCAGAACAAACTCCTAGAAAAAATCCAGAAAAAATTCGTAGCTTAATGAAGATGCTCTCTGCTGATCTATATATTTACATACTCTTTCATGTGTGTGCCTGTACGTGTGTGCATGTGTGTGTGAGTGTGTGTGTGTGTGTGTGTGTGTGTGTGTGTGTGTGTGTGTGTGTGTGTGTGTGTGTGTGTATTTATAGTCTCTGATGCGCTCTCGCCACAAAATACTTTGATTTTACTTGCAAGTGCTCTGCCCTTCCACAAAACCATTTAATTGTCGATCGGACTTCAATGCGCACGGATCGCTCGGATTGGAAAATATTGAATAATATTTTTAAAAAATTCCAAAGAAACTACTGATTAAGTGCGAAGTTTTTCAATTAAAACAAAAAAATAACAAAAGGTGTCTCTGAGATACTAAGAAAAAGTGTCTAGCTTAAAAGTGCTTACAAGGGGTTTTAAGATAGCTTTAAATACAATAAGAGACAATTAATATGCTACCCACTGCGTGCTATACGAACGCCTCAGCCCTTCAGGATAATGAACAACTGGTCAACACCTTGTTGGCATGTCCCGAGTATCTACGAGGCACAAATCCCTTGACAGGCGGTGCCGTCGGAGATGGCTTGACCTGCAACGGCTTTCCGGCCGCGTTCTACTACCAAGGCATGGACAACATTCTGGCGCTGCACAACAATATCTGGACGCTGCCCATCTCATTTTTGCACAGCAATCATCGACCCGAGAAACCGCCCTTTTCATATATTGCGCTAATCGCGATGGCCATCAGCAGCGCCCCCAACCAGAGATTGACACTCAGCGGCATCTACAAGTTTATCATGGATAAGTAAGTTGCTCGAAAGCATGAATATTCTAGATCCTTAATTACCTTAGTAAAGAAAACCGTATCATATAGACGTTATTTTTAGATATATTGGAGAATTACTTAGGCTCGTAAATGCGAAGAAAAGATTTCTTGAGAAACAAGATAAAATTAAATACAAAAACAAATTTATCGATCGATTCCTACAGACCCTGCCCACATCTTTAATATCTTAGTCTTTGTTGATCAATTTTAATTAAAGTAACAATATTCCAGATTCCTAAGAACCGCTGTAGTTTAGAGCTTGCAAATATATGTTGGAACATCAGTGAAGTTCGCAATTTAGAAAGGATTTCTTGAGGAAGAAGCTAATAATTAATAATTAATACAAAACTTATTTTTCAACCAATTCCTTCAGATGCAGAACATATCTATAATATGTTAGTCCAATGTTAACAGATTCTGATTATATATAAGGAGTGTAAACTAAATGCTAAGGTTTACTCAAGATACATCCCAACCCCAACCCAATATTTAGCTGCATGAATTGACTGGAACTGAAAGAATCTCCTTTTGTCTGTTTATACAAATCAATAATATATATATACATATATACTATAATAATATAATATACCCTCTGCATAAAACCCTTCTCATAAAAGTAGTTAGACGTTAAGCAGACTTGTCGAATGCTTTGTCTACAGCCCAGAAAAATATTAATGCATGTACATGTTTGTATTTTACTTCCCATTAAAATATTTATGGAAATTATCTGTTGAAAATAAATATATAGAATTTCCTATACATAAACGAGTCGAGATGTCAGAAAATTTTGAATTAACACTGACGTCCAATTATTTTGGCGTGTTTCCAGTTTGGGTCGATAAACCAAGCATCCTTTCACATATATTAAATGAAGGCTGCAAAACCGTTTTAAAACCAAATCTTTCAACTGCTCCAATATATTTTTAAATCTGTAAGCAGCTGCCCCAGAAACAGCTGAAGAAAATCCGAATTATTTTGTTCGCTTTGTTTTCAAAATATTTAGGTTCAAAATAAGAAACCTTTCAGTTAGACCCAACTCTTATCTCTCTTATCTAACTAGATTTGGCAGATGCCAATTTAATGTAGCCCGCAATTCTCTGTGAAAATATTTAAAAAATGAAATATTTTCAGTAGAACGGGCATTTAAAAATTCAAAAGTGAAAAGTTTCATTCAATTTTAACGAATAAGAAGTATAGCTCTTCGGCACGCCGACGATTTCAATTATCTTGCAGACCCAACCTTTTCATAATGCTCATTATACTTCGCCCGTATCTAAGAAGAACGGGGAAAAAAGTTTGATTAAGATATTTTAAAAAACAAACAAGTTTTTCATACAAAAAGCAACATTTCGACGGATCGGTCCTATGGCAGCTATATGATACAGTGGTCCGATGTAAATAAGATTTTGCATAAATATAGGACATAATAAAACTAATAAATGCCGAATTCGGTCAAATTATCTTGATAAAAAAACCTAGTGTTCGACCGATCAATCCTATGCCAGCTATATTATATAGTGGACCGATGTTGATAGGACCTGACATATACATATATAGGGAGCATGGTAAAACTAATAAATGCTGAGTTTGGTTAAGATATCTTGATAAACATTTTTTTATACAAGAACCTAATTTTCGACCGATCATTCCTATGGTAGCTATATGATATAGTGGTCGGATCCAGCCGATTCGGACATATGTACTGCGTGCAACAGAAAGAGGGACTTCTGCAAAGTTTCATGACGATAGCTTTAAAACTGAGAGACTAATTCGCATAGAAACAGACGGACGGACGTGCAGACAGACGGACGGATGTACAGGCGGATATGGCTATATCGACTTGTCCGTTTATACTGATCCTTCTATCCCTTGTCACATTTGTAGAGTAAATTATAAATATATTGCACAAGCCAATCTTTGAACCAAAACCTGAATGAATGATAAAGACAAGTTTCACTTACCACATCTCAAGGCAGGAAGCCGGTTCCCTAAATTATATCGATGTTATGGCTTCGACTGCATTTGATTAAACCCGATCAATATATTCAAATTTTTCCAATCTACCTCACAGATTTCCCTACTATCGTGAGAACAAGCAGGGCTGGCAGAACTCCATCCGGCATAATCTGTCGCTGAACGATTGTTTCGTTAAGATCCCGCGCGATAAGAACACAATCGACGACAATGACAGCGCCGGCAAGGGCAGCTATTGGATGTTGGATGCCTCAGCCACGGACATGTTCGAGCAGGGCAACTACCGACGGCGCCGCACCAGGAGAAGACACTGCGCCAGCAGCAGCCGCTACGAACGGGACGCCGGAAAGGTATGTGTGTTGAATTCTCCAAAAAGACTAAACTCATCTCTAAGCAATCTGTTTTGCATATTCCCGTAGGATTCCAATGCGAGCAATGACGGCAGCACCATGGGCGAGATCAGATCCCCCGGCGACTCGCTTGCCGACTTTGATATATTCTGCGGCGAGGCCAATCCGGCTGCACTGAGACCCAACTATTCGGATCGCATCACGGAGCTACATCGCCAGTATCTATCAGTGTCTTTCGGGTTCAACAATCTCTTCAACAACGAAGACCGGAAGGAACCCATTCCTGCGCGAAGCCCGTGTTCGAGCAGAACCAACCAGAGCGCCGCAGACAATGTCCCGAGTAGAGATCCACATTCCCCGAGCGCCTTCACATCTCCATCGAGCGACGCGGCATTTAAAGGCTTGCAGGAACTGCTGGGCGATGACACGCCCACGTCGAACTCGGCGGCCGGCAACAGGTCAAAGACTACGACGCTCTTTACAATTGACAACATAATTGGCAAGCCGTAGTAATTGTACATTAAGACTAGATTGTCAATATTCATTAATTAATAATAATTATTAAAGTCGTTTTACTATTTGGATCCGCATAAAACAAAACATTTTCGATGGGTTGATGTAGGGTTTAACGTGTTTTTTTTTTTTATTCTCGAGTAGAAAACAACTCCTCAATTTTCCCATATCAAATACATTTATTCGGGCTTCTTGGACGAAACCTGAACGGGTTTTTTAGCCTTGACCTGAACGGGTTTCTGGGAGCGCAGAACTGCAGAGGCACGACGGAGAGCAGCCTGTGGACAAATTAACATTTAAAATATGCTCAGTTACAAGCTAATCTAGAAAGTATAAATATTGATAAATCAGAAAAGATTGCTCAACACGACACTTCTGCGATCTTGGTAGTATTTAAATCGATTTCATCATGAAAAGACTTCATCAATAGAAGGTTTAGCATATAGATGTAATTTTACCTGCAAGCATACAAATATATAGATTTTCATTAGTATTCCATTGAGATAAATATCGTTATTTCATTTAAATGAATGAAATCAAATCAGAAAGAATATTCAACACGATCGTTCTGCGATCTTGGTGTAGTAGTAAAAATATAGATATCATCAGAATCTAGAGATCAACCCTATATGATTATATTTTGATTTATACCTGTGTCAGATCCTTGCGGTACTTGGTGCCCGTTAAGAGGTTCTTCAGCTTCTTCAGCGAACGGCGGGGACCAGACTTGAAGTTAACACGCACCGTATTTTTGGCGGGACGCTGGCCATATTTGCCCTTCTTCAAGACGGCAGTGAAGCCCTTCTTGTCGGCAGCGGGCACAACTCCAAGAGTTTTCTTGTGCACAATGCCGCTGTAGCGGAAAGAGCTGACATTGGCCAAGTTGCTGGGTTCCTTTTGGAGATAAGTTTAGATTATTAGTCAATCATGCTAATATATTGGAAAATGTAGTAAATATTTGCCAGTGTCGTCAGATTAATGTAACTATCATGTTGTATTCAAATATCATTGTGAAAGTTTATAAATTGGAAACATCATTGAACAGCAACCAACATTTTACTTAAACCAAATGTCAACACTTACCGTGCTGAAAGGTTTCTTCACATCACGCTTCTTCAACAAGAAGGCGTTGTTGTTGCGAATGATCAACCAATTGAGGTGCGAAGAGGTTGCCATCGTACGTCTGCAAAAATAAAATCCTGATTAGTATCAATTTGTAAAGGTCGCATAATTGTGTTTTGAATGCTACATATTCAGTCTTGGGTGATGAATATAGTCTTCAAGAACTCTTCTGCCAAATCATTCATCAGATTTTTCAATTTTTTTTCACTTAATCTCATACTTAACACGTGTGCTTACCTTTGGTTAGGAAATGGTGCAGGAAAGGTGAGTTCGTGTCATGAAATAGAAGAAAATATCAGGTTAGTTTTACATCAACTGCAGAATAAAGCTATTTATTTTATGAAGTCAGTCTTGGGTGATGAATATAGTCTTCAAGAACTCTTCCGTCAAATCGTTCATCACTTAAGAAACTGTAACCAGTGTTGCCCATAGCTGCTTTAAAAAACTAAATGCAATGTTGCCGATTGACTTCTAAAACAAGTCAAATTTTGCATAAAACAGCTGCATTGCAACACTGGCTATACTGCACATGTGCTTACCTTTATCGCCACAATGCAGCAAGACACACAGGCAAGGCAGGGCAGCAACATTGGAGCGCACATGAAATGAAAAAATGGTATAAATATAGTTACGTGGTTCCACAATAATCCAAAAGCAAGCCTCTCAACAGTTTCTTCAGTCTTGGGTGATGAATATAGTCTTCAAGAGCTCTTCTGCCAAAATCGTTCATCATACAAGGGGCCCCTAGGAGCCGCCATACACGTGTGAGGTTTAACGCAAAATTTTACCTCCAATTTAACTTGTATTGGCGGCCACTGTTGTGCTTAACAAGGTGCAACTGATTCAGTTTGCATAATTGCCATCTTTTTGTGTTGTTCACTACGCTATGTAAGCTATAACTTAACCAAATCAAGACACAATGCAAAATGCCTACCTTTTCTCGTTGAAAGACAAGCAGGAAAGAAATATGGCAGACACAGTGCATGGTGAACTTGGCTGCGATTAAGCGCACAGGCTTGCTAAACAGCATATATCGATATACCGCAATGACCATCGCCTTATGCGTGGTGTATCGATACCTGAAGCCATCTCTACTTGTCAGACACATTTCCGAAGCTCTATTCGCAAAAAAAGTTAAATTACAGTTAAATTCAAGTAAAGAATTGTATTAAAACGTTTCAGACAGTTTTTGTTTTAGGCTGTGGTTTCTTTTTATTGTCGTATGTCCATCCAGAATTTAAACACTCGTGGTAAGGACAGCGCACGTTTTCATTTCTACCCAATACACTTGCAGCTCGTAATTTACACATGTATGTATGTATGTACTATGTACACATAAAATGGCTGCTGACACGGACTAGACTAGTCATCAAAGTGAACTTACAAACATACGTACATACATACATATTTATGTAAATGGGATGTAGACATGCAGCACGGGTGTGATTACAGATTTTTCATGCATATATATGTTTGTTTATATTTCAGACCCCTTTGCTGATGCAATCAAGGGCAATGATGATGATATTCAAGACGGACTCGTGCACATAAGAATCCAACAGAGGAACGGTCGCAAGACATTGACCACTGTTCAGGGCTTATCCGCAGAATATGACTTGAAGAAAATAGTCCGCTCCTGTAAAAAGGTTTGTGCATGGCCAGCCAAATGCTCAGATATTGATTTTAAATTCAATTACAAGTGAATATTTGATAAACGATTTTGTTGTTTAGGAATTTGCTTGCAATGGGACTGTGATTGAACATCCAGAGTATGGTGAAGTTCTGCAACTGCAGGGCGATCAACGTGAAAACATCTGCCAATGGTTGACCAAGGTGGGACTAGCGAAGCCTGATCAACTGAAAGTTCACGGCTTCTAAACTAATGCCAAGGGAGAAACAAAAGTGTGGATATCCATACAAGTCTTACACTGCATACATAACTACACACTCATACACATATTAATATAAATATATATATATATATATATTATATGTATACCAAACTTGCTAAAGTTCTTTGTTCCGATCAACTAAAACTCTTGATAAAAACATTTATATAAAGACAAAAGCAATAGACCATTAACTGCGAACAATGTTAATATTACAAGTTAAATAAAATTAAATGTTCATTTTAAATAAGTAACCGAGTGTATTCATATATATGTATTTATGGGTTTTTCAATTTGTAACCAATCCTTCTATTGAAATTAAATAGTTGCACGGCCTGGCCAGTAACTATTAACAGTTCCAAGGTTGTATCGGCGTCAGTCTTACAGCCGCCATGTTGATGACGTATTTCGAAAAGTATCGAAAGGTATTCTGCGACTTAAATTTTATATAAGCAACTGTAATAACACAGTGTTCATATATAATTCATATTCTACTAACGAAACATTTTCAACGAATTATTTAACTATCTAAGAAATATTATAATTAAATAGCCATATTATTGGATGTCAGATATATCGATATCACGTAACAATGGTTACACTCCCATTCAAATTCAAATATTAACTGCCCAAAACTTACAGTAGGTCATTAAATTTAGATGACATACAACGCACATTTAAATGACAAACCCGTTTACACATTTATAGACTATAAAAATCATACAACAGTCATGTGTAGTCTTTGTGCAATCCCAGGTTTTATACTAGGTTCTCATTATCGAAAATATAAGAAATCGATTTTTTACTTATCGAACTTCTATCAGTGTTTCCGAAAACTATCAGTGCCTATCGCCAACCACCACAATCACACATTGTAGTTTTGACGGCAGCAGTAAAATTGTAATTCATAAATCACAATTTAATTTACATTAATTCATGCACAAATTGTGTATATTGTTAAAGTTTTTTTTTTTCAAAAAATAAACAAAAGTCTTTAAATACGAGTACGCGCACCACGCGGAACGTGTGGTGTTTCGCTTAGCAATCGCAATCGCTGCGAGTGCTCTAGCCAGAGAACACACATAACAAGTGGTTTTCAATTCAATTCGATGGTCTATCAAAAGAGCTGCAACCAAAAATAATTGCTGACGGGTCCATTGGCAAACGAAATATTACGCTACGTGGTGAGTACAGTTCATTTTATATGTTATTGTGTTTTGTGACACTCATTCGTGGTGACATTTGAAGGCCCAAGCGTATGCATTTTGTTTAATTAGCAAAATATATTCTAAGGTTCTCAAAATTCGTTCCCAGCGTTCCAGCACAACCCCGCTAAATTACGTGTGCTTAACAATTTGTTTTAGAACCAGAAAACAGTCGAAATAGTTATTTCTAAATAAGACTAGTGACCAGTGTCATTCAATATTCAAAAAGCGTGCGCGTATTGCAGTTTTTTTTGGCTTCGCTTTCTAGTTGTCAGTTGATTTTTGTGTGGTTTTCGCCGCATGCAACCATGCAAACGTTGGTGTATCGAAACGATTGACAAAAGGAACGGGCGAAAGTTTTTCTATAACGATGAGACGTCAAATTTTTGGCTTTATAAAAAAATTTTCGCGTGACGAGTTCGTTGTCGAAAACAACCAATAACTATTATTTAAAACATTTGCAACAATCAAGTATTTTGTTTTAACGATTTTTGCTGGTACGGTGGTGCAACTTAGACGTGAGAAAACAACAAAAAAAAATCAATTGTTGGTTCGGTTCTCGGGCCAATTTCAATTTTTATTCTGCGTATATTTGAGTGCGAAAAAAAGCAAGGGAAGGAGGCAAAGAAGAAAAGCGAAAATAGCCACGGAAAAGAAAACTAAATGAGAACAAAAATTAAGTCATTGAAGCCAGATACACGGAAAACTAGACGACAACGGTCGAAGTTGGAAGAAAATGAGGCACGAGTTGAGATGAGAATATGAGAGGAGACAGTGATAGCGACTAGTTCAAACAGCAATTGCAGCAGTATAAATAAATAAATATTAACTGCGAAGGAAGGAATCACTGCTGATTTGTGTGTAATTCGCATCATACTCAAGTCTAATGAAATCCGAATATATAGTGAAAATCGAAATTTCCAACTAAAAAAGTCTCAGCTGGGTGGCAGCAGCAGCAGCAGCAGCCGCAACAAGGCAGCGCGCGTGTGTTGTGTGTGCGTGTGTGTGTGTGTGTGTGTGAGTGTGTGTGTGTGAGTGCGTGAGTGTGAGCGAGTGCAAGTCTGAGTGCGTGTGTGAGTGAGTCGTATGTGCAAGTTTTTGGGGCTGTCGGGTGTTCGTTTTTGAAAGAGGAGTAGAAAAAAGAAGAAGCGAGTTGTGTCTTTAAGTGTGTGCTTGTGTGTGTGGAATTCTTGACAATTCCCCAACATACGTTACCATGGAATATTACCTAGGTTAGTAGAAATTTCAATTCTCAATTTGTAAATTAAAAAAATATGCGGGGCACATACACATTCATATATATACATATATATAAATATATATATATATATATAAATGCATAAATGACCATTTACAAATACAGTGGCAAAACAATGCCCCCGCACTTACACATGCGTATGCACATAGATGCTTTCGCATATAGGCGAGTACATAGGAACGCATATACATATATACAAATACATACATTGCGTATGCTGCATTACTTTAAGGTGAGGCCAAAACGCAAAGTTTTTGCAGTAGCAGCCGCAGCTGCCCTTACCTCCAAGCCACCCCATCCCCCCAGCGTTTGTGGTTATGTTTAGGATCAAATTAGCTGGCGGCGACTGTGCATTTGTTTGTTTGTGCAATTAAACCTATACATACATACGCATACAAATGAAATCCACAAGAAATGCGTCTAGCCAGCAATACAATTCCTATTGCATTTTCAGTGCCCGGTTGGAGCTTCTGCTTCCAATTACAGCGCCAGTGTTGCCAACTGCCGCTTCAAAAGAGTAGCTAAATCCTATGTTCAAATAGCTATAATTAGCTAACTGGAAACAAACAGGGTCGCTGGACATAGAAAAACTAGCTTAATCCAGCTAAATTAATTTATGGTTTGACTGTTTCCAGCAGAAGACCTTTGCATATAGCTAAATTTAGCTTGCAAAGAGTTTCATGGGTAGCACTGTGCGTCGTGTTTACCTTTTATAATTGGCTAAGAAGGGTATTTGGAGCTGTGTCAATTTCTTAGAACGTAGTAGAGGGCTGTTGTGTTGTTTATCAGTGTAATTGCGTCTTGATTGAGTTTTTTTTTTCTTTGCAGGAGGTTACGTCTATATGAATGGAGATGCTGTCAAGATTCAGCCGCCTGTTTACACCAATGTTCCTGTTGAAACGGCAATGTTAGCTACCAACCTGTTCGGCACCCCGACACAGATCGCAGCACCGACAGCAGCTCATATACCCATAATCACGGCAGCAGCAGCTGCAGCAGGAGGCACACCAACAGGAACAGTAGCGCCCCAAACAGCACAGCCCGCACAGCATTCACAGCAGCAGCAGCAGCAGCAACAACAACAGCAGCAGCAGCAGCATCCACAGCCACAACAGCATCCACATCAGCAGCAACAGCAGCAGCTCATCTCTCATACGCACGCCCACGCTGTGGCCGTTGCCGCTGCAGCCGCCGCTCAGCAACAGCAGCAGCAACAACAACAACAACAACAACAATCAACGCAGACCATCCAAACGGTGCAGGCGGTAACGCCGGCCACGGCCCAGTTGCATCTGCAGGCGCATCCGCATCCGGCACAACAGCATTTGCAGTACGGTCACTCGGCTCAGCAGCCGCTGCCACCGCCGCTGCCGCTGCCGTCCACTGGCGAAAGCATTCAGGCAAACGCACTTGACAATACCGAATACGCCATCATGAATGGAGCCATCGCTCAGACTCAAGATGGCAACCTCGTCTGCTATACCACAGAGGCGCTCGTACCTGGCGTTAACAATACGAATTTAGTTGCCCTCGAGCAGCAGCAGCAGCCCGAGCTCATCGCACAGCAGCAGCAGCAGCAGCTAGCGGCCGATGAATGCGGCATGCCGCTGGACAAGCTCAAGCAGATGCTGGCCACGCAGCTGGACTATTACTTTTGCAGGTAACATGCACACACTCACGCGCACACTCGCACACCCAAACTAATTTGAAACTTCTTTTGCAGAGAGAATCTGGCAACGGATACTTATTTGGTGTCCCAAATGGACAGCGATCAATATGTGCTCATAAAGACAGTGGCCAACTTTAATCTTGTTAAGAAACTAACCAAGGACATCAATCTGATTACCGAGGTGCTGCGCGAATCGCCCAACGTACAGGTCGATGACGAGGGTCTGCGCGTGCGCCCCAACCACAAACGTTGCATCATCATATTGCGCGAAATATCCGACAACACGCCACTCGATGACGTCAAGGTAAAACGCGATGGCGATGACAACGGCGGCTCACCCAGCAACCGAAACCAAATTCAATTAGAGACGAGCGCGCCCATCTAAATTCTCAAAATCACGATCGAGCCTCGGTCGTCGACTCTTGCTTAACTGAGCGATTACTTTTCGATTATGTTCATAATATATGTTCGAACTGACTGACTAAGATTAAGACTGAAAGATCAAAGCAGAGCAACGTCTGCGGGCTAGAAAGGTAGAGTTTCACTGTAGTTAGCATAAGTTGAGAACTTCAAACTTGGCAAGAAATATAACTTGATAAGTGCAGCTCAAGTTAATATGTATAGATATATATATAGTATGTATAGTATAGAATAAAATTTCATACGGGCGAAAAAGGGTTTAAAAATTGACTGAAATGTGAACAAAAAGAATTGGACGGAACAGGGTTCGAAAATAGCAACTGTAGCTATTGACATATCTTCTCATAGGCCCGCCCTTTTGTCTGCAGGCAATTAAGGCTTACCCTTAACTTAATCAAAATATATATGAAGCTGCCATCTAAACTCATGTCTCCTTCTTTTTTCGCACAGGCGCTGTTCAGCAGCGACAACTGCCCTCGCCCGATTGCCTGCGAGTTTGCGGCCAACAATTCGTGGTACATCACATTCGAGTCGGACGAGGATGCGCAGAAGGCCTTCAAGTATTTGCGCGAGGAGGTCAAAGAGTTTCAGGGCAAGCCCATAATGGCGCGCATCAAGCCCAAGTCATTTATTAATAGAATACCTGCAGTACCAAATATCAAGAACGGCTATCGTCTCAACTCACCGCCAACTGCCACAGTCTATGATCCAGCCGCTGCCGCTGGCGCCGCTGCAGCTGCTGCCGCCGTCAGCTACAATGCGGCTCCACAACGTTTCGTCTATGCCGGGAATGGCGCCCTTACTCCAGCGACGGTGCCCTACGGTGGCCAGGTTCTGATTGTGAGTATTAAAAGGAATATTTGCTAATAGAGTCCAGCATTGAATCGAGTTGCGGACAAGCTCAAACTTAGTTAGTTCGCTTTCTTATTCCTTATTTTGTGCTGGTCTTTCTGAGTCGAGGAGGCGGCCACTCTTTTGTATGAATATCCTCGGCTCAATAATGAGAGCTCCAGTATCCGAATTAAACCCAGGCCAGGCTCTATTTATTTATTTGTCTAACGTCTCGCATTTTTGTAGCCCTTTCAGCAGCAACCGTTCTACACAGGCCTAATGCCGTGGCAACCGACCACTGTGGCCGCGGCGACGGCAGCGCATGGCCAGAACTTTTATGAGATTGGCGGCAATTTATATGCAGCAAATGGTCTGGCACCGCAGGCTGTGGCTGCCAATTTCACAACTGCACCGCCGCCCGCCACACAAATCGTGACGAATAAGCCGCAGAGCGGCGGTGGTGGTGGCGGTCGCTACAATAGCAATCATCGCGGCAATCCGAATAGCCTGACCGGCACAGGACCACGCGGCGAGCTGCGCAGCAAGCCGCCGCGCAATGCACAGCAACAACAACAACAACAGACGTCTTCGCATATCCAGAGCGGCAACATTATCATGCCCACGACGCTGCGTGGCATCAGCGTGGTGCCGGCTGCCATTGTGGATCCAATACAGCAGGTGCCGCTGCAGCAGCAACAGCAGCAGCAGGTGCAACAACAACAGCAACAGCAGGTGCAACAGCATCAGCAGCTGCAGCAGCAGCAGCAGCCGGCGAGCTCCAGCCAGCAGCAGCAGGTGCAACAGCAGCAAATCGTCAGCGGAAACTCGGCTGGGTCCACGCGATATGCGCTCAAGAGCAACTGGAAGGGTGGCATGCAAAAGAATCTGGACAAGAGCTATGGCAGCCACCATCACTACAGCACCCAGGTGCAAACGCTGCCCACCAGCAGCCATGCTCACCATCAGCCACAGCAGCAGCCGCAGCAGCAGCAGCAGCAGCAAACGCACTATCAATTGCCTTCCTCGAGCGCCGCCAGCTCAACGCACTCAACATATGCCAACTCGCACGCTGCAACGTTGACTCTGGCACCGCAACCTAACCAGCAGCAACAGGCGCATCATCACCTGGTGGTACATGCTGCACAGCCTGTGGAGCTGCAGGAAGCTAGCGGCGGCGATAATGTTGTTGTCGAGCACGGCGGCAGCTCGCATGGCATGCAACCGAGTCGCAGCAACATGTCAGCCAGCTCCTCATCGTCGCTGGCCACTTCCATTGGCGGCGGCAAGGAACCACAGCAGCTGCACTGGCAGACACGTCCACGCCGTCGCCGGCGCGACGAAGACGGCATCAATTACTCGCCAGGCGGTCGAGTTAATGTAAGTGTCAAACTAGGGTTCTATTCCTTACGCCTGATCGATTTACTTATCTCTTGTTTATTTCAGATCTATGGCGGATCGCCGCAGCAGCTGCTCTCCTCGTCGTCCGCCTCATCCACGAATAACGTGCAGTCGTCGCATCGCGAGAGTCATTATGGCAGTCATGAGGCGCAGCCGGCGCCGCCGCAGCATCGCGGCAATTACAAGGGCAACAATTATAATCCCAACTATCATGCTCAGCAGCATGCGTCCATGTCGCATCATCATCATCATAATCACAGCCATAGCGCGCTGCCCGCCCATCAGCAGCAACAGCAGCAACAACAACAGCAGCAGCAGCAGCATCATGTGCCGGCTACACAGCAAAGCTTGGGCCATAATTATCATCATCATCATCATCACAACTCCATTGGCAGCAATGTGGGCAACAGCGGCGGGCTCGGTGTCAGCAGCAGCAACAACAATAACAACAGCAACATGTCCAACAACATTGGCGCCAGCAGCAGCGTAGGAGGAGCAGGAGGCGGCGGCGGAGGAGGAGGAGGCGGCGGCGGCGGTAGCAGTAATGAGCGCGGCCTGCACCATGGCATTAGCATGGGATATCAGGGCCATAATGCACATCAGCAACAGTTGCAGCAGCAGCAGCAGCAACAACAGCAGCAGCAGCCGGCGGCTCCGGCACAGCCGCCGCAATTCGATTTGGAGGCGTCCGCCTTTCCACCGCTGCCGGCTACCTCGGCGCCGGCACATGGTGCACATCATCATCATCAGCATCAGCATCACAGCAACGCTTCCATGCATAACTCTAGCAGCAACTCATCCTCATCGGCGAGCGGGCCAAGTCACAGTAAGCAGCAGACGGCCAATCAGAGTCAGGCCCATCATCAGCCGGGACACGGCGCCGCCGTTGTCGCGGCGTCGTCGTCGTCGGCGGCCGAATGCAGCGGCGAGGAGCCGCGTTCAAGCAATCATCAGCATGCCGACAGCAATGCGCATAGTTCCTCGAGCAACTCCTCAACGGCGGCTCCGGCAGCTGGCTGGGCTGAGAATCGACTCGCGGATGTGGTACGCACGGGCAAAGGCAAGGCGCGCAAGGATGCCGCCGCCGTCGCCGCACAGAACCGACATCAACAGCAGCCTGGCCAGCAACAACAGCAGCATTTGCCACAGCAGCAACAATATCAGCAGCAGCAGCAGCAGCGCAATCTGGCAATTAGTCCCACGCCCGCGATGGTAGTCGTAGCTTCAGCTCCAGCTGACAATACTAAAAACTTTACTAAGCAGAGCTCTAGTAATAACCCGATCAATGTGATAAAGTGTATAACACCAAATATCAATGCCAGCAACAAGTTGAGCAACAACAATAACAATGCGAACACGACGACGACAGCAACAGCAACAGTTGCTATTGAAGAGGCAGCTGCTGCTGCTCAGCAGCTGGATAAATCAAACAAGACTGAGGATGAACTGCATCCAATACAAGGCGGCAAGCAGCAGCGCCTAGCCGAGGGCTATGGCCAACAGCAACAGCAGCAGCCGCAACCGTCGCAGCAGCAGATGACAAATGACTATGTGCGCGGCATGGCCGCGCCTGGTGCACTGCCCGTGGCCGGGCATATGCCGACGAACTCGGGCGCTGGCGCCTGTAGCGGCACGCTGGCCATCGGCTTAAACGAGCTGAGTTTGGGCCAGCACAGGAAGCCGGCTACGACTAGCACGCAACACACCAAAAAGGAGCTCAACCCTGGCGCTGGCAAAGATGCCAACAGCAACAAACACAAAAGTGTTGCCAACTCCACATCCCCCGCCAATTCAGTGTCAACGGAGAATATTGCGGCCGCGACAACCGCCAGCAAACTAAGCTATGCGCAGGTGGCGCAGCACCATAAGACCGCCGCCGAGGCCATCAAGGACGGCGCTGTCTCCCCCACGGCCAGCCACAAGCTGGAACTAGTCTTTAGCGACACCGCCGCCACGCCCACAGCCGACAAAGTTGCAGCGACTGTCTCGACTGAGAAGCGTCTGGCCGTAACCTCTTCAGCTGTTCCAGCAGTGCAGCCGGGCAAAGCTACTGGCGGCACGCAGACTCAACCTGGCGGAGCTGTTGCCAAGGAGAAGGGTAAGTATAATCGTGAGCTAATTCAAGCTACCAATAGTAACTAATCTATATTAACTTTATAACAGATGCTGCTCAGCGAGAGTCGCGTCCGAATGCGGCGCAGATTGCTGGCAGCTCGCGCCAGCAGAGCAAGGAGAAACCACCGCAACATTATGGATCATCCTCTGATCACAATACGAATGCCAATCAGGGCGGTCGCAAATCGAGATCGAATAACTCTTAAAAACAAAGCAGGTCGCCGAATTTGCGACAAATGTGAAAAACATGAATACTTTGCTAGGTGACGCCGCCGCCGCTTCAGGTGCATCACCCCCATCAACCCCCCTCCCCCCCTTTCTGTACATAAATTCCAATGTGTAAATACAAACAAAAGCCGTTTTTTGTTATATCTATAAGCGCTATAGATATATACGAGCTAACCAAGGAGGCATAAATAAGGTAATATCTGTTCGATATTTTGTATTTAATATATTTTATTTAATATATTCTCCTTTGCAGTTGGCGTCGCAACGAGGAGAGATTAGAGGGCGACCGGCTTGGACCAGTTATCATATAATATAATAAAAGCATAGGCAAAGGAATAATGGTGCATAACATTAATGAAAACACACAAACACACACAGAGACTCACACATCTAAATACATATATATATATGTATAATCAGTTAAAGTTAATTTATCTTAGCCTAAACTTAACATACACACAAAACACATGTAGATTAGTGCAACGATGATGAATTGGTAGATATATATATAAAAAAATATATATGTATATATATATGGCTTGTATATATATATAGCGTATATATATGTATATATAAGAGAGAGAGAGAGAGAGGGGGAAGAAGTGTATAAGCCCAAGTTAAGTTTACGATAACGATTAATGTAAATTGTTTGATTGTAGTCAGCCAAGTTGCATCCGTTCGAGATGTTAGCTAAATAACGACAACAACAACAACAAAAAGAATGTAGCATTAATCATTATTAATAATCCATTACTCATTGCCTGGTGAATCATGTTCATCATCATCATCATCGTGTGTTGATTGTCAACGTTAATTATCATTTGCTTATATGCTAAAACTTGAATAGATTATAACCAAAAACAAATACGAGAGTTCTACCCCTACAGATTGGGCTATATACGTTAGTCCCAGACATCTTTTTCTTTTCATTTTTTAATATTCTTATTATAACCTTTATCTGATAGTAGCGACCATTGAAGTCTTTTGTTCTATTTCGAGCCTTTGGCCATTTTTTTTTTGTACTTATTTCTTGTCCTAAAGGAACCTGTTAACACGGACACAGACTGGCACACACACACAAACACACACACACTCGCACACACACACACTCTCTATGTTTATACTTATATGTCTATGGAAATAATTGCAAACTATTTGAAATTGCATTTCTTCCACACATATGAGGCAATTTTCTCAGTTCAATGGTTTCACACACATTTCTCGAGAAAAAAAAACTAAAACCAAAAACAAATTAATGCAAATTTTATACAAGCCGAACAAAATAACTAATAATAAAACAATTAGTGTTACTCTCAACACACACATAAAAAATGTACAAAAATTATTTTTGTATAAACAACTAAAAAACTAAACAAAAAGATAGCAAAAGGTGCCATAAAGAAACACACACAGACTCGCCCACACACATACACACACACACACACACACACATGCAGTGAAATTTCTATGCGGTTTAGGACAACACAAATAGGCATTTAAAATTATATACTTATATACATATACATAATTGTATATATACCTATGTACAATTAATTCTTACATTTTACTTCTTTTTTCTTTTGCTTTGGTTGACCCACACAAAAAAACGAAAAAAATTTACAAAAATGTTGAAAAAAATAATATTGTATTTAATACTAATGCTCATTATGCTTTTCGGTTGGATTTCCTTTGTTTGTAAACTTTGATCCGTATTAATTTCACTTATGATTTTGTACGCACAAAACAACGGCAACGGAATATAAAGCTATGAAAACCTTTTCAATTTGATTTTGAAGTTTAAGTGTATAAGCAAGTAAATTAATCTTAAGGCATAAACAATTGACAGAAGTTAATCTATGTAGGCACTAAGCGCATACGATACATGATACATATATATGTGTATATATATATATATATGTATATATAAATATAGATATGTATATAAGCTAATGCTAGCGTTAAGTGATATGCTAAGATATCCCATATTCTTAAGGGTAGGCAAAATATATTCGATTCGACAATCGGATTGCTTGCGGCGATGTTACGTCCTCCGCCCCCCATTTCACTATCAAAAACACACAACAAAACAAACAAAAGAAAGCGTTTTCCTTTCCACTTTCTTCGATTCGAGTGAGAGTTCTCTCAAAGTAGATAACTGCTAAATATAATAGAATACCAAAATGAAGTGTTTCCCAGCCTCTCCCACAAGCCAGTGTCCCAGTATGCAAGACTTTTAACACATGCTACATTTTATACAATATACATTATATATATATATATGCCCCTATATACATATATATGTGTGTATATATATTAACTTAAAGTAAACATATATTTTGATTCTATAAAAACAATCGAATATGCTAAGTGCCTATACTAAAAACATTTATATCTGTATATATATATATATCCGTTACATATATATATGTACATATATATATATATGTATACCCGCTCCACTGAGTAGACCCTACTATAATTAAACTTTTATTATTTGTTAAACACTATTGTTGCCGCTAGTCCAAGTCCAGACGCTCGTCCCAGCTGCTCCGAGATGAGCATCTGGGACTGTCGCATCTGGCCTGACGACTGACCCCCGCCCTTTTGCTCAGTGGTGTGCTTGTATACATACACATACACATACACACACACGCACACACATACACATAAGCAAACACACACACACACACACATGCAACACATAAAATAATAGTTGGTATACCTCCCTCCTCCTCCCAACCATCCCAATCACGGCCTTCTGCCAACCACACACACACACATTGTTTAATTGGTTCTCCACCGTCTCACTGTACAGTGAAACTACGTTAGCGCCGACGACGAACGACGGGCATAGAGTAACAAATGGGACTAGAGAGCCGGCATACCCAGTCGTCTGGATGCACTTAGGGTGTAGCTGGCATTCAATATGTGCAACAAACGCCACGTGTGCTGTGTGATATTATGCAACTTGCAGAGTGAAGAACTCTTCAATTGCATGTAAAAAAAAATTAAAAATAAAATAAATAAAAAGGTTGGAATATGGATTGCCAGATTGATTGCCAAATACCCTACACCCTATACTAGGCCCGGCTGCTTGGGCTGCCAGTTCTCGATGTATTTTTTGGTGTTGTCTCGGAGAGAGGAGTTTATATAGAGAAAAGAGGTCTAGAGTTAGCGGAAAGAAACGTAACGAAACGAAACGATATGATAAGATATGATAAAGATAAATAAAGAAGGCGAAGATGCAGATGAAGTTGAAAAAGAAACATTGTTGATGTTGAATAATTTTAAGGCAACAAATAAATTAATTAAATTGTTATTGTAAAGCCTCAGTTCTTAAGTTATTTATTTTGTATATTTAAGCAGCGCATATGACACTGACAATGACACATGACACCTTGTTAAACTATACAAACTACTGATAAAAAAAAAAAAAAACAAAAACAAAAATAACTGTAATATGTAATAATACACGCTCTATACACTATACATGCATGTAACTATCCCAACACACAAAAATCCATACACAATCCAGCCAGAACTAAGCAAATAACCCTTTGTTCTTATCCAATTGTCGTGCAGAGTCATTTCAAATAGCTTTCAAGACATTATTATTATTATTATCATCATTATTATGTATACCATATTATTTATTATTGAAAGAGTATATGCCTTTCACAAGGGCGGCAGGGTATAATGGCCCATTTATTATTTTGTTTGGCACTGCCGCAATATTATATATATATATACACATATATATATATATGTATGAATCTATATATTGTATAATAACTAGACGAGTTTTAAAGGTATTCCCAGCCAGCTGCTTGGTACTATAAATCCTCGTAGAATTGTTTAAGTTTTTTTATCAGAAAAAAATGTATAACACGAAAGCTTGATATTGATAGGAAGACATTTACTTACCACTTGACGTCCAGCACTCGTTCGGGAATACCCTATAATCTATACTTACATATAATAATACGCCTGCTCTGCTTTATCTCTCTCATTCTTTTGGCACTGCCATCAAAATATTTCATATATAGTTTTAGTTTTAAAAGCCTTTCCATATTCGCACACTTTTATCGATGGATATTGTTTTTTTGCGCCCCTTGTGAAGGGTTTAATTTACTTGTTTTTCATTTTATAATTTCATTTTTGTTTTTCAATGATAAACGTTGTTTTTCATTTTTTTTTTTTGTCTGTTCAAAATACTTGCATAGAAATGCTTACGCACATTGTTATCACTAAAAATAAAAAAGAAAATCCATTAAAAAAAAAAAAACAAAAGAATGTCTGTTAAAAAAATTGATATATAGAACACATGTAATAAAATCGAAGAGTATATAATTAATATTATTAATTGTACCAAAATTGATAAATGTAAAGTAACAAGAACAACAAAACAAAAAAGGTTTATAAAATTGCATATATGATTAAACTATAAACTAAAACGTAACTATAACTCAACAATATCCCTATGCAAAAGTATACACATAAATTATATTAAACATAACCAGAGAAACAACAACAACAACCAACAAGAACAAGAAAAACAACATCCACTCTTTTTCCGTATACTAGGGAGTGAAAATTGTGCTCGCTTTATATTGTATACGAGCTCTTATAACTAAAACTGAAACAAAAATCATCTAAAGCTATAGGAAAGATAAATGAGAACCATCTAAGACCGAAACACATACAAACAAACAAACAAAAAAAAAAAAAAAACAAATCATAAATGCATATTTTATTTTATTGTATGTATCATAAACGAGAATCAAATAAAAAGAAAAACCAGAAAACAAAAAGCGCATACGTAGATTAAATGTAGTTAGCCGAAGAAATGGTAAATGTGGAAAATGCAAATCGAAACGATTATTGAAAACATGTCAACCAATAAAACAGAAACAATAAACAGACGGTTTAAATAAACATCTTGATCTAGGGGGATAACTCGTGGCCTGTTCCATATAAATCTAGCAGAAACAACCTCTCTCGTATCTACCCCAAACGGCTCGAATAAGACGGGTCAAAAAGTCCGGTTTTGGTTTTTTTCTAATTTGTTTATTCTCAATTCTCGTATCATTATTATTGCGATGTAAAAAGGCCTCTAGCATGACTATGTTGGATCGATCCCAAGTTAAATCGTTTACCCAATGGAATTTACAACGATTTTTCGACACTACAAAAAATGTTCCTTTATACAAATACATAATTACTTATCTATGCTATATTTATATATATATATTATCCAAGTTAAGTGTTTAGAAAACTTTTTATATTTTTGGAATATCTCGGATAGATGTAGTCTGATTTTCGAATGATATAGCTTTTTGATCTCAGACCTCCGATTGGCATTCGCAAATGGGTTCGGTTCGGTTCTCAAAATCAAACATTTTAGCTGCCAATCAGTTGTAGAATGTTTCTTGAGTACAAAACGACAAATCTTTCCGAAATCGGACTAAAATTAACCAAGTTATGTACATTAAAAGTTTTTCAAATATGTTAAAATGGGAATTTTTCGGGTATTTGAATTCCGTATTTCGGATAATTCAACAAATCCAATTCTAAAATTAGACAAGGAGTACAAGTTTAGATATTAAAATCAAAGTTGTTCGCTTCCAATCTATTTTATAGAGTATCACGAATCCTTGCGGACTTCGATTGGCCGAGTTAGTTATATAAACAGCTTTAATGGTGTTGCACGATCTAAAGGTACGAAAAATACTAGATGGATAATACATTCATTATCTTGCATTAGGGAGGGGGATTACAAACAACGTAAGAGCAGTCACTAGCATTGTTGAACTTTTCGCTTTGGTTTAGACATATTTATTGCGCGGGGGACGACAAAACAGGTGTTTCCGTTGCTGTCGGCGCCGGTGGCGACGTTTCCGTGTTCACATCTGACGGCCCGGTGGATGATCTACAACGTGCAACCAGGTCGCTGTAGGGCTTGTCGTGCAGCAGGCAGACGAGGACAACGGTCATATTATCGCCGCCCAGTCCACCCATTTGGCAGTCCGGCGCAAGGCAATGGTTCATCAGCTCCTCGCAGATCTCCTCCGGCTGTTTGTCCATGGCGATGCGCGACCGACAGAACTCGAGCACTTCCTCGTTGCTCATCACATCCCAAATGCCATCACATGCCAGCACAATAAATTCCCAGTCCGGCATTATTTGGCGCGTCTCTACGTCCGGGTAGGCTAGGCAACAACAACAAGGTGTTAACAATGGATGAATGCCGTTGTCTTCCGTATATATTCACCTGTGACTATTTGCTCTTCCGGCTTTTTGTTCGCCCGCTTGAACACAAAGTCGCCCAGCGCACGGGAGAGTGCAAGATTGCCATTGACACGATTGAATTCCACCCAGCCGCCGCCCTCGATGATGCGCTTCGATTCCGCCTCATTGTTCGGCTTGTGGTCCACGGATAGCGTCTCCACCTGCCCGTTCACACTGGCAATGGCCCGCGAGTCGCCGGCATTGGCGCAATACAGAATATTATCCTTGACCAGCACAACGACGGCCGTAGACCCGGCCATCTGATCGCCCCACGACTCATTGTGCAGCATCTCATAGTCTATGTCCAGAAAACCCTACAAGTTCCAGAGATACATGATGATTGAATGATGTCGACCAAGTCGATCAACGGGCTCTTGTTAAAAGTGACGCAGGACATTCCAGCCAGAATAGTTGCCGAAGAACAGCTGAGCAGGGTCCAGAATGATGACGATGATGCGAAACAGAGCACTTTTGAAGCACAAATAACATGGAACCCAAACAATTGGATTAATCTACCCAAATATGAAAACCTTAGCCTGGGTTTATTGATGTGGATAGCACGAAGAAAACCACAAGGCGGTGCGCCGGTTCAAATTTGTTTGTTTTGAGCACAAATAAAGTGAACCCCCAATCTTTGTGCAACAAGACCAGGGTTTATGGAGTTGTGCGAAGAAAACCAGAAGGCAAAGCTTGCAGTTTTGAACACAAAATGGATTAATCCAACCAATTGAAAAATTCCAGGCTTAATCAAAGCCTGGGTTATGCATGGGCAACAAGGCAGGTCGGCGGTTCGAATTTTGCTTTGAAGCTTTGAGCACAAATAAATTCAAGCCCAACCATTGACTTAATCCAACCAAATGGAACAAATTAAAGATTCCATCAAAGCCTGGACTTGTGTATGTGCCACAAGGCAGGTCGCCGGTTCGAATTGGGCTTTGCAGCTTTGAGCACAAATATATGTTACTCCAACTATTATATTTATTCAATCATATTTGAAAAATTCGAGGTTCTATCAAAAGCTGGGCTTATGGATCTGAAATGCAAGTCGCCGGTTCGAATGATGCACTTTTTGCGCTTGTAATTTGTGCTCCCCAACCAAGGAACCAATCCAAGCTTATATGAAACATGAAATATTTGATTAAAATTTAGGCTTATGGATGCGTAAGGCAGGTCGACGGTTCGAACTGTTAACTGTAATAATGCTATCTTTGGCCTTTAATGCCCTGGTAGTAGGTAGTAGCACCTCTTACCTGTTTCAGGGCCTTTTCGATATCGTTCTCATTGTATTCGGGCCGCTTGAGCACGAATTTGTGTAAATGCTTGCCCGCATATTGGGCGACAGTCGCGCCGCCATGCCCATCGTAGACGGCAAAGAAGGCCGCCTTTGGGTCATCCGGCAGGGCAAGTATGTGTGTGTGCGAATCCTCCATGTTGATGCGCCATCCCTGCATGCAGCTGCTGCCCACGCGATACTGTTGATTCTGGCAATACGATGACTCCTTCGCGGTCACCGGCTCGGATAGTGTCTGGCCCATCTCTCGCTTATCAGTTGGCGCTGATTATCTGCCAAGAGATAAAGGAATAAATTAACCGTGAGCTTGGCATATCTAAAATAGACTAATAGATATTGACCGGCTTTGCCCGGCCCACAACTGACTGGGAGACGAATCCATTTGCAAAGCATTAACGCAACAAAAGAAACACTTGAGCAACCTTTGATTCTTCATTTTGCTGTCTTTTTAAATTTATTGTTGTTTCTTTTTTTGTTTGTTTGTTTTTGCTGCCGTCCGACTGCGCAGCAGGGCAGAGGGCAAACGCAGTTAAACCAGATAAAACGTTGATAACATATCTGGCTCTTTCTCTTAGTCATGTGACGGGACGTAAACAAATGTGTTTTAAGTGCGACTGACAAACTGGTCAAAAATGTAAATTTAGACGAGTCTAGAACAATGGCTCCCGCAGGTAATAAAGTTGTGTGCGGAGCAGAGGCTTACCTGGCACGGGCGCTGCTCCCAATACATTTACAACTTTAGCTGGCTAATTTGGGTATTGCGACTACATTTATTTGTAAACGTTTATCGCTTGAACGCCGGAATTTCGCTTGGGCTTTGCGCGAATAATAAATGCAGCGACGCGTTTTTTTTTTTGTAGCGGGCGTCGCAGTTGCAGTTTTGCTTAAATGAATTTAACCAAGTCTACTTTGCTTTACTTTACTTTATCGGCAGCGATAAATATTGAAATGCAACCAAGCGAAATATCGTCGATAGTATCGATAATATTTGCAAGCGATAGTATTTTTCGGCGAAATTGGTGCTATTTTTATTCTTTATATTGGCTTTAGTGCTGAGCTGATCTGATGGAAATACTTAATTGAAAAGGTTAATTTTTTTAAAATTTTAAATGATTTCGAATCGTCACAGTTATATACAATATTTAACATTTTAAACCTTTACTTGGCTTGCGTGCGTCTCATAGCAACGAGCTTCAAGTTATCATCATTCTTTGACATCGTTGAGAAACTGACAGCTATAACTATCGTGAATTTAATTAAAAAACACGTTGTAAAAAGAAGTAATGTGTTGTTTTCATAAAAAAAAACGTAATCAGACTGATTAGTGTCATATGACCAACGTTTTGCCTACTAATCTGCAGTTAATGAGACAATATGTGTACAGACCTCACAGATTCTGTTTCAGCTATGCTCTTTCGCTTTCACTCTCTGCGCTCTCTTGCGCCATCATGTTGTCTGGTGTTGTTGGCGTTTCTCAACTTCGTTCTTTTCGGCTTTTGCCGCTGCTGATGCCAAGTGCATTGAATTTTGCAAATTCTGTTTTGCGGCAAATAAACGAATTCAAGGACAAATGACGTCAGCCAAACATTTTCGTGCTCGCTGCTGCCGCTGGTCAGTGCCGTACATGAGGGGGGCCTACAAGCGAGTCAGGGGTCTCCACTTAAATTAAATTGTTTTTTATTCAAAGCAACCCTGCATTGATGCTTATCAATATATCGCTTCGAGATTGCACCGACAATATTTTGAATCTATGTATGTTTAAAAAATGTACTTATAATCCTATCAGTTTATTATGATAAAAAAATATTAAATATGATATTTTGTGTTTCTTTCTTCTTTCAAATCATTCCGAATTATCGTATCTTAAACATCGGTAAATACGATAAATCGGTGTTCAGTGAATACCCCTAATTCAGATTGTTTTACCCGCCTCTGCCCATTAAAAAGTTTTTGTTTGTTTATTTTGTTTTTTGATTTCTTATTAAAAAGAAAACAAAGCAAAATCTATATTAAATATTTGCACAGCAGCAGAGATACCGAAAAGCAGCGAGTATTTCTGATAAAGAACTGTACCCTGCGCTCTCTCTCTACCACACTCTCTCGCTCTCTCTTTTGTTTTTTATCAAAGCCAGCGTTGAATGCGTTGCAAATGTCAATGAAATTTTTATTTATTTTTTTTGCTTTCTTGAGATGGGCGTGGTCGATACCGGCCTGCTTTAGCCAAGGGTTCTATTGCAATGACCATTCCCACAGTTAAGCCTGACCTTCTATACACTACCCCAGCCCACACACTCTTACTCACTGTCTCTCTCTCCCTCTTTCGCTGCGGTTCTTATCGCCTGCTCCTCGCATTTATTTGCCCCTGTTCTGCTTTTTGTTTTAGCTCATTGAAAGTGCAATTCAGTCGCAGCACGCATTTTATTATTTCCAAGCCTCTTGAAACGCACATTTATTATGCATTTAACGTTGTCGTCGGCTGAAACCCCTCCCCCTCCTCCCCCTCCACCCATCACTAAGGCAATGCACTCGCGCCATTAACCATTTGCCATTCGAATTTGTACGTCCTCACCCCACCCCTCCCCCCTCCCCGTGGGCTACTAAATAATTTCCATATTGTTTGTCAACGGTCACAGCGAAACGCATCCAGATCCCGATTCCGATTCCGATCCCTATTCCAAGCTCAACAACGGCGACATTATCGCTGGCCGCTTTCCAACCGATTCGTATGCAGTCTGCATGCAAATGTTGCATGAAGAGAGGGGTGCGAAAGGGGGGGAGAACTGCAGCACACAGATATCGCCGCAGTAGCAGTTCAATCACATCGCACAAAAGTTCGAGGTCAGTTATAAAAATAAAATTATACACACACACACATGCGTAGATATGCGACCGTTGTGTGTGTGTGTGTGTGTGTAACGTCAGCTCTCATTCGAATTTGTTTTGTATTAATTTTGCATGCGACAAAATGAGTTTCTTTGTCTTTGGCTGGCCACAGGATCGAGAGGCTTCGCTGCCCTGCTCATTGGCACAAAAGCCTTTGTTTCATGCCGGACGGGCGGGCCGTATACCCGCTCCTTTGGCCATTAATTTCATTCAAGTGGAAGTAGGCCACTGGAGTTCTGTGTAACGTGAGTGGCAGGGGCCAGAGGCGAATCCGAGATGCACAGCTCCTGCCTGCCCGCTGCAATTGTGTAATGCGAGACGGGGGCAATGACTCCAGCCTCAAGGATAATGGAAAGTTAACAGCGCAGTCGCGGCAAGTCGCACAAGTCTGACCACGGCTCCAGACGGCAGTGTTGCCAACTGCCACTGCAAAAAAAAAGCTAAAAATAGCCGAATCCGCTATCTGAGCAGCAACTAGCAATAAACAGGGTTGTTATACATATGCAATAAGATAACTAATTCAATTTGAAATTGCAATGCATTTGGGCTTGCTGCTCTGAAAACAGCTGGAATTTAGCTAGAAAACGGCCGAGATGGCAGCACTCCTACAGACAACAAGTAGGGGGGCGGGGGCAAGTCGCAGGAGCAGACTGAAAAACCGAAAGACCAGACCGGAATGCTGTTGAACTCAATTTTTAGTTTGCCGCCGCCGACGACGTCGCCGTCGCCGTCGCAATGAAATGAAATTTCGATCAATTCCAGAGAATTCATGCCACAGATTTGGTTCTGGTTGCAGCCGTTGCCAAAAGCCGAACCAAAGCCAAACTAGTTGGACGACTCGAGTTCAAGGATCCGCGACGTTAGCCGCGGCGGAGGCAACGGGTTCATTAACTTGTTTCCCTGCTTGGAGCTTGTCTTTTTTTTTATTTTTTATTTTTTGAATGCCGCCAGCATCCGCGCCGAGACAATAATGATCTTCGCTGGAAATGCGCGCACCCCTCGAGCTGTTTTTGTTGTTTGTGTGTGGCTGCTCTCGTTGGCGAAGGCGACAATGCCGCCGCCGCTGCCGTTGGCGGTGGTGCTGGTGCTGGTGCTGGTGGTGACTTAATTGCCGCACCCAGCGCCTGGTCATGGAGATTAACAAAGGAACATTTTGCCAGCCTGTCGCGGAATTGGTTTCAAAATTAAAGAAATGAAAAATAGAGCCAGGGATATGTTTTCGAAGGTCTAGCATTAACTCAAAGGTGGCATCCTTTAACCTATTTAGATACCCTGTAAATTTAAGTAAAGGATATATCATATGTGCGTATATGATTTTTAATGGACAGAAGTAGGCATAGTGTAGGATAAAGGAGTCCTTTCTGACTCCAGTACAGGGTATCAACATCAGCATCATGTTTATTTAAAACAATCGATAAATTATCGATAAATACCCGATCCGCCGAAACTAATGCAGGCTGCACATATGATAATTTTCCAAAAGTCGATTAATATCGATATTCATAAGAGATATAAACCATGCTGTATTTATGTAAAATGATCAATTTTTTCCCATTTGCCAGGTTTATCTAAAATCGATAAATATCGATATATTCATAAGGGATATTCGGTAATAAGCTCTCGTTTAGTAGATACAAAATCTTTTTGGATTCATCCAACTGTTCCCACCTAATTGAATGCCAATGAAATTGGAATTTATGTTACGACCGTTTAGTGTCTTGTAGAGTATTTCCTAGTCGAGTGCTCTTGTTTAGAGCCCTCTTCACTTGTTGCATAAAATGGGCTCGATTTATAGTTGGCGGATAGGGCAGTAACCTTGCACAAGGCGAAGTCGTTGTCGCTAGTGAATCACTTGGTCTGTGACTAATAATCAGAGGTCTGGCGAAAACGTTGAATGACTAAACCTGACATGGACAGAGAACAAGGCAGGGAGAGAATGAGAGAGAGAGAGGGAAATAAAACTAAGAATTTACATAGATAAAATGTTTGTATGTGCCCATTAAAGTAGATCGCTGAGCCCGGGTTATAGACACTTGGCATCCTCCGACTCCGCGGCTTTGGATAAACAGATTTGGGTGGCCAGGCAGGTAGTGAGGCAATCGTAGCGGGTGCAGCGTCCGAGGATTGAGCGCACATCCTGTGTGAATCGCAGGGCGTCCAGAAAGGGCAGCATGCAGAGCAGCTCGTCGTCCTTGGTGCCGATGCGATAGCTCTTGATGTGGACAGCATTGCCCACATTGAAGCTGTTCTCCATGTGACAGTCGTCCAGCAGCAGGACATTGGCCAAATCGCTGTGCGCTATGGACACAAACTTGGCCCGAATTCCGCAGATATTGATGCAATCCTGGCGATACATTCGCCGGTTCAATATATTCCGACCCGCGTCGAGAAAGTCTAAGACCCGCGAGGCATACATCTCCGTGGCGGCAGTGAAGACCACCAGATTGTACCACTTGGAGACACGATCCAGAAAGAAGTCCACATGCGGCCGCTTATAGACGTAGACGCTGGCCCCGGACAGGGGCAGATAGAAGGTGAAATCGTATGGAAGCGTGGCCACCAGGATGGACTTCGCCTTGTACTTGCGATGGCAAGCAGCGGCAGCATTCGCCTGGTAGAGTATCACAGATGCTATCAGGGTCTCGTCCATGTCCAGGATGAGCGTCTTGCGCCGCACCAGTCGGAGACGTCGCCGCGAGACTTGCGTCAAAATGTCATCCTTCAAATAAGTTATCGGCGTGTAGTTTATGGATTTGCAATGGAATTTCGCCAGCTGTGTGCGCAGTTTGTCTCGCAGCACGGGCACCGCTAGAATAATCACAGTAAGGAGCATGCCCAAGGTTCCCAGAAAGTAAAAACTGTAAGATACTCAAAGGGCAAAGGGGGGAAATAATAGACTGGCGGAGAGGTTACTCACTTCGTTGCCAGGAAATTATCCTGGTTTTCCATGTTGCTTTACGATTATTACAAAATATATATATATATAGGTATGTATGTATATTTACGAATCCAACCTGACTTGAGTTCCACAGTAAACTTGGCAAGTCAATCTACCCGATTCTACCCCTTCATTCTAAAGGTATTCGGGACCGGAGCACACCGCTCCCTGCCATGGGCCCAAAGCGAATGCAATTTTCTAATGCTCGATTCCGAACGGCGTAATCAAGACTTTTTATTTATGAACGGAACATAATACCCTAGCTTTCAGTCGCCTCAGTTAGGGCCCTAAAGCCGAAGCCCAAATGAATCACAGTGTATCGATCAAATCCATAATTACAATGAAAAATCAGTTTCGATATCCGAGCAGCTTGCCTCAGTCGTGATTCTGTCGTCTGTGTGGGCGAAAAAAACAGCCTCGAGACTATCCGACTTGCGGATACCCTCTAGCCAGCTCCTCATTGACTTGAAATGGTATCCGAAATGAAAAATATTCGCAATCCAGAATCTACGATCAAAACTAATTGTAGCCAGCTCTTCGAATCGTCGAAATGCCCAAAAAACATAGATATATCGATAACAATCGATATTTATCGAGTTCGCGAAAACAGGGAAGGTTTCGATAATTGTATGATGCAATTTATGTGTTCAATATGTATTCACAAATTGCAGACAGGATAAGGGCTTAACTGGCGACAGTAACAGAAAAAATCAGCCAAGAGTCTACCCGACTAGCAGACACCCTGTAGCCAGCTACATTTGTACTTCACATAGACTGGGAATGGTATTCGAACTGCAAAATATTCGAAATTTGTGTAACACTAGTCAAACATACAAATAAAACTAATTGCGTGCAGCTCTTCGTCCATAATCCCAAAAAACCTAGAATCGATATTTATCGATTTTGCAAAAACAACGAAGGATTTCGCTATTTAAGAGCTGCTGTTAAATAAGCAAATGTTTTCAAAACTGACAGACAGGATGGTGGAAGAGATGGCATAGCCGCAGTTCCCTATTCATCTGTCGCTTTCAATGAATGCAGGTTATCAAAGACACACATTCGGTTTTGCCTCCGGCTGGCAGTTATATATAAACATAATATACCCTTTTTTTATCGTTCTCAATGGATACAGGGTATTAAAAAAACACACGGTCGTCAAGGAGAAAACTGAAACGCCAGCCATGAAATGCAGCGCCAGCTAAAATATGTACGTTCCCATTCCCATTCCCATTCCCATTCCCATTCCCGTTCACGTTTCCAGCTATCGGAATATGACGCACTGTCAGTGGGGCCAGGGGCGGGGGCAGGGATGGAGTGGGTGGCGGTGGCGGACTTGATGCGGATGGGGGAGACGCTGACGGAAGTCGGCGACTGACGACGAGAAGCGACGTTATACAGTGTAAAATATTGCACTGGCCTTGGAGCAGCACGCACGACGAGGCTGCCTGTCAAGACGATTAACAACTGCAACAACAACAACAACTGCAACAACGGCAACTGTGTCCCTGGCCTGTGTCGTCCGGCAGGAGCTAAAATTAATGCACCATATTGTGCGCATCTGTTCATATACAACAAAGTACACACACATTCTCTGTGGCGTCTGCTGGTTGTCAACCGCAACCGCAACCGCAGCTCTTGCAGCTCTTGCAGCCCTTGCAGAAATGCGACAGTGAGTCAGCTTGGGAAACGTTTTAACACCCGCATCTGGACACATGTTGCTGCCTCGTGCGACTCGCCACAGTTGCAAGTGTTGCATTAACTCGCACGCGAATTCCTTGCGGTTGTGTCATTTGACAGCCAGATGACAACCGCATGAGAATTGCATAGAAAGGCTTGCCAGAGTACTGCTTGCTTAATGTTTATTGAAGCCAAGGTCTCTCTCTCTTCCTTTCCCTCAATAGAGTTTTGCCTCTAGATAAGCTAAATATGATATGATTCAGCAACAAGATGTGAGACAAGAATAATTCATTTAGATAACATCATAACTGCCAAATCCCAAGCTAAGTTAGGCAAATGTCAAATGCAATTGCCAAATTAACTGTTTGAACTCATAAAATTACGTATACGTGTCGTTAGCCCGAACCTGTTATAGCTATTTTTTGTTGTGCGCTTTAAGTTCAAATTAAACAATAAGTTGTTGTTGTTGTTGTGTGGTGAATGTGAATGCAAAATAAATTGCGCATAAAGTTTAATCACTTTGACTTTGCACACACACACACACACAGAGAGAGAGAAAGAGAGCGGGCGAGAGAGAGAGAGCGAAATAAGCGGCCGCTATCAAACGATAGCGCCAAAAAATAAAAACGCATAACAAAAGATTCTACGCAACACACACACACACACCAACACACACTTCCATATGTATGTATGTGTGGGCAGCGGCCAGTGCAAAAAACGCAGCAACAACAACAACAACAACCGGCAGAGACAGAGTCAACAACCTCCAGTGCATTACTCACTTTTAAAGACCGTGTGTGTCCTTCAACAAAAACGTATCGCCATCTCGCTTGCACGCTCGTTGCCATGTTTTGCTTGACTATTTTTGCTTTTTCTACAATTTATAATTAAACAATTTTTACTGGCCGTTGTTTTTGTTGTAGACTCTCCTTCTCTCCCGTCTCTCCTCCTTCGTTATCACAGTCCACACGTTGCCAACTCCAAAAGTAGCTAACCAAAAGTTTTGCTGTTGTTGTTGTCTTCGTAGTCTGAGCTTTGCACAAGTGTGCAGGAGCCGCTCTCTCGATGTCCCTCTCTCGCTCTCTCTCTCTCGCTCTCTCTTTCCTTCCTATCATCATTCAATCCACATTTCAGACTTGCTGTCGATTTTTGAAGCTGCTGCGCATTTTGGGCGAGATGAATAAACTTTAGTACGCCTGCGTGACCTGTTGTTGTTCTCTGCCTTTCGGCTCCACCCCTTGTTCTATCTCCTGCCCACGCACACAGGCGCAGCACATCCGCTGCCAAAACTTCTGTGTGCATGCGTGTACAATTGTGTATATGTATGTATGTACATATGTATATGCAAGTATTTTTGTGTGGATAGCAATGTCATTGACTGCAATTTGTTAGCAAAATATTTCAAGTGATAAATAAATTCTACATGAAGCTACATTCGATGCCAATGAACTCATTGCAAACTCTTCACCCAAAAATTGATGTTCTCCGGTTTTGGGCTGCAATTTGGTTGTTTTTTTTTTTTTTGTGGCTTTTGCAATTTGCGCCCCAATTGAAGCGTCAACAACAGACGGAGAAGTAGACAGAGACGGAGACATTGCCGGAGACTTCGCTCTTCTGATCGCTTATTCTACACAGGTTGGACACGCCGTAAACAAAGAATTTTTGTTTGTTGATTCTTTTTTATTTATGCATATACCCTGCACTTAAATTGAGTAAAAGGGGTATATTTAAGCTGTGCAAATATATGTAGCAGGTAAAGAAATATACAAATCTGAAGAGTATATAGTAAAATTAAAGCTAACGGCTAAAGTTGTAAATCTCAATGTGTGTTTTTTTTTAATTTTCCAATTTGTTAAAAAAAATCACAAATGATATTAAACTAAGCTTATATTTTTAATATAATCCTCAGCAGGGCAAAAACATGTACAGGCTGGAGAGTTTTAACTCTACATATGTATGTATACATGTGAGTAACGGCAGTTGGAAGCTATGTAGAGAATATTTTGCAATCGGGCACTCTCCACTAGAGCTCTTTTGTTTTAAATGCGTGTATTATTTTTATTTAAAAAGAAACAAGCGCAAAGTCGTTAAGTTCATTGCATTCGATCGCATGATAAAACAGGAACGACTGATATATGTAAATATGCATGTATGTATGTACATACATAAGCCTATATGAATATGTATTGTATTTAATCATAACCAGCGCGTCCATAGAGAGTTCAAGTTAATTTATCAACTTTACTGTTGTCGTTTTGGGCACATTCACACAATGTACACATACACATACATATACTCGAAATACCAGCTGAAATATGTAATATCGATAATTATGGTTTGATAACAGAAGAGAAAAATGTCCTATTCACTGCTTAAGCTGAACAGTTACATTGCCCAGCTAACCGTTAAAGTGCCCGCCTGTGTTGGTATGTCATCTGGCGCCTCTCCGGTTGCTTATTCTCGGTTACTCGAAAAGGGCATTAAGTTTCAGGTGCGCTCGGGTTACAGCAAAGTCGGTCAATAACTTGGGGACTGTTGCAAAACGTTTAAGTGACCACAACAAGAAAAACAGCAGGAAATTTGTTGTTTATTCCTTGATGAACTGCTTTTCACTTAAGTTTCAGATGCTGCCTTATTTTAGCTGACCGGTTTAATGAGTCGAACTTAATTTGCGCCCTCAGAAAAAGGCAGACAACACCCATGCAAGGCAGAACAGCAAAAACAGCAACAACACAAATACAACTACAAACATATCATACAATAAGCGGCAAGATAGACAGAGAGAGAGAGAGGAGAGACAGAAGCGACAACGACAACGACACGTCTGGCAATGGGTAGAGTGGGCGACGCAGGCTGTAGAAAGAACAGATATCAATGTGTGTGTGTAAAATCACCCAAAAAAAAAAAAGAAAAAACAAGCAAAACAATTGCCCAAAAAGCGAAGAAAAAACCGCAACCGAAACAACACAAAACAAAATGATGCTCAAGTAACTCATATTCATGTGTGCGTGTGTGCAGCAGCAGCAACAGCAGCAGCGCAGTCGCGATGTCGGCAGAGCCATCGCCATTGCCAATATAAACGACGATCGGAAGATGCAAAATGTTCATTCCGTCGTCGTTTCGTTTCTGTATGTACATATTTCGCTGGCCAAGAATTCGAATATAAAAAGTCAACAAAATAATAAAATGAAGCATACGAAAGCAGCGATCGCGCGCACACACTCACAGACACACACACACACACACACACACACACACACACACACGCACACACGTAATTCAACTTTTTTCTGCAACGCTGCGTGCGCCGCCATTGGCCGTCGACGCCACTGGAGAGTATAAAAGCTTAAACTCGCTTCATACTCGAGTTTATTAAAACCAAAACTGTGCGAGTGTCAAGATCGTTCGAGTCGAGAGTTGATTCAAATACATATCTATGAATATGCACAACTACAAAATTCTTGTGAAATAAGGCGTAGCCCTTAAAAAAGTGATATATGCGCAAAAAAACATTTGAATTAAATTTGATCGAAATAAAGCACAAGAAAAGAGAAAATACAAAATACCAAAAAAAAAAAAAAAACTAGGCGCACGCCCAACAGACGCCACGCGACGCGCAACGTCAAATAGAACAACAACAAAAAATCGAAAGTGTTCGTGCTCTACTGACATGGATTACTTCTGCCCCCAGCAACACATCAACAATGAAACTAGCGTTAGTTTCGTCTATGACGTATAAACGAGCAGGTACAAGGTTTGGGGCACGGACGGGAGAGCCAACAAGAGAGCAGAGCAGAGCGAACACTTCGTGCCAGCAGCGCGAGCTTCCAAATAGAAAGCGACTAGAAGGCAGCGTCGGCGCCGCCGACGACCACAACGATCGGATCGGATCGATTCGCGTGTACGTGCACTTTGTCAGGGCGTTTGTGTGGGTGTGTGTGTGAGCTGGGCGACATCGCGAGAGCCAAACAAGAATTCTAATACGAAGCAATCAGCGGGCGCAGCAGCAGCAGCCGTCGCATTGAACTTGAACTTTAAATGCACTCAGTCACAGTAACAGACTGCATACATATGTATGTGTGTGCACATACACACACAAAAACAAACATATACGTAACGTACATACATATAAATTTATCGCTGTTATTCTAGTTGGCGTTTGGGCCTAAATGTTACGCTCTTCTGAAGTCTGCCTCCTCGCTTTAAATCATTCGCGAATCGGCGTTCGGTTGGTTCGCACGAAAAATCGGCTGTTGAATTTATTTGTTTGCAATTAATTTGCTACTTGACGAAAATGCGATAAATAAATGCGAGAAAAGTGAAAGTTTGCTAAGAGTAAAAAAGAGCTCGTTGGCCCGTGACTTTTTTTATAAATATATATTAAGCAAAAAAAAAAAAAAACGTACGCAAAGCACGAAGCAAACGGCAGCAACAAGTTAATAAATTAAAACGCAAACGTAAATGAAACAAGAAGAAAGCGGCGCAGCGGCAAATGATTTTGCACAGCTGCGCCCCCGCTTCATTTTCTTCAATATCCGCCTTTGAGATTCAGTGAAAGAGACATGGAAAGCATAGAAAAAAGTGTTGCCACGTTATTTTTATTATTTTTTTCAAGGGGCGGCGTCCGACAAATTTCCTTATAAATCTAGCCTCTACTAGGCTTTGTCTGTGCATTCGATATACGGTCAGACATAGCCTATGAGAGGTTAGGTGTACCAAGGGGACAAGCAGCGAGGGCGTCGTTGGGGTCCATCGAAATGAACTGCCGATTACCGTAATAGCGAAACATGCTGCTGATAACTGTAACGACAGCGTCATGGAAAACGGAGAGGAGAAAGGAGGAGAAGGAAGAGATATAATGAAATGTGGATAAGCGTTTGCTGTACACGTTCAATGTTTGTATATATTCCGCTGGGTGTGTGCATGGCACTGATAAAGAACAGAATAATGTTTGTATGTATGTATGTATGTCTGTATGTATATATTTCTATGTTTGTAGTGCATTTTAAACATGGCGTTTGCTATAATCTTGTCTCCTACTTTTTTTTGCGCAGTCAATTGTCGAAATTCGGAACTGGAAATTGGGCTAGGATGCTAGCTGTTATTGCTTACACAATATTATAATTGTTTATTTGTTTATATGAAAAAAAAAACTCTATGCAATAAAAACTCTTAAAGATATTTGATTATTTCGCTGTTTTGATTTGGAAATTGGAGAGACCAGCTCCAGTAGTGGGAATCGGATTACCAGATAAGTGTTGCCAGTCAAGCGGTAAAAGTTGAAATACACAAAAAGACGTATCATTTCGGGCATATGTTTTTTATTGATGTGCAAGCGTAGAAAACAGTTGTTGATTAGAAATTATCCAGTTATATTTATTAATTTGGCAATGAGTGAACTGCCAAGACTGATAAAACGCTTGACTGTTTTATGGAAATATATTTGTTTTGGTTACACAAAAGCTGGTAAAATAGTTTACAATCAATATCAATTATTTTTTGATAGTAAACTTTTTTAAACCATCAACGATCATTATGATGGTGTTGTACCGATGAGTAATTTGTCAAGCAGCAAGTAGTGGAAAGCAGTGCAGGGCGCTGCCAACTCGAACAAAGAGTGCGCACTGCTTGCTGCACGCTCAATTGCTAGCTGTTACGGCAGCGATCAGCAAGCAGTGCACGGTTGTTTTTTAAGCTTTTTATTTGTTTTATTATTTTTTTTTTTTTTGCAACAAGCCACAAAAATGCAGTTAATTCAATTCAATTTAGCCGCTTTTGTTGCCAATGCAAAGATGAACGAGCGAGCGACTCGAACAAATTGCACGAAGCTGAAGCAACTCCCACAATGGCCAATTCGCAATGCCTTAAATTATTTGCAACCAAAAGCCATAAAAAACAGTCAATGGGCAATGCGTTTTGTCTGCGCCGCGTTTTCTCACACATAAGGCCCAAATCGAAGCCATTAGAAAAAAAATACGAATTGCAATTCCCATTAGAGTAGCAGTAGAGATGCCTTCCCTAATGTCTGCGCACTCAAAGTTTAATTTTTTTAAAAACATTTTCAGCTCTGCCCGCCCCCTGCCCGCGGGCTGCTACTCAGTTATGCAATTCCCTCCTCAGCTTTGAACTAACATTTGACCCACATGTTGGATTCCTGCTCGACCTTCGGCCACTGGCTAATGATTACGCCTTGAGCAAACGACGTAAAATGTGATTAAATTTGTGCTCAAATTGACGCCCACCTTCAAAATTGAGCGCCTCCCCAAGAAAAAACTGGCCTACTAAAGCTAAGCAGCAGCTGAGTGAGAAATGCATTGCAGTAATAAATTGACCCACTTTCGAATCTGCAACCTGACCCAACTAGTGAAGCAAAGCCCAATGCATAAAAAAAAACAGACACCAAAACAAACTCGGCTGCAATTCGACAAGCGGCGGCAAACAACAACAAACAAGCCACAATAACAACAACAACAACACAAACACTTTAGTGCAACAGTTTAGTGTCAGGCGAAACGAAAGACTTAAGAAACGAACGCGAGCCGACGACAGCGCGCACTCTCTCGCAAGGCAAGGCAAGGCCGGGAAGAGGGGCGGGGGAGGGGAGGGGCAACAAGGTGCATGTCCGCACGTGAGCTGATAGTGTACGACTGTGTGTGCGTGTATGTGTGTCAAAATTAGTCTTTAACTGGTTAATTTGAGTGTCGCGCAGTAGTCAAGCAGTGCGGGGCGCCGCGGGGCGTGGCGGTAGACAGACAGAAGGTGACAGCGGGCAGCGGGCAGCGGGGAGAGACTTCGAGTTCGGGCGGTGGTAGCTCTGATCACTCTACAAATGCAATTTAACTTCAACTTTAAACTGCAATTGGCTGCCGCGCAGTCGCAGCCGCTGCATGCGAATTGAGTAATTGGTCGCTGGCAGTTGTTGTTGTTGTTGTTGTTAATGTTGTTGTTGTTGTTGCAGTTTCTTGCATTTGGCATTGTTTGTGTGCTGCCAATAAACACAACAACAACAACAATGCGGCGCGAACTGAATTTTGAAAGGTACGCTTAGATTTTAAAAGTTGTTTATTAGAAAAAGAGTGCAGAATATAATAAAAATATATACATATATATATATTACGATAAAATAAAATTAGTATACGAAAAAAATATTTTAGATAATATTTTCTGAATTTTAAGTATTATGCAGATTTTCTAAAATTTTTGAAGCACTTTTCTTGAAGACTCTCTTACTTTTGTTCAAAACGTTTTCTATGCAAATTTAATTTCGAAATGAAATTCATTTCGAATATTATTATTAAATTATTAGTTTATTGTAGAGACGTGTATTTGTATAGCTTTTAGGCAACACGAAATGTACTTTATTTCAACGGAAGTATAGAAAAAAATTTACCCTAAATTTGAAACAGTTTTCAATTTAAGAATATTGAATATTGAAATCTTCTTCCAGTTGTACTCGAATTTAGAATAAAAAGAAGAGATTGCAAACTGTGGCTAAATGTTGCGACATATGTAAACAATTATAGATTAGTAAAGTTTTGCATTCATTAAAAGTCGATTATTGATTCAAAATTTAGTTAAATACGTTTACCAATTTAGTAGTTACCCTGCAATCAATCAAGAAGTGAAAGGGGATATATATTTAACTATGAAATGGCAATAAATGGAAACCTCTTTTAAATGTGAGCCAAACTTGAGCTGGTACCCTGTTAGTTCAGGTTTTCTTGTGTATATGGTTATAAAGAACGGAATGCAGGGTATCTTCCGGTCTCGCAGCATTTTATGTTCTGCCTGAAATGTGCTTCGGCTAAGCTAATTGGTTTTTACACTCAAATCGCTCTGCCAATCAACTTGGGCACTTGCTGAAAGTCCAGTTGAATTACATGCTCTAGATACAGTTGGTTTTTCAACAAGTGTGTGTGTGTGTGTGTGCGTGTGTGTGTGTGTGTGTGTGTGTGTGTGCGTGTGTATGTGTGACTTAGCAACAGCTTCAAGCACTTGCTGCATATAAAACTTGATATTTTATTGACTTTCCGATCGATTGAGCGGAATATGTTTGTGTTATTTATTGAATTTTTGTTGTTTTGTTTCTGAATACATTTCAAATTGGTGCGCGCCCCAAAATGCCAATGCTATAAACAACCGCCACAACAACAGCAACAAGTAAAAGTGCTCCAGTCGGGCGTGACCAACTCGTAGATACCCTGAACCCAACGTCGAGCAGTTGTTGAAAGCAATCCAGCTTCGATACATGTGAAAATCTCTATACATAAAACTGTTTGTCCTGACTGACAGATTGACTGACTTATAATCGGCGTACATCACAAGCCGTAAGAGCCAGGGAGCTTAAATTTTCACCTTCTTTTGCTAATGAAGGTGCATGCTAAGACTGGGTTTCGGAAAGTCCCACCTGCATGTGTGGTAAAATCCTAAAAATACCATTTAATCGGCCTTGATCTAATTTTCAAAGATCTTTGTTAGAAATCATTTCACACTTTTCGCAGATTTAAAGATTTTTGGGTGATAAACACACACATATACTGTATCTTATATAGACATGGGTCAAAATTTACCACTCCCATAACTCGGTCAAATCTCATCCGATTTTCACGAGATTTATATTTTTCTTAATGGTTTTCCTGCTAGAATAATCTGACATTAAAATCTGAACACCGATTTTTTAGTCGAATATCATGTCTAAATGTTACCCCAAGACCAAGACCCAAGATTCGTATATAGGCATGGGTCAAAATTTACCACTCCCATAACTCGGTCAAATCTCATCCGATTTTCACGAGATTTGTATTTTTCCTAATGGTTTTCATTCTAGATTAATCTGGCATTAAAATCCGAACACCGATTTTTTAGTCGAATATCATGTCTAAATGTTACCCCAAGACCAAGACCCAAGATTCGTATATAGACATGGGTCAAGATTTACAAAGACCATAAGTCGGTCAAATCTCATCCGATTTTCACGAGATTTGTATTTTTCTTAATGGTTTTCCTTCTAGATTAATCTGGTATTAAAATCTGAGAACCGATTTTTTAGTCGAAATTCATGTCTAAATGTTACCCAAGACCAAGACCCAAGATTCGTATATAGACATGGGTCAAGATTTACAAAGACCATAAGTCGGTCAAATCTCATCCGATTTTCACGAGATTTGTATTTTTCTTAATGGTTTTCGTTCTAGATTAATCTGTCATTAAAATCCGAACACCGATTTTTTAGTCGAAATTCATGTCTAAATGTTACCCAAGACCAAGACCCAAGATTCGTATATAGACATGGGTCAAGTTTTACAAAGACCATAGTTCGGTCAAATCTCATCCGATTTCCACGAGATTTGTATTTTTCTTAATGGTTTTCGTTCTAGATTAATCTGTCATTAAAATCCGAACACCGATTTTTTAGTCGAAATTCATGTCCAAATGTTACCCCAAGACCAAGACCCAAGATTCGTATATAGGCATGGGTCAAAATTTACCACTCCCATAACTCGGTCAAATCTCATCCGATTTTCACGAGATTTGTATTTTTCTTAATGGTTTTCCTTCTAGATTAATCTGGCATTAAAATCTGAGCACCGATTTTTTAGTCGAAATTCATGTCTAAATGTTACCCAAGACCAAGACCCAAGATTCGTATATAGACATGGGTCAAGATTTACAAAGACCATAAGTCGGTCAAATCTCATCCGATTTTCACGAGATTTGTATTTTTCTTAATGGTTTTCCTTCTAGATTAATCTGGCATTAAAATCTGAGCACCGATTTTTTAGTTGAATATCATGTCTAAATGTTACCCAAGACCAAGACCCAAGATTCGTATATAGACATGGGTCAAGATTTACAAAGACCATAAGTCGGTCAAATCTCATCCGATTTTCACGAGATTTGTATTTTTCTTAATGGTTTTCCTTCTAGATTAATCTGTCATTCAAATCCGAACACCGATTTTTTAGTCGAAATTCATGTCTAAATGTTACCCAAGACCAAGACCCAAGATTCGTATATAGACATGGGTCAAGATTTACAAAGACCATAAGTCGGTCAAATCTCATCCGATTTTCACGAGATTTGTATTTTTTTTAATGGTTTTCCTTCTAGATTAATCTGGCATTAAAATCTGAGCACCGATTTTTTAGTCGAATATCATGTCCAAATGCTACCCCAAGACCAAGACCCAAGATTCGTTTATAGGCATGGGTCAAAATTTACCACTCCCATAACTCGGTCAAATCTCATCCGATTTTCACGAGATTTGTATTTTTCTTAATGGTTTCCCTTCTAGATTAATCTGGCATTAAAATCTGAGCACCGATTTTTTAGTCGAAATTCATGTCTAAATGTTACCCCAAGACCAAGACCCAAGATTCGTATATAGACATGGGTCAAGATTTACAAAGACCATAAGTCGGTCAAATCTCATCCGATTTTCACGAGATTTGTATTTTTCTTAATGGTTTTCCTTCTAGATTAATCTGGCATTAAAATCTGAGCACCGATTTTTTAGTTGAATATCATGTCTAAATGTTACCCAAGACCAAGACCCAAGATTCGTATATAGACATGGGTCAAGATTTACAAAGACCATAAGTCGGTCAAATCTCATCCGATTTTCACGAGATTTGTATTTTTCTTAATGGTTTTCCTTCTAGATTAATCTGTCATTCAAATCCGAACACCGATTTTTTAGTCGAAATTCATGTCTAAATGTTACCCAAGACCAAGACCCAAGATTCGTATATAGACATGGGTCAAGATTTACCACTCCCATAACTCGGTCAAATCGCATCCGATTTTCACGAGATTTGTATTTTTTTTAATGGTTTTCCTTCTAGATTAATCTGGCATTAAAATCTGAGCACCGATTTTTTAGTCGAATATCATGTCCAAATGCTACCCCAAGACCAAGACCCAAGATTCGTATATAGGCATGGGTCAAGATTTACAAAGACCATAAGTCGGTCAAATCTCATCCGATTTTCACGAGATTTGTATTTTTCTTAATGGTTTTCGTTCTAGATTAATCTGTCATTAAAATCCGAACACCGATTTTTTAGTCGAATATCATGTCTAAATGTTACCCAAGACCAAGACCCAAGATTCGTATATAGGCATGGGTCAAAATTTACCACTCCCATAACTCGGTCAAATCTCATCCGATTTTCACGAGATTTGTATTTTTCTTAATGGTTTTTATTCTAGATTAATCTGTCATTAAAATCTGAACACCGATTTTTTAGTCGAAATTCATGTCTAAATGTTACCCAAGACCAAGACCCAAGATTCGTATATAGACATGGGTCAAGATTTACAAAGACCATAAGTCGGTCAAATCTCATCCGATTTTCACGAGATTTGTATTTTTCTTAATGGTTTTCCTTCTAGATTAATCTGGCATTAAAATCTGAGCACCGATTTTTTAGTTGAATATCATGTCTAAATGTTACCCAAGACCAAGACCCAAGATTCGTATATAGACATGGGTCAAGATTTACAAAGACCATAAGTCGGTCAAATCTCATCCGATTTTCACGAGATTTGTATTTTTCTTAATGGTTTTCCTTCTAGATTAATCTGTCATTCAAATCCGAACACCGATTTTTTAGTCGAAATTCATGTCTAAATGTTACCCAAGACCAAGACCCAAGATTCGTATATAGACATGGGTCAAGATTTACAAAGACCATAAGTCGGTCAAATCTCATCCGATTTTCACGAGATTTGTATTTTTTTTAATGGTTTTCCTTCTAGATTAATCTGGCATTAAAATCTGAGCACCGATTTTTTAGTCGAATATCATGTCCAAATGCTACCCCAAGACCAAGACCCAAGATTCGTTTATAGGCATGGGTCAAAATTTACCACTCCCATAACTCGGTCAAATCTCATCCGATTTTCACGAGATTTGTATTTTTCTTAATGGTTTTCCTTCTAGATTAATCTGGCATTAAAATCTGAGCACCGATTTTTTAGTCGAAATTCATGTCTAAATGTTACCCCAAGACCAAGACCCAAGATTCGTATATAGACATGGGTCAAGATTTACAAAGACCATAAGTCGGTCAAATCTCATCCGATTTTCACGAGATTTGTATTTTTCTTAATGGTTTTCCTTCTAGATTAATCTGGCATTAAAATCTGAGCACCGATTTTTTAGTTGAATATCATGTCTAAATGTTACCCAAGACCAAGACCCAAGATTCGTATATAGACATGGGTCAAGATTTACAAAGACCATAAGTCGGTCAAATCTCATCCGATTTTCACGAGATTTGTATTTTTCTTAATGGTTTTCCTTCTAGATTAATCTGTCATTCAAATCCGAACACCGATTTTTTAGTCGAAATTCATGTCTAAATGTTACCCAAGACCAAGACCCAAGATTCGTATATAGACATGGGTCAAGATTTACCACTCCCATAACTCGGTCAAATCGCATCCGATTTTCACGAGATTTGTATTTTTTTTAATGGTTTTCCTTCTAGATTAATCTGGCATTAAAATCTGAGCACCGATTTTTTAGTCGAATATCATGTCCAAATGCTACCCCAAGACCAAGACCCAAGATTCGTATATAGGCATGGGTCAAGATTTACAAAGACCATAAGTCGGTCAAATCTCATCCGATTTTCACGAGATTTGTATTTTTCTTAATGGTTTTCGTTCTAGATTAATCTGTCATTAAAATCCGAACACCGATTTTTTAGTCGAATATCATGTCTAAATGTTACCCAAGACCAAGACCCAAGATTCGTATATAGGCATGGGTCAAAATTTACCACTCCCATAACTCGGTCAAATCTCATCCGATTTTCACGAGATTTGTATTTTTCTTAATGGTTTTTATTCTAGATTAATCTGTCATTAAAATCTGAACACCGATTTTTTAGTCGAAATTCATGTCTAAATGTTACCCAAGACCAAGACCCAAGATTCGTATATAGACATGGGTCAAGATTTACAAAGTCGGTCAAATCTCATCCGATTTTCGCGAGATTTGTATTTTTCTTAATGGTTTTCCTTCTAGATTAATCTGTCATTAAAATCCGAACACCGATTTTTTAGTCGAAATTCATGTCTAAATGTTACCCAAGACCAAGACCCAAGATTCGTATATAGACATGGGTCAAGACTTACAAAGACCATAAGTCGGTCAAATCTCATCCGATTTTCACGAGATTTGTATTTTTCTTAATGGTTTTTATTCTAGATTAATCTGTCATTAAAATCTGAACACCGATTTTTTAGTTGAAATTCATGTCTAAATGTTACCCAAGACCAAGACCCAAGATTCGTATATAGACATGGGTCAAGATTTACAAAGACCATAAGTCGGTCAAATCTCATCCGATTTTCGCGAGATTTGTATTTTTCTTAATGGTTTTCCTTCTAGATTAATCTGTCATTAAAATCCGAACACCGATTTTTTAGTCGAAATTCATGTCTAAATGTTACCCAAGACCAAGACCCAAGATTCGTATATAGACATGGGTCAAGACTTACAAAGACCATAAGTCGGTCAAATCTCATCCGATTTTCACGAGATTTGTATTTTTCTTAATGGTTTTCCTTCTAGATCAATCTGGCATTAAAATCTGAGCACCGATTTTTTAGTCGAATATCATGTCTAAATGTTACCCAAGACCAAGACCCAAGATTCGTATATAGGCATGGGTCAAAATTTACCACTCCCATAACTCGGTCAAATCTCATCCGATTTTCTCGAGATTTGTATTTTTCTTAATGGTTTTCCTTCTAGATTAATCTGGCATTAAAATCTGAGAACCGATTTTTTAGTCGAATATCATGTCTAAATGTTACCCAAGACCAAGACCCAAGATTCGTATATAGGCATGGGTCAAAATTTACCACTCCCATAACTCGGTCAAATCTCATCCGATTTTCACGAGATTTGTATTTTTCTTAATGGTTTTCATTCTAGATTAATCTGTCATTAAAATCTGAACACCGATTTTTTAGTCGATAGTCATGTCTAAATACTACCCAAGACCAAGACCCAAGATTCGTATATAGACATGGATCAAGATTTACAAAGACCATAAGTCGGTCAAATCTCATCCGATTTTCACGAGATTTGTATTTTTCTTAATGGTTTTCCTTCTAGATTAATCTGGCATTAAAGTCTGAACACCGATTTTTTAGTCGAAATTCATGTCCATATCTTACCCCAAGATTCGTATATAGACATGGGTCAAAATTTACCACTCCTATAACTCGGTCAAATCTCATCCGATTTTCACGAGATTTGTATTTTTCTTAATGGTTTTCCTTCTAGATTAATCTGGCATTCAAATCTGAGCACCGATTTTTTAGTCGAAATTCATGTCTAAATGTTACCCAAGACCAAGACCCAAGATTCGTATATAGACATGGGTCAAGATTTACAAAGACCATAAGTCGGTCAAATCTCATCCGATTTTCACGAGATTTGTATTTTTCTTAATGGTTTTCCTTCTAGATTAATCTGGCATTAAAATCTGAGCACCGATTTTTTAGTTGAATATCATGTCTAAATGTTACCCAAGACCAAGACCCAAGATTCGTATATAGACATGGGTCAAGATTTACAAAGACCATAAGTCGGTCAAATCTCATCCGATTTTCACGAGATTTGTATTTTTCTTAATGGTTTTCCTTCTAGATTAATCTGTCATTCAAATCCGAACACCGATTTTTTAGTCGAAATTCATGTCTAAATGTTACCCAAGACCAAGACCCAAGATTCGTATATAGACATGGGTCAAGATTTACAAAGACCATAAGTCGGTCAAATCTCATCCGATTTTCACGAGATTTGTAATTTTTTTAATGGTTTTCCTTCTAGATTAATCTGGCATTAAAATCTGAGCACCGATTTTTTAGTCGAATATCATGTCCAAATGCTACCCCAAGACCAAGACCCAAGATTCGTATATAGGCATGGGTCAAAATTTACCACTCCCATAACTCGGTCAAATCTCATCCGATTTTCACGAGATTTGTATTTTTCTTAATGGTTTTTATTCTAGATTAATCTGTCATTAAAATCTGAACACCGATTTTTTAGTCGAAATTCATGTCTAAATGTTACCCAAGACCAAGACCCAAGATTCGTATATAGACATGGGTCAAGATTTACAAAGACCATAAGTCGGTCAAATCTCATCCGATTTTCGCGAGATTTGTATTTTTCTTAATGGTTTTCCTTCTAGATTAATCTGTCATTAAAATCCGAACACCGATTTTTTAGTCGAAATTCATGTCTAAATGTTACCCAAGACCAAGACCCAAGATTCGTATATAGACATGGGTCACGATTTACAAAGACCATAAGTCGGTCAAATCTCATCCGATTTTCACGAGATTTGTATTTTTCTTAATGGTTTTCCTTCTAGATCAATCTGGCATTAAAATCTGAGCACCGATTTTTTAGTCGAATATAATGTCTAAATGTTACCCAAGACCAAGACCCAAGATTCGTATATAGGCATGGGTCAAAATTTACCACTCCCATAACTCGGTCAAATCTCATCCGATTTTCTCGAGATTTGTATTTTTCTTAATGGTTTTCCTTCTAGATTAATCTGGCATTAAAATCTGAGAACCGATTTTTTAGTCGAATATCATGTCTAAATGTTACCCAAGACCAAGACCCAAGATTCGTATATAGGCATGGGTCAAAATTTACCACTCCCATAACTCGGTCAAATCTCATCCGATTTTCTCGAGATTTGTATTTTTCTTAATGGTTTTCCTTCTAGATTAATCTGGCATTAAAATCTGAGAACCGATTTTTTAGTCGAATATCATGTCTAAATGTTACCCAAGACCAAGACCCAAGATTCGTATATAGACATGGGTCAAGATTTACAAAGACCATAAGTCGGTCAAATCTCATCCGATTTTCACGAGATTTGTATTTTTCTTAATGGTTTTCATTCTAGATTAATCTGTCATTAAAATCTGAACACCGATTTTTTAGTCGATAGTCATGTCTAAATACTACCCAAGACCAAGACCCAAGATTCGTATATAGACATGGATCAAGATTTACAAAGACCATAAGTCGGTCGAATCTCATCCGATTTTCACGAGATTTGTATTTTTCTTAATGGTTTTCATTCTAGATTAATCTGTCATTAAAATCTGAACACCGATTTTTTAGTCGATAGTCATGTCTAAATACTACCCAAGACCAAGACCCAAGATTCGTATATAGACATGGATCAAGATTTACAAAGACCATAAGTCGGTCGAATCTCATCCGATTTTCACGAGATTTGTATTTTTCTTAATGGTTTTCCTTCTAGATTAATCTGGCATTAAAGTCTGAACACCGATTTTTTAGTCGAATATCATGTCTAAATGTTACCCCAAGACCAAGACCCAAGATTCGTATATAGGCATGGGTCAAAATTTACCACTCCCATAACTCGGTCAAATCTCATCCGATTTTCACGAGATTTGTATTTTTCTTAATGGTTTTCCTTCTAGATTAATCTGGCATTAAAATCTAAGGACCGATTTTTTAGTCGAATATCATGTCTAAATGTTACCCAAGACCAAGACCCAAGATTCGTATATAGACATGGGTCAAGATTTACAAAGACCATAAGTCGGTCAAATCTCATCCGATTTTCACGAGATTTGTATTTTTCTTAATGGTTTTCATTCTAGATTAATCTGTCATTAAAATCTGAACACCGATTTTTTAGTCGATAGTCATGTCTAAATACTACCCAAGACCAAGACCCAAGATTCGTATATAGACATGGATCAAGATTTACAAAGACCATAAGTCGGTCGAATCTCATCCGATTTTCACGAGATTTGTATTTTTCTTAATGGTTTTCCTTCTAGATTAATCTGGCATTAAAGTCTGAACACCGATTTTTTAGTCGAAATTCATGTCCATATCTTACCCCAAGATTCGTATATAGACATGGGTCAAAATTTACCACTCCTATAACTCGGTCAAATCTCATCCGATTTTCACGAGATTTGTATTTTTCTTAATGGTTTTCCTTCTAGATTAATCTGGCATTCAAATCTGAGCACCGATTTTTTAGTCGAAATTCATGTCTAAATGTTACCCAAGACCAAGACCCAAGATTCGTATATAGACATGGGTCAAGATTTACAAAGACCATAAGTCGGTCAAATCTCATCCGATTTTCACGAGATTTGTATTTTTCTTAATGGTTTTCCTTCTAGATTAATCTGGCATTAAAATCTGAGCACCGATTTTTTAGTTGAATATCATGTCTAAATGTTACCCAAGACCAAGACCCAAGATTCGTATATAGACATGGGTCAAGATTTACAAAGACCATAAGTCGGTCAAATCTCATCCGATTTTCACGAGATTTGTATTTTTCTTAATGGTTTTCCTTCTAGATTAATCTGTCATTCAAATCCGAACACCGATTTTTTAGTCGAAATTCATGTCTAAATGTTACCCAAGACCAAGACCCAAGATTCGTATATAGACATGGGTCAAGATTTACAAAGACCATAAGTCGGTCAAATCTCATCCGATTTTCACGAGATTTGTAATTTTTTTAATGGTTTTCCTTCTAGATTAATCTGGCATTAAAATCTGAGCACCGATTTTTTAGTCGAATATCATGTCCAAATGCTACCCCAAGACCAAGACCCAAGATTCGTATATAGGCATGGGTCAAAATTTACCACTCCCATAACTCGGTCAAATCTCATCCGATTTTCACGAGATTTGTATTTTTCTTAATGGTTTTTATTCTAGATTAATCTGTCATTAAAATCTGAACACCGATTTTTTAGTCGAAATTCATGTCTAAATGTTACCCAAGACCAAGACCCAAGATTCGTATATAGACATGGGTCAAGATTTACAAAGACCATAAGTCGGTCAAATCTCATCCGATTTTCGCGAGATTTGTATTTTTCTTAATGGTTTTCCTTCTAGATTAATCTGTCATTAAAATCCGAACACCGATTTTTTAGTCGAAATTCATGTCTAAATGTTACCCAAGACCAAGACCCAAGATTCGTATATAGACATGGGTCACGATTTACAAAGACCATAAGTCGGTCAAATCTCATCCGATTTTCACGAGATTTGTATTTTTCTTAATGGTTTTCCTTCTAGATCAATCTGGCATTAAAATCTGAGCACCGATTTTTTAGTCGAATATAATGTCTAAATGTTACCCAAGACCAAGACCCAAGATTCGTATATAGGCATGGGTCAAAATTTACCACTCCCATAACTCGGTCAAATCTCATCCGATTTTCTCGAGATTTGTATTTTTCTTAATGGTTTTCCTTCTAGATTAATCTGGCATTAAAATCTGAGAACCGATTTTTTAGTCGAATATCATGTCTAAATGTTACCCAAGACCAAGACCCAAGATTCGTATATAGGCATGGGTCAAAATTTACCACTCCCATAACTCGGTCAAATCTCATCCGATTTTCTCGAGATTTGTATTTTTCTTAATGGTTTTCCTTCTAGATTAATCTGGCATTAAAATCTGAGAACCGATTTTTTAGTCGAATATCATGTCTAAATGTTACCCAAGACCAAGACCCAAGATTCGTATATAGACATGGGTCAAGATTTACAAAGACCATAAGTCGGTCAAATCTCATCCGATTTTCACGAGATTTGTATTTTTCTTAATGGTTTTCATTCTAGATTAATCTGTCATTAAAATCTGAACACCGATTTTTTAGTCGATAGTCATGTCTAAATACTACCCAAGACCAAGACCCAAGATTCGTATATAGACATGGATCAAGATTTACAAAGACCATAAGTCGGTCGAATCTCATCCGATTTTCACGAGATTTGTATTTTTCTTAATGGTTTTCATTCTAGATTAATCTGTCATTAAAATCTGAACACCGATTTTTTAGTCGATAGTCATGTCTAAATACTACCCAAGACCAAGACCCAAGATTCGTATATAGACATGGATCAAGATTTACAAAGACCATAAGTCGGTCGAATCTCATCCGATTTTCACGAGATTTGTATTTTTCTTAATGGTTTTCCTTCTAGATTAATCTGGCATTAAAGTCTGAACACCGATTTTTTAGTCGAATATCATGTCTAAATGTTACCCCAAGACCAAGACCCAAGATTCGTATATAGGCATGGGTCAAAATTTACCACTCCCATAACTCGGTCAAATCTCATCCGATTTTCACGAGATTTGTATTTTTCTTAATGGTTTTCCTTCTAGATTAATCTGGCATTAAAATCTAAGAACCGATTTTTTAGTCGAATATCATGTCTAAATGTTACCCAAGACCAAGACCCAAGATTCGTATATAGACATGGGTCAAGATTTACAAAGACCATAAGTCGGTCAAATCTCATCCGATTTTCACGAGATTTGTATTTTTCTTAATGGTTTTCATTCTAGATTAATCTGTCATTAAAATCTGAACACCGATTTTTTAGTCGATAGTCATGTCTAAATACTACCCAAGACCAAGACCCAAGATTCGTATATAGACATGGATCAAGATTTACAAAGACCATAAGTCGGTCGAATCTCATCCGATTTTCACGAGATTTGTATTTTTCTTAATGGTTTTCCTTCTAGATTAATCTGGCATTAAAGTCTGAACACCGATTTTTTAGTCGAAATTCATGTCCATATCTTACCCCAAGATTCGTATATAGACATGGGTCAAAATTTACCACTCCTATAACTCGGTCAAATCTCATCCGATTTTCACGAGATTTGTATTTTTCTTAATGGTTTTCCTTCTAGATTAATCTGGCATTCAAATCTGAGCACCGATTTTTTAGTCGAATATCATGTCTAAATGTTACCCCAAGACCAAGACCCAAGATTCGTATATAGGCATGGGTCAAAATTTACCACTCCCATAACTCGGTCAAATCTCATCCGATTTTCACGAGATTTGTATTTTTCTTAATGGTTTTCCTTCTAGATTAATCTGTCATTAAAATCCGAACAACGATTTTTTAGTCGAAATTCATGTCCAAATCTTACCCCAAGATTCGTATATAGACATGGGTCAAGATTTACAAAGACCATAAGTCGGTCAAATCTCATCCGATTTTCACGAGATTTGTATTTTTCTTAATGGTTTTCCTTCTAGATTAATCTGTCATTAAAATCCGAACACCGATTTTTTAGTCGAAATTCATGTCCAAATCTTACCCCAAGATTCGTATATAGACATGGGTCAAGATTTACAAAGACCATAAGTCGGTCGAATCTCATCCGATTTTCACGAGATTTGTATTTTTCTTAATGGTTTTCCTTCTAGATTAATCTGGCATTCAAATCTGAGCACCGATTTTTTAGTCGAATATCATGTCTAAATGTTACCCCAAGACCAAGACCCAAGATTCGTATATAGGCATGGGTCAAAATTTACCACTCCTATAACTCGGTCAAATCTCATCCGATTTTCACGAGATTTGTATTTTTCTTAATGGTTTTCATTCTAGATTAATCTGTCATAAAAGTCCGAACACCGATTTTTTAGTCGAAATTCATGTCTAAATGTTACCCCAATACCAAGACCCAAGATTCGTATATAGACATGGGTCAAGATTTACAAAGACCATAATTCGGTAAAATCTCATCCGATTTTCACGAGATTTGTATTTTTCTTAATGGTTTTCCTTCTAGATTAATCTGGCATTAAAATCTGAGCACCGATTTTTTAGTCGAAATTCATGTCTAAATGTTACCCCAAGACCAAGACCCAAGATTCGTATATAGACATGGGTCAAGATTTACAAAGACCATAAGTCGGTCAAATCTCATCCGATTTTCACGAGATTTGTATTTTTCTAAATGGTTTTCCTTCTAGATTAATCTGCCATTAAAGTCTGAACACCGATTTTTTAGTCGAATATTATGTCCAAATGCTACCCCAAGACCAAGACCCAAGATTCGTATATAGGCATGGGTCAAAATTTACCACTCCCATAACTCGGTCAAATCTCATCCGATTTTCACGAGATTTGTATTTTTCTTAATGGTTTTCCTTCTAGATTAATCTGGCATTAAAATCTGAGCACCGATTTTTTAGTCGAAATTCATGTCTAAATGTTACCCCAAGACCAAGACCCAAGATTCGTATATAGACATGGGTCAAGATTTACAAAGACCATAAGTCGGTCAAATCTCATCCGATTTTCACGAGATTTGTATTTTTCTTAATGGTTTTCCTTCTAGATTAATCTGGCATTAAAGTCTGAACACCGATTTTTTAGTCGAAATTCATGTCCATATCTTACCCCAAGATTCGTATATAGACATGGGTCAAAATTTACCACTCCTATAACTCGGTCAAATCTCATCCGATTTTCACGAGATTTGTATTTTTCTTAATGGTTTTCCTTCTAGATTAATCTGGCATTCAAATCTGAGCACCGATTTTTTAGTCGAATATCATGTCTAAATGTTACCCCAAGACCAAGACCCAAGATTCGTATATAGGCATGGGTCAAAATTTACCACTCCCATAACTCGGTCAAATCTCATCCGATTTTCACGAGATTTGTATTTTTCTTAATGGTTTTCCTTCTAGATTAATCTGTCATTAAAATCCGAACAACGATTTTTTAGTCGAAATTCATGTCCAAATCTTACCCCAAGATTCGTATATAGACATGGGTCAAGATTTACAAAGACCATAAGTCGGTCAAATCTCATCCGATTTTCACGAGATTTGTATTTTTCTTAATGGTTTTCCTTCTAGATTAATCTGTCATTAAAATCCGAACACCGATTTTTTAGTCGAAATTCATGTCCAAATCTTACCCCAAGATTCGTATATAGACATGGGTCAAGATTTACAAAGACCATAAGTCGGTCGAATCTCATCCGATTTTCACGAGATTTGTATTTTTCTTAATGGTTTTCCTTCTAGATTAATCTGGCATTCAAATCTGAGCACCGATTTTTTAGTCGAATATCATGTCTAAATGTTACCCCAAGACCAAGACCCAAGATTCGTATATAGGCATGGGTCAAAATTTACCACTCCCATAACTCGGTCAAATCTCATCCGATTTTCACGAGATTTGTATTTTTCTTAATGGTTTTCCTTCTAGATTAATCTGGCATTAAAATCTGAGCACCGATTTTTTAGTCGAAATTCATGTCTAAATGTTACCCCAAGACCAAGACCCAAGATTCGTATATAGACATGGGTCAAGATTTACAAAGACCATAAGTCGGTCAAATCTCATCCGATTTTCACGAGATTTGTATTTTTCTAAATGGTTTTCCTTTTAGATTAATCTGCCATTAATGTCTGAACACCGATTTTTTAGTCGAATATTATGTCCAAATGCTACCCCAAGACCAAGACCCAAGATTCGTATATAGGCATGGGTCAAAATTTACCACTCCCATAACTCGGTCAAATCTCATCCGATTTTCACGAGATTTGTATTTTTCTTAATGGTTTTCCTTCTAGATTAATCTGGCATTAAAATCTGAACACCGATTTTTTAGTCGATAGTCATGTCTAAATACTACCCAAGACCAAGACCCAAGATTCGTATATAGACATGGATCAAGATTTACAAAGACCATAAGTCGGTCGAATCTCATCCGATTTTCACGAGATTTGTATTTTTCTTAATGGTTTTCCTTCTAGATTAATCTGGCATTAAAGTCTGAACACCGATTTCTTAGTCGAAATTCATGTCCATATCTTACCCCAAGATTCGTATATAGACATGGGTCAAAATTTACCACTCCTATAACTCGGTCAAATCTCATCCGATTTTCACGAGATTTGTATTTTTCTTAATGGTTTTCCTTCTAGATTAATCTGGCATTCAAATCTGAGCACCGATTTTTTAGTCGAATATCATGTCTAAATGTTACCCCAAGACCAAGACCCAAGATTCGTATATAGGCATGGGTCAAAATTTACCACTCCCATAACTCGGTCAAATCTCATCCGATTTTCACGAGATTTGTATTTTTCTTAATGGTTTTCCTTCTAGATTAATCTGTCATTAAAATCCGAACAACGATTTTTTAGTCGAAATTCATGTCCAAATCTTACCCCAAGATTCGTATATAGACATGGGTCAAGATTTACAAAGACCATAAGTCGGTCAAATCTCATCCGATTTTCACGAGATTTGTATTTTTCTTAATGGTTTTCCTTCTAGATTAATCTGGCATTCAAATCTGAGCACCGATTTTTTAGTCGAATATCATGTCTAAATGTTACCCCAAGACCAAGACCCAAGATTCGTATATAGGCATGGGTCAAAATTTACCACTCCCATAACTCGGTCAAATCTCATCCGATTTTCACGAGATTTGTATTTTTCTTAATGGTTTTCCTTCTAGATTAATCTGGCATTAAAATCTGAGCACCGATTTTTTAGTCGAAATTCATGTCTAAATGTTACCCCAAGACCAAGACCCAAGATTCGTATATAGACATGGGTCAAGATTTACAAAGACCATAAGTCGGTCAAATCTCATCCGATTTTCACGAGATTTGTATTTTTCTAAATGGTTTTCCTTTTAGATTAATCTGCCATTAATGTCTGAACACCGATTTTTTAGTCGAATATTATGTCCAAATGCTACCCCAAGACCAAGACCCAAGATTCGTATATAGGCATGGGTCAAAATTTACCACTCCCATAACTCGGTCAAATCTCATCCGATTTTCACGAGATTTGTATTTTTCTTAATGGTTTTCCTTCTAGATTAATCTGGCATTAAAATCTGAACACCGATTTTTTAGTCGATAGTCATGTCTAAATACTACCCAAGACCAAGACCCAAGATTCGTATATAGACATGGATCAAGATTTACAAAGACCATAAGTCGGTCGAATCTCATCCGATTTTCACGAGATTTGTATTTTTCTTAATGGTTTTCCTTCTAGATTAATCTGGCATTAAAGTCTGAACACCGATTTCTTAGTCGAAATTCATGTCCATATCTTACCCCAAGATTCGTATATAGACATGGGTCAAAATTTACCACTCCTATAACTCGGTCAAATCTCATCCGATTTTCACGAGATTTGTATTTTTCTTAATGGTTTTCCTTCTAGATTAATCTGGCATTCAAATCTGAGCACCGATTTTTTAGTCGAATATCATGTCTAAATGTTACCCCAAGACCAAGACCCAAGATTCGTATATAGGCATGGGTCAAAATTTACCACTCCCATAACTCGGTCAAATCTCATCCGATTTTCACGAGATTTGTATTTTTCTTAATGGTTTTCCTTCTAGATTAATCTGTCATTAAAATCCGAACAACGATTTTTTAGTCGAAATTCATGTCCAAATCTTACCCCAAGATTCGTATATAGACATGGGTCAAGATTTACAAAGACCATAAGTCGGTCAAATCTCATCCGATTTTCACGAGATTTGTATTTTTCTTAATGGTTTTCCTTCTAGATTAATCTGTCATTAAAATCCGAACACCGATTTTTTAGTCGAAATTCATGTCCAAATCTTACCCCAAGATTCGTATATAGACATGGGTCAAGATTTACAAAGACCATAAGTCGGTCGAATCTCATCCGATTTTCACGAGATTTGTATTTTTCTTAATGGTTTTCCTTCTAGATTAATCTGGCATTCAAATCTGAGCACCGATTTTTTAGTCGAATATCATGTCTAAATGTTACCCCAAGACCAAGACCCAAGATTCGTATATAGGCATGGGTCAAAATTTACCACTCCCATAACTCGGTCAAATCTCATCCGATTTTCACGAGATTTGTATTTTTCTTAATGGTTTTCATTCTAGATTAATCTGTCATAAAAGTCCGAACACCGATTTTTTAGTCGAAATTCATGTCTAAATGTTACCCCAATACCAAGACCCAAGATTCGTATATAGACATGGGTCAAGATTTACAAAGACCATAATTCGGTAAAATCTCATCCGATTTTCACGAGATTTGTATTTTTCTTAATGGTTTTCCTTCTAGATTAATCTGGCATTAAAATCTGAGCACCGATTTTTTAGTCGAAATTCATGTCTAAATGTTACCCCAAGACCAAGACCCAAGATTCGTATATAGACATGGGTCAAGATTTACAAAGACCATAAGTCGGTCAAATCTCATCCGATTTTCACGAGATTTGTATTTTTCTAAATGGTTTTCCTTCTAGATTAATCTGCCATTAAAGTCTGAACACCGATTTTTTAGTCGAATATTATGTCCAAATGCTACCCCAAGACCAAGACCCAAGATTCGTATATAGGCATGGGTCAAAATTTACCACTCCCATAACTCGGTCAAATCTCATCCGATTTTCACGAGATTTGTATTTTTCTTAATGGTTTTCCTTCTAGATTAATCTGGCATTAAAATCTGAGCACCGATTTTTTAGTCGAAATTCATGTCTAAATGTTACCCCAAGACCAAGACCCAAGATTCGTATATAGACATGGGTCAAGATTTACAAAGACCATAAGTCGGTCAAATCTCATCCGATTTTCACGAGATTTGTATTTTTCTAAATGGTTTTCCTTTTAGATTAATCTGCCATTAAAGTCTGAACACCGATTTTTTAGTCGAATATTATGTCCAAATGCTACCCCAAGACCAAGACCCAAGATTCGTATATAGGCATGGGTCAACATTTACCACTCCCATAACTCGGTCAAATCTCATCCGATTTTCACGAGATTTGTATTTTTCTTAATGGTTTTCCTTCTAGATTAATCTGGCATTAAAATCTGAGCACCGATTTTTTAGTCGAAATTCATGTCTAAATGTTACCCCAAGACCAAGACCCAAGATTCGTATTTAGACATGGGTCAAGATTTACAAAGACCATAAGTCGGTCAAATCTCATCCGATTTTTACGAGAGTTGTATTTTTCTAAATGGGTTTCCTTCTAGATTAATTTGGCATTAAAATCTGAACACCGATTTTTAAGTCGAAATTCATGTCCAAATCTTACCTCAAGATTCGTATATAGACATGGGTCAAAATTTACAATGACCATGAGTCGGCCAAATCTCATCCGATTTTCACAAGATTTGTATTTTTCTTAATGGTTTTCCTTCTAGATTAATCTGTCATTAAAATTCGAACACCGATTTTTTAGTCGAAATTCATGTCCAAATCTTACCCCAAGATTCGTATATAGACATGGGTCAAGATTTACAAAGACCATAAGTCGGTCAAATCTCATCCGATTTTCACGAGATTTGTATTTTTCTTAATGGTTTTCATTCTAGATTAATCTGTCATTAAAATCTGAACACCGATTTTGGTCGAAATTCATGTCTAAATGTTACCCCAAAATTCGTATATAGACATGGGTCAAAATTTACCACTCCCATAACTCGGTCAAATCTCATCCGATTTGCACGAGATTTATATTTTTCCTAATGGTTTTCCTGCTAAAATAATCGGACATTAAAATCTGAACACCGATTTTTCACCGATATTCATGTCCAAATCTTACCCCAAAATTCGTACATAGCCATGGGTAGAAATTTTCAAGACATGGGTACAAAATTCCCATTCGCATAATTTGGTCAAAACTCACCCGAACTTCGCGCGGTTTGGCTATTTGTCCATGATACGGCCTCTAAAACTGGTCTCTTAATTTGGTCTATATATAGAACACATATATTTATATAAATATAGCTGCTTCCTTTTGCTTGTTCCATCCCTTCGTATTAGACTATTATACCCGCTGTTACACATTTTAAATGGTATATAAAGCAACAATATCAACAAAAGCAATTCCCATTGTTGGCAAGGTGTTAAAAATTTGTTGTATAACCAAGAGTTTCGGGGGAACAACTTAAAAATCGATTAACAAGCGCGTAATTATGGACATAATTTGTGTGCACAAGTGTCGCAACAACAACAACAGCAACAATCAGCTGATATATGAGCCAAATGAAAGTAAATGCCAAGAGATTCAAGCGAACAGCTCAAAATACCAATGACCAAAAAAAATGGCCTTGAACTTGAAACTTGGCCAGGAACATTTTAGCGATTGGCTAAGAGGGAGGGGCGGGGAGGGGGAGGTACACACGAGGCTGTCACTTTTACTCAGGCATTTCAATTCTTGTGAAGGGCTCTTCAGCTCAGGCAAATGCAATACGAAATTTTTGTAAGGTGAACCAGTGCTACGCCCAGTTTAACTCGCGTGTGTCCGTGCGTGTGCGTCTGTGTGTGTGTCTCGGTGCGTGCCAGACAAGGTTAACACCTTTCCTTTTGAGAGCGAGTGAGAGAGAGACAGAGACTCGCCAGTTAATTGAATAAGTGTAATAACAAGACAAGAGATTGCGCATACGCCTCGTTGCACGGCGCATGTTAATTAAAATGGGATATATTTATTTGATTTTATTATATAAGCAATTGTCGCAGCCAAATAACAATTTGACCCAACAAAACGTTAATTCACTGCAGACAATCGGGCAATCAGTCAATCGGGCAATCAGCCAATTGGCCAATCCATCATATAAGTATATCAATGGACTCCCTTCATTAGATCTGGCTTCGCAGATCAATCGCAACACGTCAGCACGATAGCTGCCAGCTTAATTAATCCAGTTTTTATGGAGCGTCTTGTTTAAATTAGTTTGACATTTAAGTTTCGGCCGTTGGCTACTGCCACCGCGACTGTTATTCATTTTTTCGTGTCTCGCCGTCATCTGTGGTCATAAATATTCGAATTTCTGGCACTGACGCGCTCATCATAAATTGCCTTTTAGTGCCACACACACACACACACACACACACGCAAAAAGCAGCTATGCTGAAATGTGAAAAGAGCAAAGCGATGCCTTTGGCATTCAAATGAACAGATCTTATGACTTAGAGATCAGCGTCGCGTCCAACCAGTTGAGCGGGTGTACGGGCCAGTCCCCAGATCCAAAATCCAAAACCTACTGACGTGTTTGATGATGAACTTGATGTCGATTCAACAAGCAACATTTGTTTCTTATTTGGCCAAAAACCAAAAGTTGTTCTTATGTAAATTGCGGCTTTTGCTCGCATTTATATTTAATTATGTTAATTAAACAAGCGTTGAATGCGGCAAATAAGGCTCATAAAACTGGTCACCTAGCACGACAACATAACACAAGTAGGTACGACTATTTTTGGGGTGCTTTTTGTCCAAATACCCCCACAAAAGATTTAATCTTTTAGCTCTGTAGGAAGTGATAGAACAGCTAGGCAAATAAAACTCATGTTCCTTATGCATTTTAAGAAACTTACATTTGTTATAAATAATCAATATATGTCTCACATTATGTGAACTGAGAGAAAATTTCACAATAATTATATATGCACACCTTGGAATCAGCCAGAAATCAAATCTTCACTACAAAGAAAAAAACGCAGCTGAAATCAGTCCTTCCCACCAAATGGATAAGAACTCCCATATTATATAAAATAAGTACATTTCTATAATTAAATAAACTGAAATTAAGTACAAAATACATTTCGAATTAGTTAGAATTTGCTTACTTAACCATTTAAATTAAACTGCGATCGAATCTTGAATATAGAAGATCTGGGATTTAAAAAGAACAAAAACAATCGTTTTACTTTTGAACCAGTTCAAGTCGGATATTCCAATTAATTTTAATATAAACCAAATTAAAAAAAAACCCAGTTGTCATAAATCCACCGAAATTAAAATTCAAAATTGTTTTGGTTAAAAATAGAAACTTTTGAGGGTGAACTAGTTCAAAGGTACAAATAACTTTGGCCCCAACCATGGCATTTAATCATACATATTTGGTAGATGCTAATTTTGGGTGGAGTTTAAATTTAACTCGCATTTTGTGTTTGAAATTATATATATTTTGCAATATTTTCGGCAAAGCGGGCAAATAAAATTAGATATAATAGGAAAAATAAATTATTTTATTAAAATTAATACAAATAACAAACTCAAATGAATCACAATCGGGGTTTAATTATGTGTAAGAACAGGTTAAAGAAATAAATCATAACCGTTCATAATTAAATTTAAATATTCTCTAGCTTGAGTATAGTATTAAAGTTTTAAGCTTAGATGAGATTGAAGAAATGCCTCAAATAAGCACATTTTTTTCCCAAAAATTCCCACAAATTAGCGAATTCTTTCTGCAAGTGTACTTATACACAAGTCCACAGCTTCAGTCAGCTTTATGAATGAGATTTAAAAATTTGCGCTGGTTTTTTCTGTCTTTGCTGAACAATGGGTCAAGTTGGCAGCACTGTCTGCAGATTCATTCACTGCGCTTGCGCTCAACCTACCTCAATGTGCCAAGCTTGTTTTGGCTCTTTGGGGCCAAAGCTGGCTGGGAGGCTGAGTCGAATCTGAATCCGAATCCGAGTCGGAATCCGAGTCGGACTGAGCTCCGCTGAGCGTGCGTATAAAACCAATTGAGCGGCGGCCGAGGAACCAGTTGAGCGCAGACCTTGCCGCAATCGCAGTGCCAATTCGAGCCGAGACACAAATGCATTTGGCCAAAAGAAGTTCGTGTTAAAGAAACGCAGCAAGAAATTATAAATATATATTACATTTGGTTTTTGTGGCTTTGTGAGTTTCTTTGCGTTTGCTGTGTGTTTTCTGTGTTTGCAGCCAAAATCAAAGCTAGAGTTAAATTTGCCGTTGCCGTCAAGTGTTTAGTTTGGCTTGGCTGGGCTTTTATTCGTGCGACGTGCGCCCCAGCGAACGGTTGTTGTTTTGTCTTTGTATCTTTGTATCTGACGGATACGCGAGACCCGCGCGCGAGATACTCTCTGCGAGTGTGTGTGTGAGCTTTGAGTGTAAACTGCTGTGCGTGTGAAGAAAGAGCAATATTTATTACAAAAAAAAAAAAAAATAGATATATAAAAATTGGTGGCGAAATAACGCCAACAACAATTGCCGATGAATTGCCAGCAGCAAGAGCAGAAATAGTTTTTCCAGTGCAAAAAGCGAAAAGTTCATTACATAAAACGCAATTGTGTTAAATATCGCAGCAGATCGCACGCTGTTTAAGCCAAATGCAAATGCGTTGAATTTTGGCTAAAGTGCTTACACATTTGGCAAGCAAGTGAGAGAGTGAAAGAGAGAGGGAGAGACTCTCAGTTGGATAGCTTGGCCCTCAATGGTAGGTAAAATGTTCATCATCCTCCTCTGCTCCAGTTGCATTTGCAGCTCCAGCTCCAGTTTTAGCTGTTATACAATGCGTGCTCCACATTTGACGGCCTGTTATGCAATAATTGTCAAGCTTAATGATGTATCGATGCTGGGCTGCCATTAACATTAACATATTTAATGCCTAGTCGCGAATGGCAGAAGACGAGGCCAACATTTGGCCTTAATTTGACGACCAAATGGGCCTCTGTGTCAGGCACTTGCCAATTGGCCAAGATTGAGCAGCAGCTGCCAGACTAGACAGAAATAGCTGAGCAAAGCTCGTCATGCGCGCAGCTTAGTCAACAGAATGTGAGGGGGATTTTTCTGATCGGATTTCAAGTTTTTGGCTATTGCTACAGAAATGCCATTCCTGGAAGTGCTTAAATATAATTTAATTCTAGACATAAGGCGCTTAACAAGGAAACTTAATAACCCCCAAAATATGAGATTGAATTTCAGCAATGAAAAATAAATTACGTGCAAAAAAAGAAATAAATAATTGACAGATAGTTTGCAGATTGACAGATATGTGAGGGAGTTATAAAGTCTATATTTGATATGTGAGATATAATGAGAAGTTAGAATTTTTTGGCGCCTAGACAAAAAAATAGACATAAAGCATAGTTTAAGCACAACAGTTTTAAAGCTGAGCGACAACTTTGCATATAAAAAGGCAGATGCACAGCTCGCCAGCTAATTAGACTGGGCTCTTGATAATGATTAAAATACATTATATATATATTATATATACACAAAATTACACACTTCATGGTAATAAATAATATATATAATTTCTAACACCGAGAATATATTGACGCATGCAGACTGGCAAAATGTGGCATATTTCCAGTTTTGGAAGTTTCGTATAAAAATATGTCATGCTTGGAAGGGCTCAAGAGGTGTATTGAAATGAAAAATAATTATGATTATATCTGGCTTTGGTCAGCTTAAACTGAAACCTATTAATTCCATTATATGAGATTCGAGATATTTTATTCATGAATACAAAGTTGCAATTGTCGACAGCGCGACGCTGCTGCAATCGATAAATTTGAAAAGTGCCAGCGACAAAAACTTGTTGTCGTAAATGTTGTGTGTGTGTGTGTGTGTGTGTGTGTGTGTGTGTGTGTGTGCGTTTGTGTGCGTTTGTGTGTGTGTGTGAAAGACACTTGACTAGCAGTGCAGAGCCACCCGCTCAGCTTGGCTTGGCAGCACATTCTTGGAAAATCTTTAACCTAAGCTTAGCTAGCTGAAATGCTCGTGTGGCTGAGTGTGTGTGTGTGTGAGCGTGTGAGTGTGGCTGCGATTGCTTGCACATCATTTGGCCCGCTGGCGTTGTGGGGTTTTACAATGTTGTGTGTAATTCATTTGCATTGTTTAACCGTGCACCGTTTTCTTCTTTAGCCGCAATAAAAAGAGAAATAGGAAAAAAAAACGGCTTGGAGCAAAAACGATTTACATAAAATTTATTGCTGCCACATTACAAAGCAGTTAGTTAGTTAATGTTGCAATTGTTGTTGCTGCTGATGCTTAATTGTGTGAGAAGCCAACGAAAAGCCATTTGGTCAACTGCCGGCACATCACGTATACGCCACGTGGCGAGCCTTGAACTCGGCTAGCATTTGAAACCGGGATGCCAGCCGGTTCCAAAATACACGTCTTGGTCTGGTCATGCGACAATAGGCAATCGATACTTGTATTAATTACGAGTGGATTTTAATTATTTATTATTACTATTATTATTATTGGCTGTGGCAAAAGACAAGGCAACGGGTGGACGCTTCCAACTAGCAAATTGGCTGCCAATTGCTTTGCTAAACTACGAGAGAAGTTTCTGATAAATACGGCAGCTGTTATATGTATTTATCGACATTGGGAAAAGAGATAACTCATGGAAGCCCTTACTTGATATATATATATATTTAAATATTTTGTCGACTGTCTTGAGATGCGGCTTTGTTTAAATAAAAAGTTGCAAACAGTTTTATTTAATATTCAATATCAATCTTTTTTTTGTTAATAAATATATTAAATTGGGGCTCTTCTTTTACGTACATATATTTAACTCAGCCGAAGATGCTTTCATTTACAGGGTATCATAATTGCGTTAAATGTGCGATCATCTGTTGTAAAGGCTGCCTAATCGCCACTTCCAAGGCACAAAATTCGCAAATAAAATATTAAAAAAAAAAAGGTTTTTGTATTGGATTTGGTTTTATTTCTGTTTTTATTTGACTTGTTTTTTTTTTTTTTTGGTCATCTGTGGCAAAGGAGGCAGCAATCAAGGCGATCAATCAAAGCACCTTCAATGGGCTGTTACCGTAGCGAATTGTGCAAGGTAATGGTAATCAAAACTATCCACATATATTTATATATAATTTTATATATATATGTCTTGTGATGAGCATCTGCCCAGATAACTGAACTTCTGCTCGTTGTTTGTTGCCCTTGTAACGAATATTCGAATATTTGAAACAGACGCGAATAGCTGGCTAGCCGATATGTTAATGTCGTATTGTCCGCAGATCGAAGCTGGAGAAGCTGCTGGTCAGCGGCAAATCGGAGGATTGTTTGGCATCGGTAGCCGAATCGCGGTTGTCTTTGCCTTTTGTTGTCGAGCTAAGCTGATGGCATTTAACTCAACGAATCGATCGATGGATCGATGGATCGTTGGATCGATTGATGCTTGATGGGGCTGCGTTTAATGGAATCTTAATGAATTATTAGTTTTGTGCGGCCTTTCAAGCTGACAAGCTCTAAATGTTAACAAAAAAAAGCGGGTTTTGAACAACAAATTAATAAAAATAAAAATAAAACCAGCGGAAGTGACATTTTAGTCTTAAAAACGTGTCTCGATTTGTGGGCGGAGCTTTGTTTGAAAAAGACATTCCATGATATCAGCCAGATATGAGAAGCCTTTTGTTTTTATTTATTTAACTGCAATTAACTTGTTATTTCTCAACAACTTATTAGCCAAGGTTGAAGTTCCCCTGATTTGTTTTCTTTTCGGTTGTCTAACAGCTTTATTTGGCGAATTTCTTTATTTGAAAATGAAATTTGCACATTTAATTTTTATTAATGATTTCATTAGGAAACTGAAACAAAAATTTATGATATATTTTCGTACGGTTTTAATTTTATATTAATTGCCTGCGTCAACTTTGAAACAAATCTAAAAATCAGTTAGTTTTGTCACGCCAACAAAAAGATGCTCGGCGGGTTTCCAATTGGCAATATTTATTTTATTTATTTGTTTAAGATCTTGGCATGTTTTTTTTTAATTTATGTTTTATTAGCGCACTTTGGTGTAGCTGTTTCATTTTATATATACTTTTTACTGTCATCTAGTCTGGCTTTGACTTGGAGCAGGTTTTTTTTACTCTTGTTTTTGGGCGAGCGATCAACTTTTATATACCCTGAAGCCATTGAAAATGTGTAAAGAGGGTATCATGATTTTTCACCAGGTGTGCGTAGTAGGAAGAAGAAAGCAGCTTCGCCCATCTCAAGCACATTAAATCTTGATCTTTAACTGAGTCGATTCTATCTGTTTGTGCTTCTGCTCTAGACTTTAGACTTGATATTTTAAATATTTAATATCGTATACCAGAGTATATATTTTTTTTCGGGAGTTTCCAACACTTTCATAATGTCTATAAAGCTTGATTTTGCTACCTGGTTTATTAGGTATAACCTGAGAATTATAAAAGCTAGGTAGACTTGGCTTGCCTTTATATATATGCAAAAATGTTCATATGCTATAAATACTACTGAAAAATATTTTAATCCTATATTTAAGCATATATCTTAAGAAGACCTTCCCCATTTCCCAGAAAGTAAACAATTTTTTTAATATTATTATTTAAAGCATAAGCCTTCTGCTTTAGTTTATATAAGCAATTGAATGCCATATTTAAGCCCTGAGGATAGGGCTATACGCACCGAAGTTAACCGGGAATATCTTCCCCAGACAAGGTGAGGGGTTAGGGGAAGAAGAAGCACAGCCGAAGCATCAAATATCGAAGGATATTCAAATGTTTGTTTTGTGTGCTTATAGGGTATCTCCTAGTCTGGCCCGATTAGAGCAATGTTGATTGCTTCCTTTTTTTTCTTTGCGAGCGATCAACTTTTAACTGATTTGCTGCCCGGTTTGTTTGTGTGTGTGTGCGTGAGTGTGTGTGTGTTTTCGATATTGATTTTTCGTATTAAGCGCATTTCTGCGTACCGTTTTTCAAGGCCAATAATCAAGGGGTGGGCACCGCGGCCAGGTGGGACAGGGGACACGGGACAGAGTCGGGCTGGTCAAGCTGGTCAGCTAACAAGTTTTCTTGCTGTTGATCAATTAAATGAAATTTTAGCTGTTGTTGTTGTTGTCGCTTTAATAGCGTTGAAATATATGTGCAAAAGTCCAAGTGTCAACCGCGTCGCGGTTGGGCCGCCGCCAGCTGCTGCGGCTTAGCCCCATCTTTGGCCTAATCAATTGAGCTGCTGGGGATGGAGTCTGGTGAGATGATTAAGCCATGTTTGCACTTATGTAAGTGCTGTACGATAACGGGCGGCGGCCATAAGTCGTCTCAAGTGTCGTCATCTGGCGTTTCAACATTTTTCTTTCATTTTTCTTTTCATTTCTGTTTTTCACCTGTGCATTGTTGCCGGCGAGCAGTTCCGCCAATTAGCGACGCTTCCGCTGCGACAGACCAAAAAATTTCTCAGCTCTGGCTTTTCCTCTTAGTTTTACTTGTTTGTTGTCGCCTAAGCCTGACGCCAAGCCATTTTCTTTGATGAACAACGAAATTTGAAATTAAGCATAAATTGTGGGATTTGCTGCTGTTGCTGCTGCAGTTGTTGTTGTTGTTTTTGTTGTTGTGTTACGACAAATTAAATAATTTGCAATTTGCATAAATTAAGGGGCCATCAAACATTGCGCCCTCGGTTACACGTCAAAAGCTTACAAATTAGTGCGAAGTTTCGCAAATCAACGCTGACAAACTTCCGAATTACCAAAAAACCAAAATACAAAATACAAACAACAAAATCCAAAACAAACTTTCCAAAAATGTCGCGCATGCGTACGGAATGCAAAAAAAAAAAATAATACAGAAAGAAATAAGCAAGGCCTTGCAGACACAGACACAGACAGAGACACAACAAATGCCCAAGTGTAGCTCAGCTTGAGGTTTTGGGATTTTTAGCCGTTGTATATTATGTAAGTTGAGAACCGCGCTCGCCAAGCAGCCAAGCAGCCAACAAGCCAAGCAAATTGATGGCCCAGTCATGGCTGGGTCTCCCCCCAAAGACCCCAAAGATAGACTCGGTTGCAGGTATTTTTCCAAGCGCTTCTCACGCTTGTCAGAAAATGTCAAAAGTGACGCCGCTGCACATTAAAGACAAGCAACTACAACTAGAGAAAAGCCAAGTACACCGAAGCGTGAATGCCCTTTCAATACAATTTGGAAAGGCACGAAATGAACGAGTGAGATCTTCAGCTCCAATGGGAACAGAAAGAGAGCTTAAATATAAAACGTAGGTTTATTGGTCTCTTAGATCCACACGTTTATAAATATAGAATGACAGATAGGCAAGCGGAGATGGTTATATATTTCTACACTTATATTTCTTTTATGGCTTTTCTGTCTCTTAAATCGACATATTTATAAACATAGACAGACAGAGAGACAGGCGGAGATGGTTATTTATTTCTATACCTTAAATATATATCATTTATATTCTTTCTATACTTTATGGTCTCTTATACCGACTGAAATAGAGATAAACGGATAGACAGACGAATAGGTCTATATATTTATATACTTCAAAGGTTCGGAGATGCTTTGCCTATTGCCTTCATTTGCCCCAAGCCGCATTACCTTTAGCCTCTGGCTGTTGTGTGTAGTCTTGTGTGTAGTTACAAGCCACATAATATATTCATGCAGCTATTAGCTATACTCTACATTTAATAAGACGCGCAATTTTTTTGCAGAAATTTTGACGCACGCTTAAAAGCCTTGCCTCTGATAATAGTTGCAGCAGGCAGGCAGGGGGGACGGATTAATTGGGAGGGTGCAAGTGTGGGGGCAGGCAGGCAGTCGGGCGCCATGGTCAACGAAAAGGTGAAAGACAAAGAGCCAATGGACGGACCACATTGGCTCTGCTGTGTCATCTTGCAGGCGCCTCTTTGTTTAGCTGCCTGAAAATGAGTTTTTGGTTCGTCGTAGCCCCCGCGCCCTTTCCTCGCCTGGCTGGGATAGTTGGCTCGTCTGCCTGGCCGGGCTGACCTTTAAAGTCGCCTTCACTTCGGCGAGCGGCAGCCAAAGAAAAATCTGCATATCATTCATTTTGTGGCAGGCAAAAGTTCGCTCTGGAGCTGGAGCTGGGATTGTTTCTGTTCCCGCTGCCTTAAAATTAGTTGGAAATGCGCGGGAGGCGAGAAACAATTTACGATTATTTGTCTGCTGCAAGACTTAAGACGATGTTAATCGTCGTGCTTGTCCGCGCAGCCGGCAGCCATAAATTTCAAGAAAATGTCAAGGATTTGCCAGAAGAGAAAGAGATGCCCGCACAATAAAATGCAATCAGCGATCCGCTAATCGCTCAACCGGGTCGCGGCGCGGCTTGGAGGCCTTGTTGACACGTTAATTGGAGTTAGCCCAGACAAAAAACAAACCACAACAACAACGCAAATCGTGAGCAAGGTCGCCTTTTAAAATGGTTTCTTTCTTTTACGCGCCGGGTTGTCAGTCAAATAAAAAAGTCAAATAAATAAAAATCAAAGGCAACAAATCAATTTGCATAAATAAATTCTATTGCTGATTGGATCTGCTATTGAATTATTGTCTTTTAATAGCATTTCAAGCGTTTGCTTTGTTTTGTTTAATTCTTTTTTTTTTCTTCCTGCTCTTGGCTAGTGCTGTGTTAATTTGACAGTCGCTGTCAAATGATTGATGTGAAGTTATGCGTATGAAATTGCTTTGAATATGCCGTGCCTTAGAATTGCGCACAGAAAGTGGGTCAAGACAGCGTCTAGACATGGAGGTATACAAATTTATAGAAAGAATAACAAGATAATAGGAATATATATCCCGATATTGGTGGGCGCAATTTTTATTAGCTTTAATCTGACGGCATCCGGCGCATGACTCAGGCCCAAAGCTCGCGTGGCTTCGGCTCGCCCATGTAAATGGAGATCCACATATGGAGGCTGCGGCTGAAGATTTTGTAATTTAAGTTAATGAATACCGCTGTGTTTGGCGCCAATTAAATGTTGTTTCCAGTTTAATTTTTTATTTTATTTTTCTTTTTTTAGCCATGTGCCTGCTGCCATAAAAAAAAAAGCCAGGCTTCCTAATTGAAAAGCTGCCAGCTAAATGGACGCGTAGCACGAGGCAAACTCTGTGCGCGTGAGAGAGACAGCGAGAGAGCGAGAGAGAGAAAGCCAGATATCAGCGTGTGTTACCAAGAAAGCAGCCAAAACAAACGAGCAACCAAAACACTGGCCAAAATGTGCAGCTCCACAAAAATGGTTTACAGTTATAGAATTTTATGGCTTTCCGGCGTTTTTCTAGGTGAGTTGTGGCCCCAATAACAAGAGAGAGACGGCATAATTGAATGCCAAGTGCGTCGATTAGACGATAACTTTGTGGCCGAATCGATGGCACGCGTGAGCCACATAATAAGTATTAAAACAAGAGTAAGGCAATGAAAGAAGGAGTTTATTGAGCAAGCCGAAAATTGAATACCCTGGCAGACAAATGGCTGACGAAGTTTCGAAGTTCGTAATTGTAAAAATATCAAAATAATTCAAAAAGAAGATAGAGATACGAGTCTTTGTAGTTTTTGTGAATGCTTCATAATAGTAAAAATAATTAAATAGAATAATAAAACCCAAGCTTGATCGCCAAAAACGATTTTCCATGTCAGAGAAATGATATAATAATTCATGTCACAAATATCGGAATAAAATTATAATACCTTTTGTAATATAAGAGTAATTTAAGCTTAAAGCCAATTGAATCTTAGCCTTAAAAAAAAGTTGGTGTCTATAGGAATATATAAATAATGAGTTCTATGAACTTACATTTTATTTTTGTTATTATTATAATTTATTATTATTTAATTACAGCTCCGTTATTGCTGGTCGCTACCGATGCTCAGGAGCCAGCCAGTCCAGTATTTCAGAACCACAAGACGAAGGAATGGACGAATTTAGATAATATAACATTCTCCTTCGATTGTAAGCGGCGTTCAGTGGGCTTCTATGCGGACATGGAATACAATTGTCAGGTGAGTGAAGCAGTTGTGCGAAAGAGAAAGAGAGCGAGACTCAGAGTTTCAGAGCTTTTATAAGTCCGCCTAAAAGTATGCCACAGAAAGAAGCATAAGACCCGACAGTCTGCAATCTATGAGCATGGCTCTAAGATGTTAATACAGAATAAATAAGTATTATTTATAAATTTTTTATTTCAGATATTTCACATGTGCGACGAGGAGGGCAATCGAATACCCCACTTGTGTGCAAATGAGACGAGCTTTAATCAGGAGTACAGAATATGTGATTGGGACTACAATTTTAACTGCACAGAATCGCCGGTGAGTTAAAGTTCATACTTAGTGTAAACAGAATATACAAAATCATTTAAAATGCCCTTTGCATTTTCTTATAGAAATGGTTCTATCTGAACGAGCTGACGTATGCCACAGATCCGCCAGACGAAGACGACGAGGACTATTGAGTGCAAATAAATTAATATTTATTGTCTTTGAGCAGCGAAAACAACTAATTAAATTAAATGGAGCAGAAGGCCGAACGGCGAAATGGAGAGAAATTTCCATTAAATATGTAAACTAATTTAAGAGATTTGTTGACGATTTTGTTGAGTTTCGTTTTGTACAATTGAATGTAGTCTAATTTCGAGAATCGACGGCGATTTTGCTGTGTCGCATGTAAATAATGTAAATAGAAGGCCGCCAAACTAACAGCACGCCGTAATGTAATTTACAAATAATTTTCTGTTGTTTGTAAGCAAATAATAAAAACAAATAAATCGAAATTAAAGTGCGCCCATGAAATGCTCGCAAATAAGATAATTGTTTCGAATTGATGTGACAAAATGTTTTGAACCTATTAAACAAAATATCGAAAAAACATTATACTTTTTTTTTGTATTTCGGGAATCGGAGTGGGAGTCACCGTCAGGCGACTCTAATGGGTAAACAACCCCTGGTGAGTCAAGTTCAATGACGAAATAGAAAGGGTATCGAAAAAAAGCTCAGAGTAGAAAAACACACTGGAAAAACAGGCAGGTGACAGTGCGTGAAATTGCTGCTAGCCGGGTTAACATTTTATAAAATGGCAATGAGCCGACTCTTACAGAATTAGTCTACAAATTGAGCTTCAACTAGCCACAACCAATTTAATATCTAGGCTGGCTTTATTTAATAATAATAATATAATAAACAAAATATATACGATGGCCCGCAAATCCTGTTGCCTGCTGCTGCTTTTCAGCTGCCTCTTTGTGGTAAGTTTAATAGATCTGAGTTTGAGTTTCTTTAAAGCAAACTTTACCTGACTTTACAGATGGCTGCTGCTCAGTATTACACCCAATACAATCCCTACAATACGCCCAGCCCCACATTTTCCAGCCTGAACGGATATTATTATTCTACTACATCTCCTTACTATTACCCTACGGCTAGTACTTATCTGAATGATGTCCGGATACGCATTTGGCCTTATGTCATTGGACAGTATCTGTATCCGACGTACTACAACAACAACTACTACAATCCCTATGCCTCATTGAGTACACCCAACTGGCAGAGCTACTACTCGAGTGTCTATCAAAATAACTGGGGTAAAAAGTAGTTTATTAACTTATCAAATAGTTTCATGTTGTTCAATAAAAGTTAAATAGATTTATTTCAATGACTTTCTAACTGTGATTTGGTCTGAGCTCATTAGTTACCAGCAATTTATTCAGAAATAAATAAAAGCGCTCTATTCGGGAGTTCAATTGGGAGATATCCTGTATCCAGTGCTAAGCTGCCTTTACAAACATTTTAGCTTCCTCCTATATAAATATATATAAGTTCTCAGATCATGAATGGGCTATGCATCTAACCTTTGCTCCACACAATGCATGGTAAATGCAATAAATGAGTTTCTTCGGGGCTTATAGTCTCATCATTATAAAAATTTTTGAAAATATATACGGAGCTTAAAAGTACGTATATACCACAGGGCATGTCCCTGCTCTGAATAATCTGTTCTCGATTCCAATTCTGAATGAAATATTTAATAGAGGAGGATTAGAGGAATTCCTCAATTTCTGTATACTTTCACGTTTGATGTAACCCCAGGTAGTTTCATCAAATTTTGTCAAAATTGAGAATATTATTATTTCCAAAATCGGACAGAATTTGGTCAAAATATTCCAAAAAATCTTTAAAATAGTTTTACACCATGACAGAGTCGACATTTGCAAATATTTTTTAATTTGATTGATTGCCAATCGATAGTAGGGATTCGAAATAATTCGTAAAGGTATAACATGCCAAAATCAATTATTTTTAAAATATCTCAAATGCATGTTTATCAATGTAAGAAAAATAGTAGCAAATATCAAAAAAATTAAATGTTCTGGGTATAGAAAATATATATATCCTATATTAAAGCTCTTGCTATTGTAATTTTGTGATCAAGACTGTAGGTTCGGAAGCGATAGCGTCTGTCCGTTATATGCATTTTTAACCATAACCAAAGGCAATAAAAATATATCTGTTATGTTATTTTCTAACAATGTAAGTTGAACGCCAAAGCCAAATCAGAAACTTTCCGGTCATTTGGTGCACTGTTACACGAGTAGAACATTAAAATGTAAATGATATAATCTAATGATGTCATTTTGATAACCAGCTAGGTAAGAGTCATGTCATAGGCGTGAAGACCGTTAGGAAATAGAGTCGAAAAGGCAATTTTGACGGCTTTTGACACATTTCGAGCAAACAAGCAGCCGCATCAAGTCCCTTGGCATATGCAGACTTAGGCCCACAGACGATGTCGTTGACTTGTCGCGACTTGGGCACACCGCTGGCCATGACATTAGGACTGGCTGTGCGTCGCGATTGCCACATGTGGCTAACGGATTTCACACACTGCCGCCAAGCTGCCAGTTGCCAGTTCGGTTGCATTATGTAATAGAAAATGGCTTAAACAAATATTTGGACTGCGAGCCGAGCAATGAACTTGAAATCCAAGTACAGCTGCACTTTGAGGTAATTATTAGCCAGCCAGCAGTTGCTTGACTTTTGACCCACTTTTGTCGATGTCTTTGGAAAGGTATAAATACCAAGCTGCGCCCTAAGCCAAGTTCTAGATAACTGTAAGTTTCTATTAATGGGTATCAATGGGGAATTATGTTAGAGGAATAAAGAAAACAGATATGCTCTAGTATAAATAAGCTTATCAATACGCATTTTTATCATGCAAAGCAGCTGGTGGGAGAAGAGATCGAACCAAGTGAATGGGCTGCTCAATGGGAGGTAAATAGAGAGTTACAAATAGAGAGAGAGAGCGAGAGAGAAAGAAAGAGAGAGAGAGAGAGAGAGTTGGCTTGGAGAAAAAATGGGTCAAAACAAGCACAAAAAGCGGGTAAACGGCAGCCGGCAAATATGATAGGGTTACACACAAAACAAGAAATGCTCAAGAGAAACCGAAATGGAAAGTCGACTTTTTTATGCCCTCTCTGTGGTTATTTAAATGCCGGAGACTATGACTGTCTAGGTAGAGGTGATATATATATAATATATGTTGAAGTTGAACAGAACGGAAAACGCTATCATTTGCCAGCATTTGAATTTTTTGAGATTTATATAAAAGAGTATCTTCTGTAGGATATTACATAACCAAACCCAAGTGTGGCATATGTCAATGGTATTTAAAGCTCGGCTTATTCTTGTAATATTTATATTTTGTTGGAAGAATCTCCATTTAACGTTATAGATTATATAGCTCTTAGTCATAGACAAAACCAGATACCTAGTTAGTATGCCCCATTCTGTTGTTGGTGCCACATGTTGCAATGTAAATACACGAAACGTGAGAGCAACGTCTCCTACTCGAGCAGCAGGGCAATGGGTTGCGACGTGTTGGGTTTTGGGTGGCTTGGCTTTGGCGCTGGGTGGGTCAATCGCGCCGAGCCCCAATGCCTCGTAGCCGTCTGCCATCTGCTCGGCTATTGTGACGTCAGCAGCAGCGAGTTTTTGTCACGTTCGCAAAACAGTTTTTGTGCTCTGGGCATGGCACGACTATTCGTAATAGAGTCAAAAAGAGCTGAGGAGGAGCTGGAGACGACATTGAGTCGGCATTTTTGGTGCGGGTCTCATCTGACTGCTGCCGTTTATGGGAAAATTGTGAAGAAAGTGTTGAAAACGAAATTGTAACTGAGAGAGAGGCGAGAGAGAGAGAGAGAGAGAGAGAGAGAGAGAGTTATAAAGCAGAAGCGCTGGCCAAAGCCGAGACTGGTCGGGCGAGAGCAAAATCACTTGGTCCAACTCCAAGTCCAAGTCCAAGTGCAGACTTTACCTGCTGGCTGAGACAACGGCCAGGTGGCAGTCAACGGACACATCTCAAGCACTGCAGTCGCGGAACAGAAGCAAACAAAATCCAAAATTCAATACGAATTGAAATCGCATCTCCCTGGCTTCTGCTTTAGCCAGAGTCAAGTCTTAACAATTTGCGTGTGTGCTATGTGCTTTTGTTTAGCTTTTGTTGCGTGAAAGTCGTTGAAGCATACAATTCGTTGCAGTTAGTTAATTCGCAGCCGGAGTTCAATGAAATAATTAAGGATACGTACAATATATAACAACAGCAAATTATTCAGAGAAACTGCAATATACAAGAGGCAGGCTCTATTATACCAAGCCAGGCAGCTGCTATCCAAAACAAATTATCATGCTGGTAAGTAAACCAGATTCGAATCGCAACTCAAGAGTTTATTCTCATGCCTGGCACGCGCTTCGTGGCCGCCTTACCTCAATTCCTGTGTGTTTTTCGCGCCAATGACAAAAGGGACAACAATGTTGACAAAATGCTTTTAAATGGGGCCCAGTTCTGGCTATGTCTACAATGGTTTATTGTTGATTTTAGGTTTTGTCAACTTTCTATTGCCGGCCAGGTCTAAGTATCTTAAGTGCTCTGTTATTAAACGCGTTTTCGCTCGATTTTTTTGTGTCATGAACTGTGACTTTTACTGCCGCATTACATACTCCATTATTGCCATTAGATAATGCTCACTTGTAAATTTGTAATTACATTTACGTATCTGTCGCTGTCGCAGCCACGCGCCTTCATTGCATCAGCTGCTAACGATGTTATAGCTGGTTTTATTATTAATTTTATTGTCATAGTTTTATGACCACTTGCCTGATGAGTTAGAGGGGATTTTTATATAATTTAATGTGACTGTTTTTTGGGCGTGTGGCCCTCATAAACTCATAAGACTTCAGATAATGGTCAATAGTTTACAAGCCCACGCAAATATTCTAATTCCCATAAACCAAAAATAAAAAAAAAGGGAAAGAAAATTTTATGAAGCTCATAAAAGGGAAAATTCGTAAAATTAAACAGCCTTGCCCACAAAAGTACACCCATATATGTGGCACACAAAAAAAAAAAAATGTAATGAGTTTAATTTGTATTATTAAGACTTCATTAGGTTAATTTTTTTATTGTGTTCATTGTGTCACAGATTCGACAGTGATTCATGGAAATTTTAAATATGTCTACGGCAAAATATATTTATACTAATTATAATTAAGTTCGACCATTCCCATAGTTAAGCAAATTGCTCACCGCATTAAATGTAAATAGAACAATTGAGTATTACACAAGACAACGCAAGGTGTTCTTCAACAATTGAAAGGTTTCAATATTCAACACTTTCCATTTTAACAAGCCAATTTGAGTCATCAGCGCTCTTGAAAGTGCTAAAATTTTGGGTAAATGTAAAATAATTTCAGAAAAAAAAAAAAAAACGGAAACCAACGTGGGGTAAAGGTAAATTGTTTAACACCAATTCAATGAGATGCTTCTGGCGAAATTTTGCGGCTGGCTAAATACATATTTATATACAATAATTTTTTTTATATATACAAAACAACCAAGTTAAACAAATTTCACCTGGTCTCCTTTGATGTTTATTGGTGAATTTTAATTTGGTTACATGGAATGACGAGATCAACTGAGAAGCGATGTAAATTAAATTATGCTGCAGCTATAAATTTGTGGGCAGTCTGAAAAAGACACAAAGTGAAACTAAGCTGGAAAAACTACCTTCGCAGCAAATTGGTCCGTCTAAATATATGTAAATAAAGTTTTATTCGATTTGATGCGCCTTTTCCATATTGTTTATCGCGCGTGTTTGTATTCAAATAGAAGCGCAAATTAAATTCCATTTTCAACGTCTCTTGCATCATAGTAAAAGCCTTTCTTTCGATTTTCTTTTTGTCAAAACAAGCTGTTACTGCAGTTATCTAAATATATTTAAGCTTAACTTATATTAAATCAAGGCCAGCTGGCGGATTTCGCTTTACAGTTACAATAACTTGAAATTCATCTTCAAGAATTTGACCGACAAAACTTGACCACGAAAAAAAACAAACAAAAGATTTAATAACAACAGCAGCAAAAATAGTCAAAAAGTCAAAACGTTTTAAATAAATCTTATTGTATAACACAAAGCGCTAACAAATTATGTTAAGCCAACGGATTCCACTTGACATGCGAATTCTTTGTGACCTAAAACTAATTAAATTGTCTCAGAATCAGTTTTGATTAATTCTTTTAGCTAAGCCATTTGCTTGGATGGAATGAAGCCAACCGTTAGTTCCACATAATTTGCGCACAACCAACAAATGTTTGGCCACGCACCAGGGAATTTTTGGGGCCAGCACAATTAGAAATCTCCAAAATATTTTCTATTTATGTGCAGGCAAGTTGCCAATAGCTACAATTGGTTCTGACTTTAACTAAAAAGGGAAAGCGTCTATACCCGCAGCTCTCGGGGTTGAAAATGCAGCTTGAACAACTAATTAAGCGTTGGGTATCGCGGGCCTCGAAGGGCTATTTAGATATCTAAGTTATAATAGAAACTTTGAAAAAACATTTAATGATAATTGTTCAGTTCTTATCTGATTACCTAATGCTGCTGCCAGTCGAATTTCACTTTTGTCAAAACTTTTTGCAACACACCCAAAACTGAGACAATATAACGAAATATTTCGAGATTTATGTGGAATTTGTTTCTTTTGCTAATTTGCATAGTGCAAATATTAACATACAAATTGCTGCCCACAACTTGGGCAGCAAAAAACGGCAGCAACAACGAAAAACCATCTATTGCCACGAATGTGTTGACACAAATTTCGAAAAAAAAACTAAGTTGCTTGACCGCAAGAGCATTACATAAAAGGCGCAAGACTTGCGGTTCGTGAGGGGCGTCAAAATGGAAATTGCTGCAAGCAACAATATGGGTCGTAAAATATTTTATGAGTGCGGTGCTTTTCTTAAGTGCATTCTGGAAAGCATTTCACAGCGTACACACCTGTTACACTGTCAACAGTCTGCACTATTACAAGGTACTTGAGAGCAGGTTCGCTGCCTAAGTCTTTCGTTTACGCAATTTCCGTATGGCGAATGCGTATATGATGAAATGCGTTTTAAGCGTCTTTTCATGTCATTGCTGAACAATGCAGCCACACAAGAAACACACACACACTCTTGACAATTTCTCTAATACGCTTTGTACTTTCAGTTTCTCACAAAGAGTTCAAGTGCGCGACGCTCATTGTTGGCTTTGGTGCTGGCGTTGTGCTTTTTGAGCTGCGCTCTGGGCGCCAAAATAAGCAAGAAGGTCGAAAAGCCTCCGTCTAATGGCAATGCAGACAAAGCCGAGCCAGCAGCAGCGGCAGCTGCACAGGCAGCCGAAGGCAACAATGAGAAGAATGAAGACGAGGAAGCTGATGACGAAGATGAGGAGGATGAGGATGATGATGATGAGGAGGAGGAGACGGAGGCGGAGAAGCAGCCATCAGCAGATAAGGTTGATGCAGTAGCTGCCACAGCTACCGGCAACAAGAACGAACTGCAGCCGGCCGTTGATCCAACAGATCTCAGCGTTTGGGGCATGGTGCGGACACTTTGGAGCTGGCTGCGCAGCGATCTCAGTGAAAGTCTCTTTGGCGATGACGACGATGAAAAGCCAGCTGCCGTGGGTGGTGAGTATATGCGACTGAAACTGATCCACATTTCCCATCAATTAGTGTGTCGTTGATAACATTTACGCAATCGGCCGGCCCTTTCAATCATCGATGATTAGCGACTTCTCTAATTAACTTTGATTTCCCAGCGCGCCGCCTGACTCACTTTCGTTTTCAATGAAACCTGACGCGCTCGACACAACTAGAAGCAACAGCAAAATAAAATAAAATAAAAAGCAGACAAGACAAACAACAAAGATGCCTAAAAGGTGTTAACGCACGGCACACAGACATAATTTTGTACATTTTTTTTTTTGAGAGTTCGCTTGACTTCGCGTTGATCTACGAGTCCGGGTTGTCCGCGATTTTCATAGCAACACCCTGCTGTAATTTCACTTTCGGCACTCTTTTTTCTAGACTCGCGCGAATTATTATTATTATTTTTTTTTAAAAGCGCACACGCATCTTTTAATGCTGGGAAAATATTTATTATTTTTGCGTTTCGGGCGCCTATTTTTATGGTCTTTCGCATTGCTAAGCGTTCAGCTCTGTTTGTTGATGAAATTATCGTTATAAGCGGATAATAAAAAAATAACCAAGATTAATTTGGCAGCGATGCCAATTCAATAAACATTTTTGAGGTTTTGGCACTTAAAAACCCAAGACATGGGAGGCAAGGCTCATTACAGCGCAGTTTTCCTCAAATAATAGGTGTTTTCGGCATTGCAAAAACAAAAGACTTAGGAAACGAACTTTATGGCAAGATAGATTCTTTCTCAAAACAACTATTCTGATTTCTTTCTTTACAGAGGGCCGCACCTTTGGGAAGATTCGTCGTCTACAAATGGCTTTGGTGCCCATCATCTTTAAGTTCGGCGTACTCTCCGCCATGGTTGCGTTCCTTGTGGCCATTGGCATGAAGTCCCTCTTCCTGCTTAAGGTTTTGGTCGTAATGAACGCACTTGCTATTCTGGGCAAATTTCTAACTCTGAAGACAAGCCTATTCGGGCAGTACGAGCACTCGGCGCCAAGCTTTAGCTATCCTGGATGGAATCCACATGCTAAGGAGTCGTGGGGTCCTACAGGTCTGAGCGGGTCCCCTTCGGGGCCACATCATCCCAGCAAGGAGATTCATTTACACATACACGGCAATGCCCAGACCCAGGCACAGTTGGCCGGCCAGAGCTATAACTATGAGACGCAGGGCGGCTGGGCCAGCCGGTCCGATCCTTACAGTACCTACCAGCCCACCGGCCAGTATCAGGATCAGCACACAGCTGAGGTGCCCAACAATACGGATCCGATGTCGCTGCTGCCCACGAAGTATCCGGCGCGCAGCCTGATTCGCTGAGCGGCTTTGACCTTCGGCCAACGACCACCGTGTAAAATTTTAGTCAGCGACTTTTCGGGTGCGCAGCTTTACATAAACTACTTTTAGAAGAACTAGTTGAAAGTTCGAGAGAATTAAATTAGCTTGCTGTAACTAGGCTTAAGACGAATATTGATAAACTATTTAAATTATTTATGATATATGTAAAATTAATAATAAAAAAAAGTAGCCAAAAGAAGGCTGTTGCTTTACTTGACATTTTCGGGTAGCTAAAATAATTAGCAACATTGCTTGACAGCTGCTTCGAATGTGATTGATGTGTGAAGAAAGTCGTCTCCCAGTTCGTCTGCAGCTGTGGAGCATGTGATTAATTAAGCATTTGACATGCTGCCACCGCTGCGATTTCATTTTGGGACTTGACTCAACAATGGGCGTGTGCTGACTTCACGTTTTGCTGCCTAATCATCGACATTATCGCCAACATTGAAATGGAAGCCAAAGTCATGGCCCTGCATGTGTGTACACATTCGTACGATTGTTTTTACGGTAGTCCTCAGGTACAAAAAGCCAAAAACATTTCAAATTTGGCTACGTTCAGCGACGACAGCTTCTGCGCGCTTGCGATTTGTAAGAGGCGCCTGTGCGGGCGGAGTCACTTGAATAACTATTCAGATAAAATATTTACAAGGTATACGAATGATTGGAATGCCCAATGCCTAGGCGAGTTAATTATTGTGTAGATGGTTCTCCAAATTTCCCATCCCCATAGGTTGGTCAAATCTGATCAGATTTTCCTCTAAATTAAACTGACATGCAAATCTGACTACATGATTTTTAATCGAAAATCATGTCAAAATCTTACCCTCAAATATCCTATATATTCAGAGGTTAAAATTTCCCACCTCCATAACTTAGTCAAATCTCATCCGAATTCCACGAAGTTTAGTTCTTTGTCATGGTTTGGTGTATAAATTATTTTGGCATCTTAATCTAAAATTATTTGCGGTCAAAAGTTTTTTTAAACAAGTTACCCTCAAATATCCCATATAGACATTGGTGGAACCTTTATTATTTTATATTATATGTGGCGCGTGCGAGGCCGGGTATACCCGCTAGTCAAACAATTTTTTCAATAATGTCAGAGCTTCCAAGACTGTATTTGTCGGTCCAAGAGTATGCTTGAGTATGTTGAGAGCTCGATTTAAAAATCTTTTACAAATAGCGCTAAAAAGTATGCAACATTGAAATCAAGTTTGTGCCTAAAGTCTTTCGATTAAAATGTGTGAAAACACAGGGCGTGTAAAATGGCAGTGCAATATAGGCCTCCAATTGTAACGACAACTCGTCAGTAACTAAATATTCCACACTAATTAAGCATAATTAAAATATCTAGCCAGTGCGTGGCATGCGTCGTGTATAGAAAGCAAAATAAATGTGGCAAGCGACCAGAAACAATTCGTTCAGAAAAACTTAACTGACAAGTGTAACAAATTAATGACGCCGTGTTTCGACTCGAGCGATAAATATTTATCGACTTCAGCACAATTAAAGCTGGTCATGCCGTGGCTCTGGCATGTCATGAGTCAAACCTGATCCAAGACGATCTGAGTGATATGAAGCCTGTCAGCGCCGCCAACGCCGCTAATGCCACTGACAACGGCAACCGATTTGCAGGCCAAGCTGCCGACAGGTTACAACTGGCTCATGAAGTTGACTTGTCCTTGTCAGCGAGTGCAGCCAGCTGACAGTCGCTCCTCATCGAATGTTGACTGTTGGCCGGTTACCTGATGTCTTTGTCTCTGGCTTCTGTTAATTAAAAACGTAAAATGCTCAGCGGTCTGGCCTTTTGCAGAGCTGCTGGCAAGCGCGCCAATTAATTAGTCGTAGTGCTAAATAAAAAAAATGGCGCTAGTAATAGTTACACCCTGTACAAAGCATGAGAGGGGTAGGACTAAGTGTCTCTAGCGAGCTGGTAAATGCAACTTGAGCCTACCCGCAACGCCTTTTGTTTTATTTTAACTAATTATATCGGTTATTGACAACGATTTGTCCTGGGTTCTATCCCATATTGATAATCATATTAAATAAATGGGCTCTTTGGGCTCTTTCCCTTCATGATTTTGGTCAAGGTATAAGGTATAAGCTATCGATTTCGATCAGCCTAAATATGATAGCTTTAACTGTTACACGGTATTCGCAGAGTGGAGCAACTGGCACTGGATGCATTCTTTCGTGTTGCCAGTATGGAGAAGTGCGTAGCTATATATTACAAGTTGCTGCAGCCAAATCTTCGAGAGGCAGTTGGCTGATCACATAAATTTCACTGCTTTCTAACGCATCAGCAGGTATTGGCAATGCGATTATTGAAATGCGACAAAGGTTTTTCTTTTAGCCACTTGCCGTTTGCAGACAAATCATGAGCCAACCGCCGCCGCTACTGGGGCTGCGGCAGCTTTTGTTTTTACAAAGTGTGGATAATTGCAGCTGACAGGGGACGACAATGGAGACAGCAATGGCAATGGCAATGGCAATGTCTATGGAGACACTGGGACTGGGCCAGTTAGATTCGCCGGCTCTCACTCTCTTTGCAGCATGATAATTGGACATGTGGCAT